>NC_134560.1:18831829-19148487 GCF_025594145.1 Primulina tabacum | reverse complement strand
GTTGAGGCCTAAGACCCTTGAACTCTCCTCATTGAAGCCAATGTTGTATTCTTACGTATCCTTAATGATTAATTAATACTAGTATATAAAACTTAATAAGTTATCCCATGTTAATGTTGAACTAACTCTAATAAATCAACTTAACTTATAATCCGTGGAATTCTAGAATCCTCATACTAAGATTTTAGATTTCTTATTCGATTAAATCCTTAATATTTGTTCATGGGTAACCTAGGTTGAACACAACTAATTCCCTTTTGTTTTTATTTCACCCAAAAATTTTCGTATGAACACGTATCTCGTAAACTTGAAATTCAAGCTTACACAACCCAAGTAGTCTTAGATAACATAATTCCAACGCACATATTCACTTAATCCTAAGTTTCTTAATTAATTTCAAAAATTTTTCAAGGACAAGGTGTCTACCTCACTTCATACTCGCATCTTTCAAGTAATCTAACCAACAATCATACTCAAATTTCTAGAAAAGTTTAACCCTAGAAAAGGTATAATTTTAACTGTTAAGATGATGACTAAAACTTATACTACCTCAAACCTTAAGTTCCCAAAAATAAGTTAACTAAATGTCTAATCTTAAAACTTAACTAATTAATCAAGTTTACCTTAAATCGTTGTCATTTTAAATTCTTAATTTACCAGAACATCATTTCACTAACACTTTAAATTTTTCAAGCCCAATATTGATTCATCCTACAGTACCCTTGATTACCAATCCTTACAATATTATAACCCAGATATCTCAAAGTTCTAAATATCCCTTCACGCCTAAATCACCAAAAATTTCTATCATTTAAACCATTCCATTATCACTTATTACTAAACTAGTTCCCGAATTTATTAACCATAGCAAGATAAATTCTTAATTTCCTCGAAAATTATCTAATTGACCCTTAATTACAAAAATTCCATAATTAACCATAAATTCTTGGCATTCCTAATTCTCTTTTTATAGGTTTTTCGTATCATAAAGTTCAATAATTTCAAGCTTATTAACCCAAAATCAATTCTCATAACCAATCTTAAATTTTCATAAATACTTAAAATAAAAAATTATACATTTTATACTTGTAAAGATCGTTGTAGTCTTCGAATCATTATTCCTTATATGAAATTCCCAAAAATTAGTTTAACTAGTAGCCACGAGCCACAAAAATTTTCTTAGAAAACCCACATGCCTCCAAAGGCATTCATAATCTTCAAAATTAACATATGACCCATAAGTAGAACATCCGTACTACTAACCCAAAGATTAGTATAGTCAAATCATTTTCAACTTCTCTTAACGCCCAATATTCGAATTCTTAGACATTTTCAATTCCAAACGTAATCAACATGCAATCCAATCTAGTTTTTCCTAAAAATTTAATCTTTAAATCATGAAAGCAGCTAAACATGTGCTGTAAATCGCTGTAAATCATATATCATGTAAACATTCAGGTGTTAGCATTAAAACATTTAAAACGTTTAAAACATAAAAGCTTACAGACTTGAGGCTTGAAAAATGAGCTGTAGAAGCTGACGGTGGCACAACCCTATACAAGAACCTGGCTCTGATACCAACTGTAATGTCTACTCATTTTAAAATTCTAAAGAACATTTTTTTTTTCAACGGCCGAAACCATGCATATATAAATACATAAAATTCAAAACAATATTTTGTAAAATCAACCCACTGCTGCATAAAATCACTACAATTAAAATTATGAAAAGAGCAAGCAACTTAAACAATTATCTATTAAAAATATAAGACGTCAAGCATATTATAATCTATCAAAAACCCTCAACAAAATAAAATCATCAACCATTTAAAAAGTTATTTAAATGTGTTCCCATAAAATCATATTCTTGCGGAAGAATACAAGGTCATCGGGTTAACGTGCGCCACCAGCTCCGCCCGTTCAGTCATCATCACCCCAGTATCCTGATCAAAATGCTCACCTGCATCATTCACACCTAGTGAGTCTAAAGACTCAACACACCTGTAACATTATAACAAATAAATATACATATCGTGCAACAGTGAAACATACTGTAATCAACATACATTTCATGATCTTAAAAGCATAACGTAAACATGTCATATAATAGCATAATGTGTCGAAACATGTCTCATCATATCATCATATACATATATATTTTCTTTAATCGAATTCAGTTCATTAGTTGTGACTTTCGTATCAGCTCTATCGTATCAGCTCTATTCGATGGATCCATCTACGTATAACCATGGTATCGGGCGGCGGGGACATCATCCACACTCTCACCCATCAACCGAACCTTGGACTATCATATCATCATATCATGTCAATGGAAATAAGATCGTCGGGCTCTCTTTGGGGTTTTCTCCAGTAAACGGGCTCCCTCTGGGCTTTTTCCCTAACTATATCTCCAATCATATAATCGTATACATATAGCGTCAGTCACAACCAACTACCATCCTTTAAAAAATATCATCATTTTCATCACTTATCAAAATCATGCATATACGTAAATTTTCTTTAAAATCAAGCATGCAACGTATTTTCATAATTTCATAAAAATCATATACGTGATGCATAAACATTGAAAAACATGATAAATTTGTGCTCGAGGCGCTGACAGGACTAACATATTACCACGGGTGAAAAATGAACATTTAGCCCCTAGAAACCCAAAATGACTATTTTACCCCAGGACCTCTAAATTTTGACCCAAAGCTTACGAAACTCCTTAAAATATCCCAAAGCATTTTTAAAAACATTTCTTAAACGTAAACTTGAGTCCGTTTAAAAACATAAACGATTCGTTTTAAAACTTGGACAGGGGTCCCGATTTTAGACTGAATCAACCCGAAACTTAACCAAATCTTCCCCAACATAAACCGTGACTTAAACCTACATGGCCAGACTCTAAAACACCCATTACAGACCACTTATGACCCATGAAACTAGCCCAAAGGTTGCTGGAAATCTCCAGCGTATTCACACAAATTTCACAGCTTGAGCGATTTTACGATAAAAATCATATCTCCCTCGTTTCTTATCAGAAAATTACGAATTTGTATCGATTCGAAGATAACATAGAGTGCTATAAATCATATGTTTAACACATTTCCAGAAAATCAACCTATATGTCGCAGAATTTGAAATAACAGAGAGTGACGGGTTTTGTATACAGAAATTCCACAGGCTTTATGATAAAAATCATATCTCCCTCGTTTCTTATCACAAAATTACAAATTTGCTATCGAATTGAAGATAACACAAAGTGATACATATCATATGTTTAACAAATTTCCAGAAAACCAACCAATAAGTCGCAGAATTTAAAATAAAAGAGGGTGACGGGTTTTGTGACACGGAAATTTCATTCGAAGACTCAAGATATCAATCGACCCTCTTCTAAAACCCACAAAAATTCAACTCCAGCCTTATATACCCCTCTACTCGAGGTGTACAGCCCTTAGCAACATAAAATTGGCAGCCCTTCGCACCAAAGCAAGAAACCGTGAGTTGTGTGCAAGGTATACGCATATATGTGTCAAAATATTTACAAAAGTTATGCCCAACAAATTATCATGCAAATATATATATAATCACGCATATACATGGTGTAAATGTTGAGAAAGGAGATACATAGCATGACTTTGCGTTTATACGCTTGAAAACTCGAAGATATGCGCGTAGGACGTGAACCGGAGAAGCGAGGAAGCCTTTTTCTTGAAAGCTTGAAGAATTTTTGAAGTTGCTGCTATCAAAACGTTGGAAGGCTGCTGCCAAGGGGGAGGGGATGGCTTCTGAATGTTTAGGGGTGATTAGGGTTTAATTAAGGTGGATAATATATTTATAATTATACACGAATGGGCCAATAATGAAATTTTAATGGTTTAAATGGATTTTTTGTCCCATTAAGTAACAAAATAATCCTATCAAGTACAAAAACATTCCCGAAAAATATTTTGTTTAAGTACGTTTTTGAAAATATTACCCGAATCCTCAAAAAGTCCTTCGAATCGATAAAAATTGTGTATCGGTTAAAAATATAACCCGACGGGTAAAAATACCCAACCAAGGATCATTTTTAAAAATCATATTTAAAAACACCTCATATTAAATAAGTAAAAATAATTATTCATTAAAAATATTTTTCCTGAATATCCCCGGTCTCCGTTCATCGTTCGAGAGCGAAATGCAAGTTAAAATCCTAATGCATGAAATTTTAAATAAACTACGAATTAAAACACAAATTCATGAAATAAACATGAATTTAATGCTTTAGAACAATTTAATAAAATACAAAAAAATTTAATAACTTGCATGCATGTGGTTTACGTGGACCTTCAAATTTTCGGGACGTTACACCTTAAACTGTCCCCGGTCTCCGTTCCTCGTTTAATCATCGAATTCAACAAAAGCCCTAATTTATGCAATTCTAGTAAACCATACTATAGCATCATAAAATCATGTCATAAACATGAATTAAATACATTTAAAATATTTAATTAAGTATTTTTAATAATACCCGAGATTCGCATGCAGTTAGATTACGTCTCTTGAATTTTCTAGACCTTACAGATTATCTTTGTGTATTAATTTTTACTATTTCATATTTCACTCACAGAATTCTTTGAATTTCTCTCTCAGATTGCATCCTCTTTTCGTTTTGATTCTCTCTGCTTAAATTTCTTTGATTTTCGTAAACAGTTTCTAAATTCACTAATGACATGACAAGGTTTTGATCTTCTTGATATCCGAAGTGAGATGGGTTGCAGCGAGGATGTTGCCCCTATTGAGACAACACCCATAGAAGAGACTCTTGTTCCCTCACTAGAGATTGTTCTTAATGAGGAAATCCCTCTTTCTATTGAGACAATTTCTCTAGGTGAACCTCATAATTAGATTGATGTTGAAAATTTTCTCGAATTTTCTATAGTGAACCCAGTGTTTCCTCCACAGCCTCAAGTTCGTTGTTCAAAGAGACAAGCAGGATACAATCCAGATTTCACTCCGTCTAAGTGATTTCGATGCAAGGGTGAATCATCTACAATACCATCATTGCCTGACCCTGAGTACAACTCTGACTATGATCAAAGGACACTGACAATGAATTTATGGCCTGGAAAAAGACTGCTCCTACCGTCGCAAGGAGCTCCATCGTGAAGATGAAGATAATCACTCATCCACTGAAGAAAAGAGATCCCATATAACCAACTTTCTCTGACGAAGATGATGTTTCACCTGCTCGTTTTTTGCTCAATCTGAAAAAGGAAAATGACCCTACTCTTGTGGCTACTTCTGATGAGTCTAACGATGAACCTGACACTGAGATTGAACAAGACTTTTTTGATAACAAGCTTGATTCCTCTGACAATTCCCCTCAGCTGGAGAAGAATTCATAGCTACTAAAGATGTTGATGCAATAAGTGAAGATGTTGAGCTGGATGATGAGGTCACTCCAGACAACATGGACTTTAAAAACTATGATCTGGACAAGGCTTTCAGTACAAAATTCTATACCAAAAATGTTCTTGCTCAGTGTTCACTATACGCAAATCGTGAGTATATTGAGGAGAAGAATGTGGACATTGATGCCTTTCAAAGGCACAATCTACTGGATTTTCTCAATCTTCGAGGATATTTTCTACTATGTCTATAGTGCTTCCATGCTGTCGAAAGATGGTGAAATTTGGAAGGGTGTTTGTGTAACGCCCCAGATTCGACGACTGTCCTCACTGTACCAAGACGAGTCTTTCCAGCGTGCTTATGTCCTCACTCACACGCACCCCGGAAAACTTCCCAGGAGGTCAGCCATCCCAAAATTGCTCCAAATCAAGCACTCTTAACTTTGGAGTTCTTATGTGATGAGCTACCGAAAAGAAGATGCACCTTCGTGATATGAGTAGTACAAATCAAATCTTTTAAGCCCTCTTCAACTGTACAGTCCATTACATTGAACAGTCTCGGAATCCCTCTCATTCCCGTGTGGATCGGTTCATTCATGTTCCCTCCACCTAGAAGCCTGTCAGGAGCCGCTCATTGTCCGTGCAACTAATGGCACCGGCGATCACCCCCCCGCCCTCTTCGGCCCCGGGCCTCACATGCCCACCAGCTTCCGCTTGGTTCGTCCCCGAACCACACCGTACTAAGAGAGGTCGGCTCTGATACCACTTGTAAAGGCCCGTATTTCGTAAACAATATTTGCTTCCGTTGTTATTTTAAAGTTAAAAATTATTTACATGTATATTTTAATTAAATAAGACAAGATAATTATTTATTTAGAAAATTTTTAATAATTCCGAAAAATTATGAATACGAAATACGGGCCTTTACAGTTTGTTCGAAACAAGGTGTACGACTTTAATCCTACAGTCATCAACTCCTGCTACAATTCTCCTGCTGATGTAGAGGATGGACCTCATCCCGATATTCAATAGGTCACTTCGGTGTTAACAAGAGGTTTGATCACACAGTTTCGAAGACTTCCAGATCGCCTCTCTGTAGCAAACCTGAGAAATCTTTCTGTTCTGTGCTTCACAAGTTTGCTAGATGCAATTGGACTCCTTCATCCAATTCCACAGTGGTGACAAAACCACATGCCCTGATTTTATTTGCCATTGGCAATCATACTCTCAATTATGGAAAATTGGTTTTTAAGACAGTGCTACAGTTTGCTGAAGGAGGTTTAAAATCATTCAAACCCCCCTTCGCTTCACTGATTTATGGAATTATTGAATCTCAAGGATTCATTAGAGACATTGATGAGCAATAGTCAGATTTCAGTGAGCTGGTAAGGATTGTCCCTATTCTACTTAAGGGAAACAAGAAGATACACCTACCTTGGTCTCCCTTCGATGTTGTGCCTGATGTTTCCAACACACCCCAAGAGTCTCACAACACTACCTCCTCCACTGATTATTTCATGATCTCTACAACGTCCATCCAAGCTCAGTTTTATCATGCTCTGGCCAAAATATTCAAACAAAGGCCGATCTGGTTTACTATGAAAATCTTGTTGCTTATTATAAACTGATGCTGGAAGTGGTTGTCCATTCTGGACAAAAAAGAGGAGAAGATCAAATTTTTGGTGCACAAACTGATGAATTTGGATCATCGAGAACAAAAGTTAGTGGTGAAGAAGAAGAGTTGCAGAAGATGCTGGCATTGAAAGTGTTCAGTGATCTGATTTTATTTTTTCTAAAGTTGTCTATTACTTTTATGCTTACGATGTTCTAGGTCTCAAGTAATTGTTATTGAGTCTCTGCTCTTATCATATAAACTGATAAATGTTTCCTCTCTATGTGGACAACACTACTAACAACCCTCATGCTAACATGATCAAATTCAGAAGGAGCTAAATTGAGTTGCATCAACTTGGAAAGTCGTATATGTGCATGTTTTGTCCAGAAAGGCAAACATGGGAGATTGAATGAAAAAAATATTTCTTGGGTTCCAATATATAATTTATTCTTTAAAATTTTATTTTTTTATATGACTCTAGATATGATTGGAAATGCTTAAAAGTGTTTACTGCCTTATAACCTCTATCTTACCATGTTTTGTAGGTATTTAATCAAGGAAATATTATAAGGAAAAGCATGCCTATAAATACAAGGATCATAGGCTGCGGAAAAGTGTGGAGAGATAAAAAGAAATATCCTCAGAGAGAAAATTAAGTAGTAGTGCGCAAGACGTTTAAAGATTTCTATTTACAATTGTGTTGTTGTGGTTGTTGGAAACATTCGAAGATAAAACTTGCGAAAGTGTTGAGTGAAGATTTAGTTTTGTTGCTCTAATTTTTGGGATATAGTTTTTGCATTCTTTGGTTATTTTATTGTTGTTTTTAGAATGCATTTTGATTCCTTAACTTGTTAAGAAAATAGTTTTTCATAGAATCACTAGTGTTGGTTTTGTAAACTCAAGTTGTTTTCTGGTGATTATTTTGCCTTGAGGCATCGCAAAAGTATTTATACTTGTGCATAATTATCTCTGAGTTATTTTTATTTAAGTTATTTATTTGTGTGCTTTATTATTACGCTGCGTGTTGTCATTAGGTGTTACAAAATCTGAAACAACATTGATATCTAATACACACAAAATTTTTACCATTTTTGTTCCACATAATTTCCAACAATTCAGAACTAAAAGTACAAACGAAAAGTACAAACGAGTCCATATTGACTTGATCATTGAGCTTATTTAGGATTGATTTAATTTAAAATTGAATACCAACAAGACTACAAGAGCATCAGATACCATATTACAAAAATATCATATCAGATTCCTTAGTTTTGGTGATAATAAACAATTAATTATTGCACTGATCAAGCTTTTTTTTCATGTATTACAGGTACTCAAACGGTCTATTGAAGATTCAAAAGAAGTCGTTCAACTAGGCTAAAGTCGCAAAGCTATCCAACCGTTTTAGCCTTAGAAGCATAGTTGATCTATTCGACCACTCGAGCTTACAAGTCAGTGGCATAAGACCACTAAAACGTTCACTCTATCAAAGAATATTAGAAAACAACTTAGTAAGATATCTTCAGAATCAAGCCACATAAATTACAACGATCTTACCTACTTTATCGGAAAAGTTGACTATATGATCATACACTAAAATAAGACATCAAAATATCAGAATATTTTCCGAAAAATACATAGCTCAGAGCTGGTTACTTTTTTCTGTCACAGAATGTCAAATTGCCCATTTACTGAAGTGTACTATGAATAAAAAAGGACAACAACAACAACAACACTTTTTCATTAGTGAGCTACAGTTGAACGTTGAACTGGAAAATGTACCTAGCACTAAAAATTGAAGATGCCAAGAAAAGCTTCACATGAAACACGATTTGACATACAAGCTATAATCCTCTAAAAGATTTATGAGGACCTTTCAGACTAATATCAACAAATGCTATATATCCCTGTCTTCAAAGAACATCTATCTGATCATCAAGGGTTATCAAGGGCTTATGTCAACCACTCAACCGTTTCTGTCAAGATCATATGAGGAGTTGTTCAACAGTCGAACCTGAGGATTCATTATTTTTTTACATTTCTGGTGTATTGGTTGTTTAACTGTGTGTCTCAACTGTTTGAAACAATTAATAAGGATTTTCAACTTAGGCAATAGATAAAACCGAATATCCATAAATATCCTTGTGTCGTTTCATTTACTGAACTGATTTATTTTGTTGCATGTTTATATTTGAGTATAAAAATATCATAAGAACCCTCATACCATTTTCTGCACTATTTGTGGTCAGACGATTTTTAAGAGTTGAGAAAATCAAGTCTTTTATAGCTAACCATATCAAGACTGATCAAATTACTTTTCAGTGTTTAAAAGAAAATTTTAAAGTGTTTATTCACCATATCTAAACACATCCACTTTCCTAAAAAGTTGTATCAGAGCGGTTTTTCTCGACATTTGATATACATATTCAAATTACTTCTTTCAACAAAATTCTAATGTTCTCAAAGGAAGATTGCGATGATTAGAAAATTCGCATACATGCACATTTATCTGTGCAGGACGATGACATGTGGTATGTCATCACAGACGGTCCAATGAAGATCTTAAAACCAATCTTATTGTTGCAGTATATAAGGGTGATCCATAGATGGTGGAGAAGAACCGGCCCGAGTGGATGGCTGAGGATAAAAATAAGTCAACCTAGACAATGTGCCCAAGGATATCTTTGAAAAAACTTTAGATAAAAATATTTTTAGCAAAACTAAAACTTGTTCCACTACTAAAGAAATCTGGGAGAAGCTAACGCAACTCTGTGAGGGCAATCACCAAACCAAGGAGAACAAGTTAATTGTTGCTATCCAGAAGTTCGATAAAACAAAAATGAATACTGAAGAAATTCTAAATGAGTTTGATGAATAGTTTAACAGTATCATTATTGGAATTGCATCTCTTTTGAAGAAATATTCTAATTGCGAAATTTCCTTGAAGGTGATGAGATAAATGAAAAGATAATAGGATGTAAAGACAATGGCCATGATTGAAACCAAGGACCTGAGCAAACTGGATTTTCATGAATTGTTTGCTGACCTCAAAGCCAATGAGTTCGAACTTGGGATATGAATTGAAGAAGAGTCATCTACATCCCAACCAACTAAAGCCCTGACAGTGACTGTCGCTTCTCCTGTAGTCGAAGAGAATTAAAGCAAGAAGTCTAATAAGTAACTGAGTAAGAAGGCTATGTTTCTATTTGTTAAATTTTTTTTGTAAATATATACGCAAAAAACAATTTAATTTACAAAATATTATTATAAAAGGGACCAAACAGAGGATGGTCAGGCATGTTTTAGCCGCGGAAAAAAACGCCACTTTATTGCATATCGTAACAGGCCCAAGAAAGATGAAAAGAAACGTTCCAGAGGAGACATTCGAAGGTTGAGAAAAGATCTTTCAAGAAGAAGAAAGTTTAGAAAGTAATTGTTGATGACGAGAACATGTAGAGCCCAAAATCAGTATACATAAACCCTTGCATTTATTTAAATTGTAAAATAAATTATTTTTTTAATTTTAAAATGATTTTAGCGATGCATTATTTACGATCTGCATTATTTTGAATTATTATACATTTAATTGATACACGTTAAAATGTTTTCTTGAGTTTTATGTTTCAAGAGATTATTCGAAGTTGGAACGGGAAAAGAGACTAGCGACGATTTAGGCGATTTATGAAAATGTGGCATTTTATTTCAAGTCAAGAAAATTAGTATTTTAAATGATTTATGAAATTTTACGCATTTTAAAATCTAATTTAATTTATTAGGTGATTCTGAGGTTTTAAGATTTTCAAAATTTCTAAGTTTAGTAGTGGGGAATTTTAAGTCTTGAAAATGATTTTTATTAAAATTTTGTTTGGGGTTAAATAATTAGATTATTATTATTTTATCCCTAACTATTTAACTAAACAATTCTTTAGTCCTTAATTAATTAATTAAGCAAACTCTTTTCACCTAATTACACTACACCCACGTGCACACACAGCACACACACACGTTCAATTTTTTTGAGAGTGGCTAGGGTTCTTGAGATTTCTTTCAGAAGCCACCCTTCCCCTTGCAATTGCTGGGGATTTGCGTTGGTTTTTCAAGAAAAAATCGTGCCACAAATTGTCCCGGATCGGCCCTCGTATCTCTCTGCTTCGGTATCGTCGTGTTGTGAGTTTTAAATCATCAAAGGCATGTATAATCTTTCGTTTTTGCATTGATCTTGTCATAGTATATGTTTTGATGTTTATTGTGTGTAAAAATCCATGTACGTTGTGCAAAAGTTTGAGAAAAAATGTTTGAAACGATTTTGGATCAAAATTTTAGATCTCAAAACCGAGTCTGTTGTCATTTTGGTTATTGTGAATTTTTGGTTGAATTTCTGGAAAAAACTTTCAACATATGAATGTTTGACCAGGGAGTTTATGACGCTGCGACAGGGAGACAACAGCGTGGCAGATTTTGTGAGGAAGTTTGAGAGGGGGTGTCACTTCGTGCCCCTAATTGCTAATGATACCCGGGAAAAGCTGAGGCATTTTATGGACGGTTTACGGCCGATCTTGTGCCGTGATGTTCGAGTGGCTGATCCTATTACCTATGTCATTGCTATATCTAGAGCCTTGGTGGCTGAACAGGACTAGAGGGACATCGAGAGTGATAGGTAGGGCAAGAGGCCCTATCACACACCACAACAGGAGCACTCACAGCAACGAAAGTTCAAGAGGCCTTTCCAGGGGCAGCCGGGAAAGAGGCCATTTCCAGGACCGCCGAAAGGCAAAGGTCCTACACAACCAAAGAAGGCTCATCAGAACCCTGAGTACCTAGTGTGCCCGAAGTGCAACCGTCAACACGTGGGCCAGTGATTATGGAGTTCTGGCAAATGCTTCAAGTGCGGAGCCAGTGATCATATGCTGAGGGAGTGCCTGCAGTGGAGGCAGCCGACCCAGTGGAGAGTTTTCGCCATGCATGCTGAGGAGGCGACAAACACTCCTCTATTGACTGGTAACCTATTTAATTCAGCACAATATTTACCTCTGATCATGCATGCTTCGAATTTTTGCTTGGGATATTAGTATGTTGTTTTCGTATTTTGGAAACTTTGGATAAAAATTTCCAACTATGCATGAGGTTAAGATTTGTATTTTGGGATATAAGTTTTTGTGTTGTGCTAACGTCCTTCAAGAAATATCTTCATTAAGAGAGTATCCACGAAGGTCTTGTTAAATTCCGGGGCCACTTACTCTTTTATCTCAGAGACGTTCGCCAATTATTTGGGTGTCAAGTCCATTAGACTCGACGTGAGCTACTCCGTGACAGTCCCATCAGGGGAGGAGTTATCAGCTACTAGCGTGGTTAGAGATATCGATCTTGAACTACAGGGTCACCTGGTTTACGCCGATCTGATTGTGTTGCCAATTCCAGAGTTTGATATCATCTTGGGGATGGACTGACTGATGAAGAACAGAGTTCTGATTGATTTTCATAAAAGGTCAGTGTTGACAAGACTGTTGGGCATGGAGCAATTTCTTTTTGAGCCGAACAAGTGGAGAAGTTTCCCTCGCATGATCTCTTGCATGCAGGCACAAAGACTTTTGCTTTAGAGGTGTCAGGCATTCTTGGCCAGTATTATTTCAGCATCTGACGTACCCACCTCATCGATATCTTATATACCGGTTGTCAGAGATTTTTTTGACGTTTTCCCAGACGATGTCACAGGCCTTCTACCAGAGAGAGAGGTGGATTTCGCTATTGACCTTGTGCCAGGCACTGTGCCAATCTCTAAGGCAGCGTACCATTTGGCTCCAGCAGAGATGTTAAAGCTCAAGCAGCAAATTCAGGAGCTCCTAGACAAGGAATTCATCTGCCATAATTTTTCACCATGGGGCGCACCAGTGCTCTTCGTAAAGAAGAAAGATGGAAGCATGAGGTTGTGCATAGATTATTGTGAATTGAATAAGGTTACGATCAAGAACAAATACCCATTACCAAGGATCGAGGATTTATTTGATCAGTTGCAGGGAGCTACAGTGTTCTCTAAGATAGATCTACGTTCTGGGTATCATCAACTGAAGGTAAAAGATGCAGATGTTCACAAGACAGTCTTCAGAACCAGATATGGGCATTACGAGTTCTTAGTGATGCCATTTGTACTGACGAATGCCCCAGCAATTTTTATGGACCTAATGAATTGAGCATTTTAGCCCTACCTAGATCAGTTCGTCATAGTATTCATTGAAAACATTCTTATATACTCGAAGGAGCACAGTCAGCATTTGGGTACAATTTTGCAAGTCTTTCAGAGTCGCAAGTTGTTTGCAAAATTCAGTAAGTGAATTCTGGTTGGAGAAAGTAACATTTTTGGGACATATCATATCTAGCAGTGGCATTGAGGTGGACCCAGCTAAAGTGGCAGCAGTGAGAGAATGAGTTGAACCGAAGAACGCATCAGAAATCCGTAGTTTCCTAGGCTTGGCAGGTTACTACAGGAAATTTATTCAGGGGTTTTCTTTGATTACAGTGCCACTCACTTCATTGACCAAGAAGAATGCTAAATTTGTATGGAGTGATGATTGCCAGAAGTGCTTCAACACTTTGAAGCAAACTCTTATCACAGCGCCGATTTTGGCCATTCCATCAGGGCAAGGCAATTTCGTGTTGTACACTAATGCTTCTGAGCTCGGTTTAGGCACATTTTTGATGTATCATGGTCAGGTTATAGCATATGCCTCCAGACAGTTGAAGGTGCATGAGAAGAACTACTCGTCTCATGATCTCGAATTACTGTCGTTGTCTTTGCATTGAAGATGTGGAGACATTATTTGTAAGGCGAGAAATGCCAGATATTCACTGATCACAAGAGTCTCAAGTACTTCTTCACGCAGAAAAAGCTGAATATGAGACCCAAGACGGTGGTTGGAGTTGGTAAAAGACTACGATTGTGAAATTAGATACCATCCAGGGAAAGTTAATGTTGTGGCAGATGCTTTGAGCAGGAAAGTAGCAGTCATAGCATAACTATCAGTGGAGAGATCTATTCAGTCAGAGATTCAGAGGTTTTGCTTAGAAGTTTATCCTAAGGGCAGAACTCTCAAGTTGTCTAATCTGAAAGTCTAGTCTTCCTTACTAGACCGAATCTAAAACGTCCACAACTCGTTTTGCTTAAAAAGTACTAGAATATTTTTCTTACATGAACCATTTAATCATAAAACAACCAACAAATATTTGAAAATCAAAGAAAATAGTTTAAAGCATAAAATCATCCCACATTTTACCAAACCTAAAAGCGTTACATGAAAAGTATAGCCCATACTATCAACCTCTCAAAAACTTCTCAAAAACATAAATAACAAGTCGTAAAAATCTTTAACATAAATCATAAACGTAAGTGCAGAAAAATAGAAGCGCTGGTCCTCGGGTTATGTGCACCTTCAGTCCAGTCATATCACCCATCAAGAACTCCACTACCATCAACATCAAACTCACCTGCATCGATCACACCTAGTGAGTCTAAAGACTCAACACTCCATAATCTTGATAACAAAATAATACGTATACAGATCACATGCAACAGTGAAAATAATTGTACTTAAAATAATCTTTTTCATGATCATGTATATAACATAAACATTTTCATATCATCATAAACATATCCATATCATCATCAACATATTCATGTCCAGCATAAATATATTCATTTTCATATTCATGTCCGTTGAATTCAGATCGTTGATTGTGACTTTCGTATTCGTATTGGAGGTGATGGATCCATCTACATGTAACCATAGTACTGGGCGGCGAGGACATCAGCGGCACTCTCACCCGTGAACTGAGCCTTGGCCTTATGTATTAACATATCATCGTATTCGTATTAGTCACAATCCCTTCACATCCTTCAACATTTTCGTATTTCCATCACTTTATAAAACATTCATATTAATATAATTTTTCTTTTAAACCAAGTATGCAACATATCTTTTAAATGTTCATATTAAATCATAAAAATCCATAAATATTTAAAATAAACATTTTAACATATAAAACAGCATTCAGAGCCCTGCCATGACGTCTACTAATTTCTAGGTGTAAAATTATTGTTTTATCCCTAGACGTAAAAATCCTCGAATTTGACTTTTTCTTATTCTATTAACTCTAAAATATCCCAAATAATTATTTAAGCTTGAATTAAATTTATCACAATTTTATTTAGCTTAAATCCTAGACTTTTCAATTAATCCTTAATTATTCATTTTTAATGTGTTTTAATCCGAAATTAATTTCAACTTTAATATAAATTTTCAAATTAAAAACTTGAACTTTTTTATAATTATTTAGACCTCGTGAACATTGACTCGACCCTTGTGAGCCATGTTTTGAATTAGATCCTAAGAAGACAACCCTAGTTCGAACCACCTAGACTACACCTCGAGCCATATTCGTTTTTCCATGAGCCATGCCCGAACCATCCTGAACCAACTTCAAATCAGACCCTATATGGACCCTACTGGACCCTTATCACCCCAAGAACCTGACCCTAGCCCCAACCAAAAGCCACAAAACCAGCTGCAAGCTCACGGCCGAGACTCCTTATTGACATGGACTCCACGAAATCGCGCCTAGGACCTAGCCACCAGACCAGCCCCTTGTGTAGAACCCGAAAATCAGATTACGTATAAGCCATGCATAATTGCTACTATTTAAATTAAAAATGAATATTTTATATAAATATGAAGTGTTTGATTTATTTTAATAATTTTAAGTCATGATTATTTATTTTAAAGGTAGATGTTTAGTTTTATATTTTCAAGATAAATACGCGAGGTCGGACTGGAGTTTGGAGATTAGAGATAAGATTAATAATAAGAAAATATTCCTAAATTTAATTTAAGTCAAAGAATAATTTAATTTAAAGAAAAAGAATGTCCTTGGAATTTAATAAATTAATTAGAATTAAGTTGTTAAATAAATTCTTTTAGGTTCAAAATTTAATTAAAGCTTAAATTAAAATGTGTAAACAATTGAGGATGAATTAATCTAGGTATAATATAGTCAAGAAGTTAAACATAACATTTAAATACTTAAATTGAGGTCAAGCATGCCATACAAAATTCTAAGCAAGATTTTAAACTAAATTAATTTGTAAATGCATTAAAATATACATAATAAAGGTTTAAAATCTTAAACAAGTAAAATGCAAGGTTTAAATAAAAATATACCATACAAATGAGTTGTAACTTTCGGTCAAGACAATTTAATGGTGTAGTAAACCATTCAAACCATCCTCAATGGCCATTAAGATGAATTCATTCTCTCATTTTAATTCACAAATTATTAGTAAATTCAAACACAATAATACACTCTAATTATTCCTCAATCCAATATGCTAACAAATAAACGAGTACATGCAGGAAAAATAAAAATAAGACTCGGCTAGCAAAGTAAGAGGAGCAATTCAAAGTTCATTCAAAGCCTTCACTTGTAACCTCCCACCTTAATGCACATTATGGTATCTTTAACACCTCTTGTAACCACCACCTCCATTACATACCATTCCTTCATTCCACATGCTTGGAAATATCTGAAGACACTGAAATCGTAAGTGACAGCAAGAATAAAAGAATAAGGATAGCTACAGCAATGTTGAAGAAACAATTCAAATTCCATTCTATTCCTTCACTTGTAACTCTCCACTAAATGCACTTCAAGACTCCTTTAACACCTCCTATATCATACACCTTCATCCCTAACATCAACTACACCCTTACATTCGAAATATCAGAAAGAACCAGCTGCTGAATTCGAGAGAACAACAGCAGAAACAAGAAGGAAAAGCCAACTCCGACTCCGTCGCGTCGTATTGTCGTTTTGATTTGTTTTTGTGTCAAAACAAATTCCAGGCATGTATATATTATTCCTTTGCTCTTCAATCAAGTCATAATAAGTATTTTAAATCAATATATGTTCAGGAATCAGGTGACAACACGAAATATGACAGCAACTTATTCAAACTCAAAACATGCATCTCAGCTTCTTGTTTGTGCTTTACGGTTGCTGTTTTTTTTTGTTGGTTTCAGGAGTTGATTCGTTTCCAGGCACACATGGCGACTTATAGGCATGATGTAGAGTGTGTTAGGGTGTTGTTGGTTCAATGGTTCAAGTCCATACACGCACAAACAAGGAAATGACAGCAACATTTCCCTCAAGTGCTGAAATGGAGTCACGTTTTTGTCATTGAATGGTTTAAGGGGGTATTCAGATCTTGGCTGTCATAGGGGCTGTAGCCATGGTTAGAACCCTCCCTTAACATGTCTAGGGTGTGACCAAATCGGTCTTTACCAGCTGATTCAAGGATCCATCAGATTTTACATCAGCAAACGCAAGAGTCACTCGGTTTTATCTTTTCGGTTCTGTGTGACTATAGTTTCGGTTTTGAGGTGTTGTTTGGATTATGGTTGGCTTGTAGCCCATAGCCATGGTTCATACAACACTCCATCATGTCTATATTGAGCCATGGTCAATCTAATGGCCACTGGAACGACACAAGACAATAGAATAATTCGATACATCTCATTGCACAGGATTCTCGGTTGGTATGTTTCGGTGTCCTAGGTATTTGCTTGGGTTGTGTTTGGCTTTTAGCCCTTAGCCATGGTCCAAGCCATACCTTAGGATGTTGGTAAGAGTCCTTGGGCGGTGGTTCAAGCCATTGGTCATTAAATTTCAGAGTTCACCTCACAAACACACAAGTTGCTACTGTTATAATTTGACAGCAACTTGCTGTTCGGTTTTAGTGCTTGTTTGAGTTCTTGGTTGGCTTTTAGCCCATGGCCTTGGACTGAACAGTACCTCAATGAGTTAGGAAAGTCATGTTTTTGGCCGTTTGTGATTTGGTCGAGTTTAGAGGTCGTACGAGAATTTACGGTGAAAGGTGCCAAAATGACTCTCGAAAGAGCGTTTTATGTTTTTGGATTCCTTTCACCCATTTTCGTGTTTTACAGTCATTATGCATATTTTTCAGTATGTTTGGGGTATTTTATTCATGGTTAAACGTCGGTTTAATGTTGGTTCGGGTTGGTACGAAGCCATGATTAAAAATCAAGTTATTGGTTCTATTCGTCTCGTTTTTGGTTCTATTGTTAAATTTTTGTCAAGTTAAAATTTATTGCATGTGTCACATATTAGAATTAAGTCGCAGCAAGCCTGGGAACGATCCAACTCATCCGGTAAAAATAAGGTTATAATTATATTACGTGCATAAAAATATAAAATGTTTATTTTTTAGATATATGCTATATGTCTTGTGGCCACCTTATGCTTATGGGTTTGGAAGTCAGTATGCGCAACCGAGGACCTCTCCGCATTGTGACTTACGACCGGTTTATGATTATGTATGGGTACAGACATCCAGTCCTAGGGCTGTGATTGATCTCTACCGCCTAGTATACTGTGGTTTAGTCTGATCAGGCGCTCACGTTATGTTATGGGCCACTTGCTTAGAAACATTATATCTACCAGAAAATTATGATATGATATGAAAGCTCTATTGAGCAAAGCTTTTACGTATGATTTCAGATATGCACGTAGATATAATTATTCATGATACGATTTTCACCATGCGCTTTACGATACCATATTTTTAAGTTGCATGCGATTTTATGATATATTTACGTGTTATTCACGATATATACATGTTGAGTCTTTAGATTCACTAGACTTGATTGTTGTAGGTACTGATGAGGTCGAGGCCGAGGGCGGAGACCAGTGAGTTGGCATAGGACAACAGTAGTAAACCCGAGGACCTCATAATTTAATTTATGCACCTTTTATTATTCAAACTCAGTTTTAATACGTTGGATTATTTTTAAATTGATGTTTACATTGGATTATTTTTAAATTGTTGGTTGAAAACAATATTTGCTTCCGCTGTTAATTTAAAGTTAAAAATTATTTACATGGTTATTTTATAAATGAGACAAGATAATTATTTATTTAGAAAATTTTTAATAATTCCGCTAAAAGATGAATACGAAATACGGGCCTTTACAGTTGGTATCAGAGCCTATGATCTTGTAAAGGGTTGTACTACTACTGCTCTCGAGAAGCTCATGAAGTCACGTCTTTGGTCTGTAAGTTTTACGATTATGCATTTATTTTAAAGCCTGAAATATTTTCACATCATGATTGCATGAAAGATTTTATGTCAAGATTACGATTATGCATTATTTATTTAAATTTAAATAAATAGTGGAATTATGCATGTTGGTTACGTATGGGTTATAATTATGGAACATCATACCTCCTAGACGCATTATTGATCGCATGGGAGGTGACGAGCATCGTCATGAGGATGAGGAGAGAGATTTACCACCACCCCCTCCACCAGACATGAATACCCAGATGCTAGATGGGATGACTCAGATCTTTGCACAGTTTGCGGGGAACAATGCAGTGGGAGCCAGACAGACGGGACCGGAGGCTATCTATGAACGGTTCATGAAGATTCGACCGAAGTAATTCTTAGGGATGTCAGATCCTATGGCTGCCGAGGGATGGATTAAGTCCCTCGAGGTTATCTTTGAGTTTATGGGGCTTGAAGATGTAGATAGGGTTCGATGTGCGACCTATCTGTTCGGAGGAGACGCTCGCCTATGGTGGGAAGGAGCATCAGTGGCTTTGGATTTGACTACTTTGAGCTGGGCGCGCTTCACATAGGTATTCTACTCTAAATATTTTACTGAAGAGGTGCGTTCGAGGTTGACCATAGAATTCATGACCCTGAGGCAGGGAGACTTGACTGTTACGGAGTTCATCCGTAAGTTCGAGAGGGGATGTCATTTTGTACCCCTAATTGCTAATGATGCTGGAGCCAAATTGAGGCATTTTCTGAATGGTCTACGGCCGATCTTACGCCGTGATGTTAGGGTGGCTGGCCCTACTACCTATGATGTTGCTGTTTCTAGAGCGCTAGCGGCAGAGCAAGACCAGAATGATATTGAGCGCGATCGCCAGGGTAAACGACCATTTCAGGAACCACACCGTCCCCCTAAGCAGCAGCATCAGAATAAGAGACCTTTACACGGTCCACCCAGGAACAGAGGGCCGCAGCAGCAACAACAAGGACGAGCAGTCCCGAGGACAGTGGAGTACCCAGTCTGTGCCAAGTGCTCACGTCGTCATGCTGGGGCTTGTATGTATGGTTCGAGAAAGTGTTACAAATGTGGTAGTAGTGACCACATATTGAAGAATTGTCCTCAGAAGAATCTGCCTACTCAAGGCAGAGTTTTTGCTCTACATGCTGCGGAGACTAACCCAGAGACGATGCTCATGACAGTTATCCTAAATCTTTAAATTGTATTTGAAGTTTAATGTTTTGGGTTAAGATTTTGAACTTATAATTTATGATAGGATTGCATGTTATAATCAGTGTTAGCTACGGGAATTTAGATTAAAAGAACTTTGACCTTTGCATGTCTATAAGCATAGTTCTTGTAAAACTATTGGGTTTAGCACGATATTCCAATCTTTCAGGGAGAATCTTTATAGCCGGTTCAGCTACGAAATCCTTGATAGATTCAGGGGCTACCCACTCATTCATTTCAGAAACCTTTGCAAATTCTCTCAAGATCAAGACAATTGGGCTAGACATAGCGTATTCAGTAGCATTGCCTTCTGGAGAAGAGTTGACAGCTACTAATGTGTTCCGAGATATAGACCTTGAACTTCATGGTAATCTCGTGTATGCTGATCTTATCGTTCTGCCGATGCCATAATTTGATATAATTCTAGGGATGGACTGGCTATTGAGGAACATAGTGTTGATTGATTTCCAGTAGAGATCTGTTCTCGTCCGACCGCCTGGGATGGAACAATTCTTATTCGAACAAGACAGATATTTTAATTTATCGCGTATAATACCTTATGTCCAGGCTACGAAACTCATGCATCGAGGGTGCCGAGAATTTTTAGCTACTCTTGTATCTGTTCCCAAGACGCCCAAACAGTCAGCATCCGATGTTCCTATTGTCCGGGACTTTCTAGACGTTTTTCCTGATGACGTCTCTGGTTTACCACCTGTGGGAGAGGTGAAATTTTCTATTGAGCTTATGCCAGGTATCACACCGATATCGAAAGCACCATATTGATTAGCACCGACAGAGATGGCAGAACTCAAGAAATAGATTCAGGAACTTCTTGACAAGGATTTCATTCGCCCGAGCTTTTCGCCATGGGGCGCGCCAGTCTTATTCGTGAAAAAGAAGGATGGTACGATGAGGCTCTGCATTGATTACCGGGAATTGAACAGAGTTACAGTGAAGAACAAATACCCACTCCCGAGGATTGAAGATTTATTTGACCAGTTGCAGGGAGCTTCAGTATTCTCCAAGATTGATCTGCGTTCTGGTTATCATCAGCCGATGTTCTCAAGACTGCTTTTAGGACTCGTTATGGCCACTTCGAGTTCCTAGTGATGCCGTTCGGTTTGACGAATGCGCCAGCGATCTTCATGGATCTCATGAATCGCGTATTTCAGCCATATCTTGATTAGTTTGTGATAGTATTCATAGACGATATTCTTGTCTACTCAAAGAATCAAGAGGATCACAGCAGACATTTGACCACAGTACTGCAGACCTTGCAAAAGCATAAGCTATTCGCGAAGTTCAGCAAATGCGAGTTTTGGTTAGAGAAAGTGGCGTTCTTAGGCCACGTCGTTTCTAGCTGTGGTATTGAGGTAGACCCGGCGAAAGGTGCAGCAGTCAGAGATTGGGTTGTGCCACAAAATGCATCAGAGATCCGTAGTTTCCTTGGGCTAGCGGGATGCTATAGGAAGTTTATTCGGGGATTCTCCTTCATCGCAGTTCCACTAACATCATTGACGAAGAAGAATGTTAAGTATGTGTGGAGTGAGGAATGTCAGAAGAGCTTCGATACGTTGAAGCAAGCTCTTATTTCAGCGCCAGTGTTGGCAATGCCTTCAGGACCCGGAGATTTTGTTCTGTATACCGATGCTTCGAAACTTGGGTTAGGCGCAGTATTGATGCAGCATGGGAAGGTGATATCATATGCTTCTCGTCAATTGAAGATTCATGAGAAGAATTATCCTACCCATGATCTAGAGTTGGCAGCCGTAGTATTTGCATTGAAGATTTGGAGGCATTATTTGTACGGAGAGAAGTGCCAGATCTTTACCGACCACAAAAGTCTCAAATACTTCTTTACACAGAAAGAGTTGAATATGCGGCAGAGGCGTTGGTTGGAACTAGTGAAGGACTACGACTGTGACATTAGCTATCATCCTGGCAAAGCTAATGTAGTTGCAGACGCGTTGAGCAGGAAAGTCGCAGGGATGGCTCATTTGGTGGTATCGAGACCTCTTCAGTTTGAGATGCAGAGATTTGATCTAGAGACATATCCTCGAGGTAGAGTTCCTCGTCTATCTACTTTGACGATCCAGTCTTCTCTCCTAGACCATATTCGTAGTGGGCAGTTAGCAGACGAGCAGTTGGCTAAGTGGAGACAGAGAGATGAAGTCAAGGGCAGTATCTTGTACACAGTTAGAGACGGTATTGTCAGATATCGAGACAGAATATGGGTTCCGAGCAGCGATTCTATTCGAGAGGATATTTTATCTGAGGCCCATATGTCGTCGTGCTCTATTCATCCGAGGAGTACGAAGATGTACAAAGATCTGCATTTATTATATTGGTGGCCAGGGATGAAGAGGGATACCAGACGATTTGTATCCGAGTGTCTGACGTGTCAGCTAGTGAAAGCGGAACATCAGAGACCAGCAGGTATGCTCAAGCCTCTTCCTATTCCCAAGTGGAAGTGGGTAGAATGTCAACATGGACTTCGTTGTCGGTCTGCCGAAGTCAATCAGAGGGTCGAATGCTATATGGGTGATTGTTGATCGTCTTACAAAGTCAGCTCATTTCTTGTCTATTAAGACGACTTTCTCCATGATCCAGTATGCAGAGTTATATATCCAAGAGATCGTCAGACTTCATGGTATTCCCGTTTCTATAGTGTCTGACCGAGATCCTAGATTCACTTCATCATTTTGGAAGAGTCTACATTCAGCTATGGGTACCAAGTTGTTGTTTAGCACGGCTTTTCATCCGCAGACAGATGGTCAGTCCGAGAGAGTTATCCAGATTTTGGAGGATCTTTTCCGTGCATGTGTTCTTGATTTCTCCGGGAGTTGGGAATCAAAGTTTCCATTGGTGGAGTTTACCTATAACAACAGTTTTCAGTCGTCTATAGGTATGGCTCCATATGAAGCACTGTACGGTCGTAAGTGTAGATCGCCTATTCATTGGGATAAAGTAAGGGAGAGAGCAGAATTGGGTCCGGAGATTGTGCAGCAGGCTGCTGATTTAGTAGTCAAGATCCGTGATAGGATAAGGACTGCTCAGAGTAGACAGAAGAGTTATGCGGATCAGAGAATGAGAGATTTAGAGTTTGCTATTGGTGACCACGTTTTCGTGAAGATAGCACTGATGAAAGGTGTTATGCGGTTCGGGAAGAAAGGAAAGCTCAGTCCGAGATTCATTAGACCATTTGAGATCTTCGACAGAGTTAGGACATTAGCTTATCGTGTTTCTCTTCCGCCGAATCTGGCCGGAGTACACAACGTGTTCCATGTCTCTATGCTGAGGAAGTATATGGCGAATCCATCACATGTCCTAAACTTTGAACCGTTGCAGCTCACTCCGAACTTATCTTATGAGGAAAGACCAGTGCAAATCTTAGACAGGCAAGAGAAAAGGCTTCGGAACAAAATGGTCAAGCTAGTGAAAGTCAAGTGGCTCAATCATTTGGAGGAGGAAGCTACGTGGGAATCTGAGCCGGAGATGAGGAGTCGTTATCCCGAGTTATTCGGTAAGTTTTAATTTCGGGGACGAAATTTCTTTCAAGGGGGGTAGAGTTGTAGAACCCGAAAATCAGATTACGTATAAGCCATTCATAATTGCTACTATTTAAATTAAAAATGAATATTTTATATAAATATGAAGTGTTTGATTTATTTTAATAATTTTAAGTCATAATTATTTATTTTAAAGGTAGATGTTTAGTTTTATATTTTCAAGATAAATACGCGATGTCGGACCGGAGTTTGGAGATTAGAGATAAGATTAATAATAAGAAAATATTTCTAAATTTAATTTAAGTCAAAGAATAACTAAATTTAAAGAAAAAGAATGTCCTTGGGATTTAATAAATTAATTAGAATTAAGTTGTTAAATAAGTTCTTTTAGGTTCAAAATTTAATTAAAGCTTAAATTAAAATGTGTAAACAATTGAGGATGAATTAATCTAGGTATAATATAGTCAAGAAGTTAAACATAACATTTAAGTACTTAAATTGAGGTCAAGCATGCCATACAAAATTCTAAGCAAGATTTTAAACTAAATTAATTTGTAAATGCATTAAAATATACATAATAAAGGTTTAAAATCTTAAACAAGTAAAATGCAAGGTTTAAATAAAAATATACCATACAAATGAGTTGTAACTTTCGGTCAAGACAATTCAATGGTGTAGTAAACCATTCAAACCATCCTCAATGGCCATTAAGATGAATTCATTCTCTCATTTTAATTCACAAATTATTAGTAAATTCAAACACAATAATACACTCTAATTATTCCTCAATCCAATATGCTAACAAATAAACGAGTACATGCAGGAAAAATAAAAATAAGACTCGGCTAGCAAAGTAAGAGGAGCAATTCAAAGTTCATTCAAAGCCTTCACTTGTAACCTCCCACCTTAATGCACATTATGGTATCTTTAACACCTCTTGTAACCACCACCTCCATTACATACCATTCCTTCATTCCACATGCTTGGAAATATCTGAAGACACTGAAATCGTAAGTGACAGCAAGAATAAAAGAATAAGGATAGCTACAGCAATGTTGAAGAAACAATTCAAATTCCATTCTATTCCTTCACTTGTAACTCTCCACTAAATGCACTTCAAGACTCCTTTAACACCTCCTATATCATACACCTTCGTCCCTAACATCAACTACACCCTTACATTCGAAATATCAGAAAGAACCAGCTGCTGAATTCGAGAGAACAACAGCAGAAACAAGAAGGAAAAGCCAACTCCGACTCCGTCGCGTCGTATTGTCGTTTTGATTTGTTTTTGTGTCAAAACAAATTCCAGGCATGTATATATTATTCCTTTGCTCTTCAATCAAGTCATAATAAGTATTTTAAATCAATATATGTTCAGGAATCAGGTGACAACACGAAATATGACAGCAACTTATTCAAACTCAAAACCTGCATCTCGGCTTCTTGTTTGTGCTTTACGGTTGCTGTTTTTTTTTGTTGGTTTCAGGAGTTGCTTCGTTTCCAGGCACACATGGCGACTTATAGGCATGATGTAGAGTGTGTTAGGGTGTTTTTGGTTCAATGGTTCAAGTCCATACACGCACAAACAAGGAAATGACAGCAACATTTCCCTCAAGTGCTGAAATGGAGTCACGTTTTTGTCATTGAATGGTTTAAGGGGGTATTCAGATCTTGGCTGTCATAGGGGCTGTAGCCATGGTTAGAACCCTCCCTTAACATGTCTATGGTGTGACCAAATCGGTCTTTACCAGCTGATTCAAGGATCCATTAGATTTTACATCAGCAAACGCAAGAGTCACTCGGTTTCATCTTTTCGGTTCTGTGTGACTATAGTTTCGGTTTTGAGGTGTTGTTTGGATTATGGTTGGCTTGTAGCCCATAGCCATGGTTCATACAACACTCCATCATGTCTATATTGAGCCATGGTCAATCAAATGGCCACTGGAACGACACAAGACAATAGAATAATTCGATACATCTCATTGCACAGGATTGAGTTCTTGGTTGGTATGTTTCGGTGTCCTAGGTATTTGCTTGGGTTGTGTTTGGCTCTTAGCCCTTAGCCATGGTCCAAGCCATACCTTAGGATGTTGGTAAGAGTCCTTGGGCGGTGGTTCAAGACATTGGTCATTAAATTTCAGAGTTCACCTCACAAACACACAAGTTGCTACTGCTGTAATTTGACAGCAACTTGCTGTTCGGTTTTAGTGCTTGTTTGAGTTCTTGGTTGGCTTTTAGCCCATGGCCTTGGACTGAAAAATACCTCAATGAGTTAGGAAAGTCATGTTTTTGGCCGTTTGTGATTTGGTCGAGTTTAGAGGTCGTACGAGAATTTACGGTGAAAGGTGCCAAAATGACTCTCGAAAGAGCGTTTTATGTTTTTGGATTCCTTTCACCCATTTTCGTGTTTTACTGTCATTATGCATATTTTTCAGTATGTTTGGGGTATTTTAATCATGGTTAAATGTCGGTTTAATGTTGGTTCGGGTTGGTACGAAGCCATGATTAAAAATCAAGTTATTGGTTCTATTCGTCTCCATTTTGGTTCTATTGTTAAATTTTTGTCAAGTTAAGATTTATTGCATGTGTCACATATTAGAATTAAGTCGCAGAAAGCCTGGGAATGATCCAACTCATCCGGTAAAAATAAGGTTATAATTATATTACGTGCATAAAAATATAAAATGTTTATTTTTGAGATATATGCTATATGTCTTGTGGCCACCTTATGCTTATGGATTTGGAAGTCGGTATGCGCAACCGAGGACCTCTCCGCAGGCCACCTTATGCTTATGGATTTGGAAGTCGGTATGCGCAACCGAGGACCTCTCCGCATGGTGACTTACGACCGATTTATGATTATGTATGGGTACGGACATCCAGTCCAAGGGCTGTGATTGATCTCTACCGCCTAGTATACTGTGGTTTAGTCTGATCAGGCGCTCACGTTATGTTATGGGCCACTTGCTTAGAAACATTATATCTACCAGAAAATTATGATATGATATGATAGAGCTCTATTGAGCAAAGTTTTTACGTATGATTTCAGATATGCACGTAGATATAATTATTCATGATACGATTTTTACCATGCGCTTTACGATACCATATTTTTAAGTTGCATGCGATTTTATGATATATTTACTTGTTATTCACGATATATACATGTTGAGTCTTTAGACTCACTAGACTTGATTGTTGTAGGTACTGATGAGGTCGAGGCCGAGGGCGGAGACCAGTGAGTTGGCATGGGACAGCAGTAGTAAACCCGAGGACCTCATGATTTAATTTATGCACATTTTATTATTCAAATTCAGTTTTAATACGTTGGATTATTTTTAAATTGATGTTTAGGATGGATTATTTTTAAATTGTTGGTTGAAAACAATATTTGCTTCCGCTGTTAATTTAAAGTTAAAAATTATTTACATGTTTATTTTATAAATGAGACAAGATAATTATTTATTTAGAAAATTTTTAATAATTCCGCTAAAAGATGAATACGAAACACGGGCCTTTACACCTTGACTCAAGTCCTAGAGTGTCTAAGACTCCTTCAGTGTCCCTAGCACATCCCTAGCCCAGCCCTGGTTCCAGCCGTGCCAAGCCATGCAAGGAAACAACTCGAACCCGAGCCCTTGATCACCCAACACACGCGGTTGGTTCCAGCTTTGTTCTTCGTGGTGCGTAGCGTGTTGTGTGGGTTCTTAGACCCTCAAACTCGTGTAAAACAATCCCATAAAACTTCCTAATCAAGGCAGCTCCTTACGAACATATTAAACATAATTTTGGGAAAAAAAAGCTTTCAAATTCATGTTGATGCACAAAAACGAAAATATTACATGATGCAACTTGTTTTTCATGCAAAACGTGTTTAAAAAAATATTATGGTGTGATGGATGAGTAAAAGAATGAATATGACGTGTCCTTTGCGTGATTTACGCACGAAATAACGTTGACAAAATGAAGAACGATGACACGAGGACGATGGCTTGAAACCCTTGCAAACTTTCGATGCTTTCCCTCTTGATTTCCTTGTGTGTGCCGTGTGAGTTTGAGAGAAGGAGTTTGAATGTTCAAGGGGTGTGGGACGTGGGTTATTTAATAAAATAAGGGTTGGGTTTAGGTTAAATTAATTAATCACAACACTAATTGATAGCTTAAGACCATTACCAAAGTTAATTAGGCCCAATAAGCCCAATAGTGCATTTAAAAATTATTGTGTTTAATAAAGTTTGTGAATTTATTATCCGGGTTGCCAAAACATTCGTATTTTTGTTGAAAATTCAACACCGATAAAAATTACGTCCTGGCGTATAAAATCACCTTAAAACTTCTTATTTTCGAAAATAAGAAAAAGCATCAATCATATTTTAAATAATTAAAAACAATTATTTAATAAAAACTTTTTCCATTTTTCAGCCCTCAGTCTCTGTTCCTCGATCGTAACTCGACTAACCCTTAAAAATATATTTTAATGCACATAGGTAGAAAAACTACTAAAATATCATATAAACATATCGCACAATCAAATTACAAATTAAAATCAATTAATTATCTATTTTCCGTAATCCTTAAATTCGCATGCAATTGGATTACGTCGTCTTAATTTTGGACATTACAATTCCTCCCCCCTTAAATAAAATTTCATCCTCGAAATTTGAACTTACCGAATAGTTCCGGGTAGCGACTCCTCAAGTCTCTCTTGGTTTTCCAAGTAGCTTCTTCTTCCGAGTGATTCACCCACTTGACCTTGACCATTGTAATGACTTTGTTTCGGAGTCTTCTTTCTTGCCTTCCCAAGATTTGGACATGTCTTTCTTCATAAGTCATATTGGGATTTAATTGCAGATGTTCATGATTTAGTACATGTGAAGGGTTTGACATGTACTTTCGCAGCATTGAGATATGAAACACATTGTGAACTCCAGAAAGCACTCTATAGGCTAGTGTTCCAATCTTCTCAAAAATCTCAAACGGGCCTATAAATCTTGGACTAAGCTTGTCTTTCTTGCCAAATCACATAACACCCTTCATAGGTGCTATTTTCACAAATACGTGGTCTCCCACTGCAAACTCTAGGTCCCTTAGGCTCTTGTCGGCATAACTCTTCTGTCGACATTGTGCAGTCTTCATTCTCTCTCGAATTTTGACTACAAGCTCGGCAGTCTCTTCTATCACATCCGGACAAATTTTTCTTCTTTCACCAACCTCGTCCCAATGAATAGGAGATCTACGTTTCCTTCCATAAAGTGTCTGAAAAGGAGTCATCCCAATAGATGATTGAAAGCTATTATTGTAGGTGAACTCCACCAGAGATAATTTCGGTTCCCAACTTCCTTGAAAATCGATCACACAAGCTCTCAGTAGATCTTCTAAAATTTGTATAACTCTTTCGGACTGACCATCGGTTTGAGGATGGAATGCTGTACTAAATAATAACTTGGTCCCCATAGCTGCATGTAGAATTTTCCAGAATTATGACGTAAATTTCGGATCTCTGTCAGTAACAATAGACACAGGAATCCCATGCAGACGAACTATCTCTCGAATATACAGATTGGCATACTGAATCACGGTGAATGTCGTCTTAATAGGTTGAAAATGCACTGATTTCGTGAGATGATCAACTATCACCCATATAGCATTAAATCCCTTGATAGTCCTCGGCAATCCCACAACGAAGTCCATAGTAATATTTTTCCATTTCCACTCGGGAATAGGAAGTGGCTTAAGCTTCCCCGCTGACCTCTGATGCTCTGCTTTGACTTATTGATATGTCAAACACTCTGTCACAAAACGCAGAATATCTCTCTTCATGCCCGGCCACCAATATAATAACTGCAAATCTTTGTATATTTTCGTGCTTCCAGGATGAATGGAATATGGTGAATCATGAGCTTCCTTCATAATGATCTCCTTCAAAGAGTCGTCACTAGGAACCCATAAACGATCTCGATAACGAACTATACCATCCAACTCAGAATATAATTTCCGGCCGTTGGTTTAATCTCTTGCTCTCCACTTTTACAATTGCTCATCATTGGACTGTCCCTCACAGATTCTCTCTCTCAAAGTCGACTGTACTGACAAGGTTGCAAGATTAGGGGCCTTGCCCCTAGCATACACTGTAAGCTCAAACCACTGTATCTCGGACTGCAACGGTCTTTGAAGTGATAATTGAGTTATAACAGTTGCTTTTCGACTCAATGCGTCTGCCACTACATTAGCTTTTCCCGGATGGTAGCTAATGTCACAGTCGTGGTCTTTCACTAACTCAAGCCATCTTCGCTGTCGCATATTCAACTCTTTTTGGGTGAAGAAGTATTTCAAACTTCTATGATCGTTGAATATCTTGCACTTCTCCCCATATAAGTAATGTCTCCAAATCTTCAATGCAAAAACTACCGCTGCAAGCTCAAGATCATAAGTAGATAGTTTTTCTCGTGAACTTTCAACTGTCTCGACGATAGGCTATAACTCGGTCATTTTGCATCAGAAGTGCACCAACCCAAGTTTAGAAAGCGTCGGTATAGAGAACATACTCTCCTTGCCCCGATGGTATCGATAACACTCGTGCTGATATTAAGGCTTGCTTTAACTTGTCAAAACTGTCTTGACACTTGGATCCCCATACAAACGTTGCATTCTTCTTTGTCAAGGCGGTCATGGGCACCGCTATAGATGAGAATCCCTGAATGAATTTTTGATAATAGCCAGCTAGTCCCAAGAAACTGCGAATCTCTGTGACGATCTTCGGTACTGGCCACTCTCTCACTGCCTCTACTTTTCTCGAATCAACCTCGACGCCATCACTACAAATGATGCGGTCCAGGAAAGCCACTCTATCAAGCCAAAACTCACACTTGCTGAATTTTTGCAAAAAACTTTCTATCTTGCAGTACTTGCAGTGTTGTCCTCAAATGACGACTATGCTCCTCTTTGCTTTTCGAATAGATCAAAATATCATCAATGAAGACTATGACAAATTGATCCAGATACAGCTGAAATACGCGATTCATGAGATCGCTGGCGCATTGGTCAACCAAAATGGCATGACCATAAACTCGTAGTGCCCATATCTAGTTCGAAACGCTGTCTTGTGACATCACACTCCTTCACTTTCAATTGATGGTATCCCGAAGGCAGATCAATTTTTGAAAATATCAATGCTCCTTGCAACTTATCAAATAAATCTTCAATTCTTGGTAGAGGATACTTATTCTTGATAGTGACTCAATTCAGTTCTCGATATTCAATACAGAATCGCATACTACCATCTTTCTTCTTCACAAATAATACCGATGCGCCGCCCTATGGAGAATAACTAGGGCGAATAAAACCCTTGTCTAGCAATTCTTGCATTTGATCTTTTAATTTTTTCATTTCAGGGGGTGCTAGACGATAAGGTGCTTTAGAAATAGGTACTGAGCCCGACATCAATTCAATAGAAAATTCCACCTCACGATCGGGTGGAATGCCAGAAATGTCTTCGGGAAAGACACTAGGAAAGTCTCTGACAATATCAACATTCTCTAACTTCTGACTGATAGGAGCATGTATGGCAATGGCACATGCTAGAAAAGCTTGGCATCCTCGTCTAATAAGCTTCCTCGTACACAGACAAGAGATAATGTGCGACACTTGTTTGTTCCTCGCCGCCTCAAAGACAATAGATTTACCACTAGACGGTCGAATAGAAAATGATCACTGACGAAAATCAATCGAAGCTCCATTCACTGATAACCAATCCATACCGAGTATGATATCAAATTCAGGCATAGGAAATACAATAAGATCTGCTCGAACTACATCTCTGGATAAACGAAGCTCCAGATTCTTGACAATTCTAGACGTGAGCATTAGTTCACCGGAAAGAATAGAAACTTTGAAACCCAATCCCATGTACTCAGGAATAATATTCAGTCGCTTGATGAAGGTTTTAGATATGAAAAAATGTGTAGCTCCCGAATCTAGCAATGCATAGGTTGCTACACCTTGAATGATAATCTTCCATGCGGCGAAAATATCTTTTAAATCTTTTCGTGTTGAAGCTTAATGAATTTCTATCATTATTTTCCCGAAGTTATGTGAAGATTACGCGTTCAACTTAAGCATTTCTTGGAAAATTTCATTTTAGCACTTCAATTTTTTGAAATTTTCATTTTTGTCCCAAAAATTTTCGAGTATTTGCAATTTGATACTTAAATTTTCGAAAATTTACATTTTTGGTCCTTAAATTCTCGGATATTGCATATTCGATCCCTTGAATTTTCGGTAATTGCAATTATGTCCTTACATTTTTCGAAAAATTCCATTTTAGTCCTTAAACTTTTCGAAAATTACAATTCGATCCTTAGACTTTCGAAAATTGCACATTGACCCCTCACAAATTTCGAAACCCCTATCTAACCCTTAGTTATGATTTTTCCTTAATTTTTTGCCATAAAACTTTTATTTGAAATTATTTCATCCTTTACATAAAATTAAGGCTCAAAAATCAATACTAATTCTATGGTTTCTAAAATCATATCTTAATTTCCAACTAAGGTAGAGCATGCAACCTAATTTTTACTAGGTTAATCTTGTTCCCAATTCAATTCTAATAACCAATTTAACATTTCATGCAATAAAAGCAATATAAAAATGTTAAATGAATAGGTTACCTGTAATGAGCGTAGTTTCTGGCTCCTCCTCGGCTTCCTCCGCAAGCATCACATATGCTCTCCCCACAGTAGGTGCATTCTTCTTCGGGCAATCAGCAGCTTTGTGCCCTTCCTCCTTGCATATGAAGCATCTAAAAATTCCCAGATGCATTTACCATAGTGTATGCGATTGCACTCCTTGCAAGATTGCCTATCAGCAGGCTTTGATGCTCCAGGAAGCGGTGGCTTTGGTGGTCCTCGCTTCTTGACTTGACCTTGGGGCTTTTGTGGCCCTTGAGGTCTAGGAGGATTTATCTAAGGCTTCTTGTTTGGCTGATTGTGCTGTTGGTGCTGTTGTCTCTTGCGCTGCGCTTCAAAATGAATATCTTTCAATGCTTGCTCAGTTTGAAACGCATATGCAGTCGCAGTAGCATAATCCAAAGGACGCATCATCATAACATCACGTCGAATAGTAGGTCGTAGTTCATCAAGAAAGTGCCTCATCTTCTCCACAGCGTCCCTCGCAATAAGGGGTAAAAAGGGACAACTCCTATCGAATTTCCTCAGAAACTCAGCAACAGACGTCTCTCCCTGACGGAGAGTCATGAACTCCCTCTTCAATCTCCCTCTAACATCGGCAGAAAAATATTTCTCATAGAAAATCTCTTTGAAACGAGCCCATGTAAGAGTAGTGATATTATTCCCATGCTCCACTCCTTCGCACCATAATGAAGCATCATCCATAAACATGTAAGTGGCACACCTCACACGGTCAACATCTCCCATATTTAAGTAGCGAAAATGCCCCTTGAGTGCACGAATCCAAGCCTCAGCAGCAAAGGGACCGGTGGTGCCATAAAATTCCTTCGGCGCTAGCCTCTAGAACTGATAAAAAACGCCCTGCTGTGGCCTAGGTGCTTGCTTAAACTGCTCAAAGAAACGAGCCATCTCCTCCAAAGCACGCGTGGCAGCATCCCCACTAGGAGATGGGGGTGAATTAACATGACGATCCTCAGTATGTCTGCCTATCTGTACTAGGTGCGTGTCTAAGAGGCATTATATCTTAACGTTTTTCAAATTCTAAACGTAACAAATATGCATTTAAATCTAAGTTTTCTTATCAGGTGACATATCCTAATCCATTTAGCAATTTAAGTATATAAAGCATATATTCTCAAAAAGCTAGTAACATGTGACGTAAACATATATTTCATGTAATCATGCAGGTAGCATCATAATAATCATATAAAGCAGGTAAACGTAAGATTGAGGCTTGACGACTGAGCTTCCCGGCACTGATGGTGGCACAACCCTTTACAGAACCATTGCTCTGATACCAATTGAAATGTCCACTACTCGTTTTGCATAAAAAGTACTAGAATTTTTTTTAAATCCTCACAAAGATCGGCCGAAATACTTACATGCAAATATAAAATATTTTGGAACCATTTTAATCATAAAAAAACCAACTAATATTTGAAAATCAAAGGAAATCGTTTAAAGCATAAAATCATATCACATTTTACCAAACCTAAAAGTGTTATTTGAAAAGTATAGCCCATACTATCAACCTGTCAAAAACCTCTCAAAAGAATAAATAACAGGTCGTAAAAATCTTTAACATAAATCATAAACGTAAGTGCGGAAAACAAGAAGTACTGGTCCTCGGGTTATGTGCATCTTCAGTCCAGTCAGATCACCCATCAAGACCTCCACTACCATCAACATCAAACTCACCTGCATCGATCACACCTGGTGAGTATAAAGACTCAACGCTCCATAATATTGATAACAACATAATACGTATACAGATCACATGTAACATTGAAAATACTTGTACTTACATTAACCTTTACATGATCATGTATAAGAATAAACATTTTCATATCATCATAAACATATCCATATCATCATCAACATATTCATGTCCAACATAAACAGATTCATATTCATATTCGTGTTCGTTGAATTCAGATCGTTGATTGTGACTATCTTATTCGTATTGGGGGCGATGGATCCATCTACATTTAACCACAGTACTGGGCGGCGGGGACATCAGCGACACTCTCACCAGTAACCTGAGCCTTGGCCTTACGTATTAACATAGCATCATATTCGTATTAGTCACAATCCCTTCATATCCTTCAACATTTTTTTATTTCCATCACTTTATAAAAGCATGCATATTAATATCATTTTTCTTTTAAACCAAGCATGCAACATATCTTTTAAATTTCCATATTAAATCATAAAAATCCATAAACATTTAAACTCAACATTTTAACATATAAAACAGCATTCATAGCACTACCATGACGTCTACTAATTTCTAGGTGTAAAATTACCGTTTTACCCCTAGACGTAAAAATCCTCGAATTTGACTTTTTCTTAGTTCCATTGACTCTAAAATATCTCAAATAATTTTTAAGCTTAAATTAAATTTACCACAATTTTATTTAACTTAAATCCCAGAATTTTCAATTAATCCTTAATTATTCATTTTTAATGTGTTTTAATTTCAAATTAATTACAACTTTAATATAAAATTCTCAAATTAAAAACATAGATTTTTTATAGTTATTTAGCCCTCGTGAACCATTACTCGACCCCCGTGAGCCATGTTTCGAATTAAATCCTAAGGAGAAAACCCTAGTTCGAACCACCTAGACTACACCTCGAGCCATATTCGTTTTTCCACGAGCCATGCCCGAACCATCCTGAACCAACTTCAAATCAGACCCTCTATGGACTCTTCTAGACCCTTAGCACCCCAAGAACCTGACCCTAGCCCCAACCGAAAGACACAACACCAGCTGCAAGCTCACGGCCGAGACTCCTTATTGACATGGACTGCACGAAATCATGCCTATGACCTAGCCACCGGACCAGCCCCTAAACTAGACTCTCATACACCCTTCTAGGACCCTAGGGACTTGACCTAGCACAGCCCAGAGTCCCCTGGCCGAGCCCACTTACCCTGCGCGCTGCTGCACTCCCATGCGCGCATGCGCTAGTGCGCGGGTGGATTCCTAGCTTGCTAGGACTCCTCTCTAGCCCCTTGATTCGAGTCCTAGCTTGGCTAGGACTCTTTCCCTAACCCTAGCACATCTCTAGCCCAGCCCTGGTTCCAGCCGTGCCAAGCCATGCAAGGAAACAACTCGAACCCGACCCCTTGTTCACCCAACACATGGGGTTGGTTCCAGCTTTGTTCTTCGTGTTGCGCAGCGTGTTGTGTGTTTTAAGACCCTTAAACTCGTGTAAAACAATCCAATAACACTTCCTAATCATGGCGTGCCTTTTCATGATTTACGTATGAAATAATGTTCACGAATTGAAGAACGTTGACACGAGGACGATGGCTTGAAACCCTTGCAAACTTTCGATACTATCCCTCTTGATTTCCTTGTGTGTGCCGTGTGATTTTGAGACAAGGAGTTTGAATGTTCAAGGGGTGTGGGGCGCGGGTTATTTAATAAAATAAGGGTAGGGTTCAGGCTAAATTAATTAATCAAAACACTAATTGATAGCTTAGACCCATTAGCAAGGTTAATTAGGCCCAATAAGCCCAATAATGCATTTAAAAATTATTTTGTTTATTAAAATTTGTGAATTTATTAGCCAGATTGTCAAAACGTTCGTATTTTTGTTGAAAATCCAACACTGATAAATTACGTCCCGATGTATAAAATCACTTCAAAACTCCTTATTTTCAAAAATAAAAAAAGTATCAATCATATTTTAAATAATTTAAAATAATTAATTAATAAAAACATTTTCCATTTTTCGGCCATTGGTCTCTGTTCCTCGATCGCAACTCGACTAACCCTTAAAAATACGTTTTAATGCACATAAGTAGAAAAACTACTAAAACATCATATAAACATATCGCATAATAAAATTAGCAATTAAAATCAATTAATTAACTATTTTCCATAATCCCTAGATTCGCATGCACTTGGATTATGTCGTCTTAATTTTAAACTTTATAGAATCCGTATTGGTCAGACTTCAGATGAACAGTTACAAAAATGGAGATTGAAGGATGAAGCCAAGGGCAGTGTACTGTATGCAGTGTCCGTTAGTATTGTGAGGTACAGAGAAAGGATGTGAGTGCATAGCGTTGATTCGATCAGAAAGGATATTTTGACAGAGGCACATACATTTCCATATTCTATCCATCCAGGAGGTACCAAGATGTACAAGGACTTACAAGATTTTACATGCAGCCATGGGGAAGAAGTTGCTATTCAGTACGACATTTTACCCTCAGACAGATGGCCAGTCTGAGCGAGTGATTCAGATTTTTGAAGATTTGCTGCGAGCTTGTGTGATCGATTTCCATGGGAATTGGGAATTGAAGCTACCTCTAGTGGAGTTTACCTTCAACAACAGTTTTCAATCATCTATAGGTATGGCTCATTACGAAGCACTGTATGAGAGGAAAGTGCAGATCGCCGATTCATTGGGATGAAGTCGGTGAGAGATCAGAACTTGGCCCAGATATTTTTCAACAGACCGCAGATGTGGTGGTCAAGATTCGAGACAGGATGAAGATCAGAACTTGGCGCATATATTGTTCAACAGACCGCAGATGTGGTGGTCAAGATTCGAGACAGGATGAAGACTGCCCAAAGTCGTCAAAAAAGTTACGCTGACAAGAGAATAAGGGATCTTGAGTTTGCCGTATGAGATCACGTATTTGTGAAGATAGCACATATGAAGGGTGTTATGAGGTTTGGGAATAGAGGCAAGCTGAGTCCGAGATTTATTGGACCATTCAAAATTCTTGACAGAGTTGGGACGCTTGCTTATCGTGTAGATTTACCGCTGAATCTGACCGGTGTACACAATGTGTTCCACGTCTCGATGCTGAGGAAGTATATGGCAAACCCTTCGCATGTGGTGAGCTATGAGCCGTTGCACCTTGCTCCAAATCTGTCGTATGAGGAAAGTCCGAATTCTAGACAGACAGGAGCAGAGACTTCGGAACAAAGTGACCAAGTTGGTCAAAGTACAGTGGCTGAATCAATCAGTGGAAGAAGACACTTGGGAGGCCGAAGAAGATATGAGAAGTCGCTACCCGGACTTGTTTGGTAAGATTTAATTTCGAGGACGAAATTTATTTTAAGTGGGGGAGGAATTGTAGAGCCCAAAATCAGTACATGTAAATCCTTGCATTTATTTAAATTGTTAAATAAATTATTTATTTAATTTTAAAATGATTTTAGTGATGCAATATTTTTGATCTATTTTATTTTGAATTATTATACGTTTAATTGATGCACGTTAAAATGTTTTCTTGAGTTTTATGTTTCAGGCAATTATTCGATGCGGGAACAGGGAAAAGAGACTGACGACGATTTAGGCGATTTATGAAAATGTGGTATTTTATTTCAAGTCAAGAAAATTAGTATTTGAAATGATTTATGAAATTTTAAGCATTTTAAAGTCTAATTTAATTTATTAAGCGATTTTGAAGTTGTAAGCTTTTCAAAATTTCTAATTTTAATAGTAGGGATTTTTAATTCTTGAAAATGATTTTTATTAAAACTTTGTTTGGGGTTAAATAATTAGATTAATATTTTTTTTTAATTATTTAACTAAACAATTCTTTAGCCCTTAGTTATTAATTAAGCAAATTCTTTTAACCTAACTATACTACACACACGCACACACACATCACACACACACGTTCAGTTTTTTGAGAGTGGCTAGGGTTCTTGAGAGTTCTTTCAGTAGCCACCCTTCCCCTTGCAATTGCTGGAGATTTGCGTTGGTTTTTCGAGAAAAATCGTGTCACAAATCGTCCCAGATCGGCCCTCGTATCTCTCCGCTTCGGTATCATCGTGTTGTGAGTTTTAAATCATCAAAGGCATGTATAATCTTTCATTTTTGCATCGATATTGTCATAGTATATGTTTTGATATTTATTATGTATAAAAATCCTTGTATGTTGGGCAAAAGTTTGAGCAAAAACGTTTGAAACGATTTTGGATCAAAATTTTAGATATCAAAACCAAGTATGCTGTCATTTTGGTTACTGTGAATTTTCGGTTGAATTTCTGGAAAAAACTTTCAACATATGAAACGTAGTACTTTTCAATACCTTCGATTCAGTAAATTCGTAATTTTTGAAAAATAAACGAGTGAGTTATGATCATTTTCATGTGACTGCTCAAACTGTGACGTTTTTAAAAATATTTTCTTCATGTTTCGTGAGTTTATTTGGTCTCAGGCTTCGTTCGGAATCGCCGAGTGGTCATTACTACGTAGGTTGTATCATGTGTTGTGATCAGTAATCTTTCGATGTTTCGTTTCGAGTCGGTATGTGTTTGGTTGCATTAGAAGGCATAGGGAGGTGTATGGGTAGAAGGTGACATTTTTGGGGTTGAGTTCACACAGGGTTAGAGCCGCAGCGCTGCAGCTTCGCACGCGGCACTGTAGGGTAGCGCCTAGGCGCTAGTTAGCCGCTGCAGCGCTACCCCTCAGCGCCTAGGCGCTGGTTCTGGTGTTTTTCGGGCTTCGAGTTTAGTTGTTATTGCTTCCTTTGGGTACTATTATGTCGTTAAGTCCAAGCTTAGTGAATGTTAGATTAGACATTACGAAGTTTGAATTTGAACTATGGTTTATATCGGTGGTGAGCACGACTATTACGTCTAAGTTATAAAAATTAAGTGCTTGAAATTGAGTTAGTATGTGCAGCAGTAGCCCAAGCGAGATCCAACGAATCCCTCAACGCTATGTAAGTAGGTTCAACGTGCAAAATGAGAAAATGTTTTATTTTTTATGTATGCTAAATGTCTTGTGACCAATTATGAACGGGTTTGGAAGCTGGAGAACGTGTCCGGGGACCTCTCCACCCCAGTAAAGTATGATCTAGTTTGATCAGGATTGAAAAGCGGTAAAGTATAACAAGGGACAAATCCACCCGGTAAAGTATGACCAGAGATCTTATGTATGTGGTAATGGACATCCCTGTCAGCCCAGTACTGTGGTTTAGTTTGATCATGCGCAATACGTATGGGTCAATTACATTGAAATATATCTCTACGTAAAATGATGATGATGCATGTTTAAGTATGTGTGATGCAAGCATGTTTATGAAAATGTTTATGTATTTGATGGCACGTCTATGTTTATGTAAGTATGTTCAAATTTTTAAGTATGTACGGACTACTTTAAAGTGTATGTGGCTTTATTACGTATTACTTGCTATTCTCAGTTTATACATGTTGAGTCTTTAGACTCACTAGACTTGATCGATGCAGGTGAGGACGAGTTTGAGAAGACGAGAGAAGGTGATCAGTGAGCTGGCTCGGACTGTGCGGTGGACTAACCCGAGGACCACCTTAGTGTTTAAGGATTAAATTTTATGCATGTTAAAATTGTTTACTCTGATTTTTAATGAAATTATCTCAGTTGTTTAAAACAAGTAGTTGTTGCAATTCATTTATATTTCAGTTATTTGTGCAAGCATTTTACTTACAAGTGTATTTTTGAGAAATTGTTATTTATTTAAGAAAATTTTTATTTTAAGTATGTTTAAAAGTACGGTAGTTACAAAATTTTAGGTATGTTTAAAAGCAAAATTTTTAAGTATATTTTTGCGAAAAAATAAAAATTTTAATTATGTTAAAAAGTACGGTACGTTACAGAACAAGAGCAAGTGGACAGATTCAAATATCGAATCTTCTGGAACAAACACCACCTCAATTAAAAGTGATGACGAGCCGGTCTAATGCTTGATGGAAGGTTCAGAACCACAAGAAGATGATGACTAGGTATTTGATTTCCGTTCTAGTGAATTTACACATAAAGACCTTGTCACTGCATTTCATGATATGACTAAAGAGTCAGAGAAGTTTTCTCAATAATATGAGGAAGTGAAGGCAGAAAAAGTAAACCTAAAGGATAAGTCGAGTGAATCTTGCTGCTTGTAGTGAAAGGAACTAGACGGTCCCAAGGTGAAACTAAGTCTACCGACCACTAAAAATGATAATATACTGAGATGGTTCCAAGCCACTTTAAATGAAAATAAAAGTTGATAGAGGTAATCGACACTTGGAACCAATATTCAGCTTCTTTGAGTAAGATTCATGAAAAGTATAAGCAAGCTGGTGATAAAATCTGCTTAGGCTTTGGAAAATAATGATTGTAGTCTACCGAAATAACTACTCCAATGTATCTGGACAAAGGCAAGTCTAAAATGATAAAAAAAATTCGTTAAGTGCGATTTATGAATTTGATAAACCTGAAATCCAAATAGACCAGAAAGTACATTATGAGACCAAGGTTAAACATAGAGGACTGGGATATGTTGAACCTCAGGACTCTAAGTCTAAGAAGACCTAGCTAAAGCCAACATCAAATGGGATTGGATCGGGTAACCAGTCGAGTTTCAACGGGTCTTGGAAGAGGTCATCTCAGCCTAGACAAATTTTTCAAAGGAGAAACCAAGATAGTACTTGATAGGATCGGTTTGGGGGATAATCGTTGAGTTACAATAGATCGGTTCTTGAAATATGAAACACATATTAATTAAATCGAGTTTGATTTTCAAACCAAGCGGAAGACACTCGAAATAATCTTTCGTAGAAACTGATTAAACATTTTGTAAAGAATTTAAAATATATGCAAGTTGAATGAGTAAAAATATTTTAGTTGAAGCATTTTATCAAACACTGAGTATGCAATATTTTGGTATTTGAATAATATATAAAATGCTTCAACATTGCATCTTTAAAACAATGAAAATGATAAGTAAATGTAATAAATAAATAGACAAAAAAAAATTTCTGGAAGTTCGGAAATATCAAATGTTCCTACGTCACCACTTCTTCCCCTTGGGAAGGATTCACTAGATGAATCTGATTTATACAACACTTTGTACAAACCGACTCAACTTAGGACTTACACTACTGCCTAACTAAACTCCTAGCACTCAACTAGACTGAAGGTAGCATCTCCCAGCCAGCACTTGTTTAACGTCTTTTTGCAAAGACTACATACACAAGTTTAACGTCTTTGTGCAAAGACTCACACAACTAATATTTGAAGTTCAACTATCTTTTATATGTGTGAGTGATTGTGTGTGAAAAATTTATCTTTTACAGTGTACATCTCAAATGTATCCTCACACAAGGGCTTATGCTCTCAACTAGATGATTTCTTCATGTTAATTGGCCATGTTTTGAATCATCTTAAAAAGCTTTTGTTTGATCTTCAAGATGTTGTATTTATAGGCTTCAACAATGATATATACATTAGACACAAGAATATGACTGTTTGGAAAGTTTCTATACTGTTTCTGAAACTGCAACGGTCAAATTCGCCTTGTAAGGTCAAAATTAAGACGACATAATCCAACTGTATTCAAATCTAGGGAATATAGAAAATAGTTAATTAATTGATTTTAATTGCTAAATTGATTATGAGATATATTTATATGATGTTTTAGTAGTTTTTCTACTTACATGCATTAAAATGTATTTTTAAGGGTTATTCGAGCTGCGATCGAGGAACGGAGACCGATGGCTGAAAAATAGAAAATAATTTTATTAAATGATTGTTTTTTATTATTTAAAATATGATTGATGCTTTTTTTTATTTTTGAAAATAAGGAGTTTTGGAGTGATTTTATACGACAAGACGTAATTTTTATCGGTGTTAGATTTTCAACAAAAATACGAAATTTTTGACAACCCGGCTAATAAATTCACAAACTTTATTAAAAAAATATCTTAATTAAGCACTAATGGGCTAATTGGGCCTAATTAACTTTGTTAATGGGCCTAAGCTATTGTTAGTGTGTTAATTAATTATTTAAGGCCTTAAAACCCTACCCCATGACATTATATCACACGCCCCACACCCCTTGATCATTCAAACTCATTTTCTCTCCAAAGACACGGCACACACAAGGAGATTGAGGGAAAAAGCTTCGAAAGTTGCAAGGGCTTCAAACATCGTCTTCGTGTCATCGTTTTTCGATTCGTCAACGTATAATCGTGCGTTAAAAACGCAAAAGCACGCCATATTCTTCCCTTTACTCATCCATCACACCATAGTATTTGTTTAAATATGTTTTGCATGAAAAATAAATTGCATCATGGAATATTTTCATTTTTGTATCATATGTGAACTTTTAAGGCATGGGTTTGATCCAAAAACATGTTTATTATGTTGTTAAGGGGCTGCCATGATTAGGGTATTGATCAAGGGTTGTTTCACATGATTTTAAGGGTCCTAGATCATGCACAACACGCTGCACACACGGAAGAACAAAGCTGGAACCATCTCTCGGCTGTTGTGATTCAAGGGCTCGGGTTCAAGGTTGTTGTTGCTTGGTTTCGTCTCGGCTGGGACCATGCTGGCTAGGGTAACGTAAGGAATCAGGGAAGGAGTCCTAGCCATGCTAGTACTCGAGTCGAGGGGCTGGGGAGGAGTCCTAGCACCCGAGAAGCTTCATGCATGCATGCTGGTGCAGCGCAGCCGCGCAGGACAAAAGAGCTCAGCCAGGGGGCTTTGGGCTGGGCTAGGTCGATTCATTAGGGTCCTAAGATGGTTCACAAGGGTCAAGGTCAGGGTCTGGCTTGGTTGGTTAGAGTGCTAGCAAGTTTGAAGAGTCCTAGGGCAAGTGGAGTTCTGGGCCATAGCATTCTATTGATTTGTAGTTTTGGTTTTGGAGGTAGGGTTGATTCCTAAGGGTTCTAAGGGTCCAGTAGAGTCCATAGGGAGTCTGGTTTGAAGTTGGCTCAGGCCGGCTCAAGCATGGCTCGGTAAAAATTAAAGATGGCTCGAGGTTAGCACTTAGGGTTCAAGTTAGGGTTTTCTTTGTTTCTGAAATTCGAAACATGGCTCACAGGGGTCGACTCATGGTTCACAAGGGCTAAATTAATATAAAAAGTCTAAGTTTTTAATTTGGAAATTTTACATTAAAGTTTGAATTAATTCGGGATTAAAACGCATTAAAAATGAATAATTAAGGCATAATTGAAAAGTCTAGAATTTAAGATAAATAAAATTGTGGTAAATTTAATTTAAGCTTAAATAATTATATGGGATATTCTAGAGTCAGTAAAATTAAGAAAAAGGAAAATTCGATGATTTTTACGTCTAGGGGTAAAACGATAATTTTACCTCTAGAAATTAGTAAATGTCATGACAGTGCTCTGAATGCTGTTTTACATGTTAAAATGTTTATTTTAAATGTTTATGGATTTTTATGATTTAATATGGACATTTAAAATATATGTTGCATGCTTGGTTTAAAAGAAAAACGATATTATTATGCATGCTTTTATAAAGTGATGAAAATACGAAATATTGAAGGATGTGAAGGGATTGTGACTAATACGAATACGATGATATGTTAATACATAAGGCCAAGGCTCAGTTAACGGGTGAGAGTGTCCCTGATGTCCCCGCCGCCCAGTACTGTGGTTACATGTAAATGGATCCATCGCCCCCAATACGAATACGAAAGTCACAATCAATGATTTGAATTCAACGAATATGAATATGTTTATGATGGATATGTATATGTTGACGATGATATGAATATATTTATGATGATATGAATATTATTAAGTTGTACATGATCATGAAAATGTTATTTTAAGTACAAGTATTTTCATTGTTGCATGTGATATGTATACGTATTATGTTGTTATCAAGATTATGGCGTGTTGAGTCTTTAGACTCACTAGGCTTGATCGATGCAGGTGAGTTTGATGTTGAGGGTAGTGGAGGTCTTAATGGATGATCTGACTGAACTGAAATTGCACATAACCCGAGGACCAGCGCTTCTAGTTTTCTGCATTTACGTTTATGATTTATGTTAAAGATTTTTACGACTTTTATTTATTCTTTGAGTGGTTTTTGAGAGGTTGATCGTATGAGCTATATTTTTCAAATAATGCTTTTAGGTTTGGTAAAATTTTGGCTGATTTTTATGTTTTGAGATATTTCCTTTGATTTTTTCAAATATAGTTGGTTGGTTTTATTTTAAAATAGTGTCAAAAATATTTAATATGTATGTATATGTGTTCGGCCGAAATCATGTGAGTTTTTTTTTAAAAAATCTAATACTTTTAAAGCAAAACGAGTAGTGGACATTTCAAGCCTTGCTGGACTTTTTCTGAGCCCAAAACTAGTCAGCTGGTCAACTGATCAACTTTGGTCAACTAGTTCGGTTTCAACTGGTCCAGTTCAGTTCAGTTCAGGTTTGCGCAACTAGTCCAGTTCTGTTCTGGTCTGCTCAACTAGTCAGCTTGATGGATCGGTTCGGGCACTAGTGAAGTTGCTTCAAACACAATATTCTCCATGAACTGCAATAGCTCGTGTTCTAAGAATGTAAACACCGATGAATTAAACTGAGTTTGGTTTTATACCAAGCGGAAAATACTCGAAGTAATCCTTCGTTAAGAAAGCTGTTATATTGAAAGCCTTTTAACTTGTGTAAACTGAATAACTGAAAAGCGGGGGATAAGTTCTAGCATATATCAGTTCAGTTATGGTGAGAACTGATCTGATAACAGCTCGAACTGATCAATCAGTTTGAAAACGATAGTTAAATAGTTAAACACATAAGATATGTTTATGGATGTTCGGAGATTTCAACTGCTCCTACGTCAACCCTTCTACCACCTCGGGTAGGATCCACTAGAAGACATTGATTTATACAAATCTTTGTACTAACCAATTCAGCTTAGGACTTACGCTACTGCCTAATCTGAACTCCTAGCCTAGACTGAAGGCATCACCTTTCAACCAACATTTGTTTAACATCTATGTATTAAAGACTACGTACAAAATTTTTACGTCTTTATGCAAGACTCACTCAGCTATTCAATAAGCTCTTTTCTCTCTGTATATGTGAGTTATTTTTTTGTGTGTGTGTGAGAACAGATATCTGAATAAAACACAAAAGTGTTCTCACTCACTGAGGGACTTGTGCTTCTAAACTAAGCTGATAACACGTTAAAGTCTTTACCTCTGGGCTGATTGCTTCTCGTAAGCTAATATGAGTTGAGCGTGCCATTTCTTTTCACATACTTGTATTGTTTCATATGTTTTGCTGGTGGTCTTGGTCTGAATTTATAACATCAAGGTGACCGTACACCAAGACTCATCAAATATGTTCGTTGCAGCTGAATCTGTTCCTTGAAATTTGTGTCTCGAATTTTCTGACATGCATTCAAGGACTTCTCGACTTTAAGCGTTGCTGCAACATCCATTATTGTACTATTGATAGTACAATTGCTTTCCCTAATGCACAGCTAGATTCCATTAGATAAGCTTGTCGTGCTCTGCAAACTTATTGACTACTAACTGATGCTTCAGAACTTAATCAGCTCAACTGGTTTAGAACAGGTGTAGTGAAATCATTTTACTCGTCAGTTGAACTGATTTCACTGAATCAGTTGAACTGGTCAGCTGAACTTTTCAATCAGTTGAATTCTTCATCAGCTAGCCGGGCTTCCAAAGTTCTTCTGCTGAATCACCTATCAGTTGGGCAGTCATTTGAATTGTTCTTTGATATATAAGTTGGGATGGTTCAGTTTGATCAATCAGTTAGTACTTTCAGTTTGCATCTCGATAGCTTCAGTTATGGCTCGGTAAATGATCAGTTCGAAGGCTGATCAGTTTTAGCTTTTCTGCGCACTTAGGTAAATTCATAAGAAACAAAATAACAAGTTTTGTTAACATCAAAATCAGGATTGCGAACATGAAATGTTCCAACAATCTCCCCACTTTTGATGATAAAAAACTTGAGCAAATAAAGCGATTTATTTTTAAAAAATTTTAAAATTTTTAACTGATTCTCCCTCTTTATGAGAATAAAAAACATTTAATGCAAATAAAAAGAAGTTTTTCAGTTGAGGGATAACATATTTAAAAATATTTAAAAAAAATCCCCATTAAAAACTTAATAAAGGGATTTAAAAACATTTTTCAGTTCGAGAGTAAAAAAACTCCCCCTCAATAAATGAATTAAAAATTAGTTTAATACATTTTTCAGCTTAAGGGATCTTTTTAAAGAAAACTCCCCCTCAACAGCTGAATTAAGAACTCCTTCTTAAAAATATAATTATTTTCGTAAGAAAAATTTAGCAGCTCTTAATAATTCAAGCAGCTTAGGCAAGAAATTTGGAGATATCAGTTCAGTCGCATCAAAACTTAACTGGATAAACACGATGTTTATTTAATCAAATAAACCTTCCTTGTATTATACATTTAAGTACATCATCAGTTGTAAGGAAAATTACTACTACAATAACATATTTTAAACAACATCAAATATTATTCAGTTTATACATGACAGAACTGGATATACCAACAATTGGTTGCCTTGGCTGCTTGGAATGCTGCATCGATTTTGAGTCTCTTTGCCAGAAGAGCAGTTAATTTGCCTTGAACTTGATCTCTTTGCAGGCTAACTGGTCGAGCTGACTCAAACTGGACTCAACTAATGTTGAACCGCATTGATCATCTATATTGATCTGATATGACAATGAAGCGGCGGTATATTGCTGATGATTAAGCTCCACTTTAATCATCCAACATCTCAACATAGCTGGGTTTCATTTGTTAATCAGCTAAACTGGTATGCTGGCAGCTGAAATCTTGTCCACTGATCAGTTCATCTATTCTGCTGTCAGTTTGAACTCAAATCCTACGAGCTGATTAAAGCCCCAAAGCTCGGAGTCGAGAGAAGTGGCTACAATGTTAGTTGCAGAACCAATCCTCTCTACTCTTCGCAATGAGCGTTAGATAAAAATTTTCAAATAGTTTTAAAAATAATATAAAGTACTTTTAAATAGCATTTAAAAATATTTTAAAATAAAATAATTTTTAGACAGTTTTAAAATGTTCTTCTTAGAACAGCTAGCTCTGGTACCAATTGATGGATCGGTTCGAGCACCAGCGAAGGTGCTTCAAACGTAATATTGTCCATCAACTGCAATAGCTCGTGTTCTAAGAATGTAAACACCGATGAATTAAATCGATTTTGGTTTTATATCAAGCGGAAAATACTCGAAGTAATCATTCGTTAAGAAAGCTGTTATATTTGAAAGCATTTTAACTTGTGTAAACTGAATAATTGAAAAGGGGGGATCATTTCGAGCATATATCAGTTCAGTTATGGCAAGAACTGAACTGATAATAGCTCGAACTGATCAAATCAGTTTGAAAAAGATAGTTAAACACACAAGATATGTTTATGGATGTTCGGAAACTTCAACAGCTCCTACGTCACCCCCTTTACCACCTCGGATAAGATCTACTAGAAGACTTTGATTTATACAACTCATTGTACAAACCCACTCAGATTAGGACTTACGCTACTGCCTAATCTGAACTCCTAGCCTAGACTGAAGGCAGCACCTTTCAGTCAACACTTGTTTAACGTTTATGTGTTAAAGACTACAACACAATTTTTACGTCTTTGTGCAAGACTCACTCAGCTATTAAATAAGCTCTTTTCTCTCTGTATATATGAGTGATTGTGTGTGTGTGAACTGATATCTCAATACAACACGAAAGTGTTCTCACACACTGAGGGACTTGTGCTTCTAAACTAAGCTGATAGCACATTGAAGTGTTCCCTCTGGCCTGATTGCTTCTCGTAAGCTAATATGAGTTGAGCGTGCCCTTTCTTTTCACACACTTGTATTGTTTCATATGTTTTGTTGATGGTCTTGGTCTGTATTTATAACATCAAGGTGAGCATACACTAAGACTCATCAAATATGTTCGTTGCAGCTGAATCTGTTCCTTGAAATTTGTGTCTCGAGTTTTCTGACATGCATTCAAGGACTTCTCGACTTTAAGCGTTGCTGCAACATCCATTATTGTACCATTGATAGTACAATTGCTTTCCCTAATGCACAGCTGGATTCCATTAGATAAGCTTGTGGTGCTCTGCAAACTTATTGACTACTAACTGATGCTTCAGAACTTAGTCAGCTCAACTGGTTTAGAACAGGTGTAGTGAAATCAGTTTACTCGTCAGTTGAACTGATTTCACTGAATCAGTTGAACTGGTCAGCTGGACTTTTCAATCAGTTGAATTCTTCATCAGCTAGCCGGGCTTCCAAAGTTCTTCTGCTGAATCACCTATCAGTTGGGCAGTCATTTGAATTGTTCTTTGATATATCAGTTGGGATGGTTCAGTTTGATCAATCAGTTTGTACTTTCAGTTTGCATCTCGATAGCTTCAGTTATGGCTAGGTAAATGATCAGTTCGAAGGCTGATCAGTTTCAGCTTTTCTGCGCACTTAGGTAAATTCATAAGAAACAAAATAACAAGTTTTGTTAACATCAAAATCAAGATTGCGAACATAAAATATTCCAACACAGCTGGTTCGATTCACATCATTTCAGTTGGTCTGCTGCTCAACTGGTTCAATTTCATCTGGTGCGCTGAAATCAGCCTTGTTGATTTCAGTTTGTGCAAAACCAATAGCTTCATGGTCATTTATTATCATCTTAAACTTCGATTCAGACTTTGACTATTCAAGAGTTTACTATTCAAAAATAGAAAATATTTTAAATACTGAAAATATAGAATTCTGATAAGGTAGAATATTAGTGGAAATGAAATATTAAGTTTTTATATATTTTATCAAAGATTTGATAATACGCAAATATCACAAAAAAAATCAAGTTAAGATTTTCTCGCTCCCTTAAAAAAATTTTGGCTCCCTCCTTTTTGACAAGCCACGACTGCAACTCCATCGCACCATCTTGCGCTGTCGACGAGCCACTGCTGCACCATCGCCAGTTTCTGAAAATTATGGCGATCATATCGATGCAAATTTTTCCTAGTTTTACGTGCAATCTAGGAAAGGAACACAATATATGATTGTGAATCTAATTAGAAGGTTGAACAAAGCTCGTAAGGATTTACAAGAAGAGTAATTACCACCTAAAAACCGGAATAGTTGGAGTCGACATTAAATACACAAAAGGTAAATCAAATATAAACACCCGACGAATTTTTTAAATCATACGATGTCCAAGAAAGTTTTGAACGTCAAAAAAAAAATTTAAAACTTTCGTTTCGTCTTGGGTGCGGGAAAAATGTACTCCAACATTGGTATCAGAGCTTAGATTTCTCAATCGTATGATTTTTTGTTGTTTCTTGTTTGAATTATGTTGACTAATTTATTTATAACTTCTTAAAAAAATCTTTAAGAAATTGCAACGCCTCGAAAATTTTATTTTGAAAAAAAATTGTATTTTGCACAAAGATGCGGCAACCCATCGGAGGTTACCTGAATTATTCAGGCAGCAGGAAGGCAGACAAACAGGGCACTCAAAAAAGTCTCGAGCTAGGAACGATTTTAAGAATTTTTCAAAATTTTGGGCTAAAGTGATATTTTATGTAAGAGTTGCATGGTGCTGAAGCTCGTGCAATGATGCACACTATTTTCAAGGATCTCATGAATACACACATGCAAGAAAAAGCATCGGCCCATCAGCATGGTGCACATATGATTGGACTTATTAAGAACTAATGGGCTCAGAATCGATGATTCCCAACGAGTTCCATGATGACATCATCTTGTTATAACTCATTCCTCGTTTTACGGTCTCTTTGTTTGGAATGAAAAAACGCTTCAAATAAGGGAAGAATCATTCCACATCTTTAAATAAAAACAAACGCATTAAGAAACATTAACCAAAGACTACTTAAAACCCCACAAAGCTCGATAAATTAGAACAAGTTCGTTTCAATGCAAGAAGTATGGACATAGGAAAGTATCTAGCCCAAAAATGTTTTGGAAATGATATATGAATGTCAATACAATTTCAACAACAAACAAAAGAAAACAAGATAATCTAAATCAAACACTCTTGTGGCATGTTAGGCTAGGATATATTTCCTAAAGATGGATGCACAAGCTAGTGAGAGAGGGCATGTTTGACATGTCAAACATAAACTCTCTTAAATTATGTGAATCGTGTCTGAAAGAATAGATGACAAAGACCCTTTCTTAGTTGAAGTGGAACATGCACAAGATTTATTGAATTTGATTCATATAGATGTTTGACCCAATAAGTGTTTGCACAAGACATGAGCATTCTTACTTCATTACCTTCACTGATGACTTCTAGAGGTATGAGTATGTGTATTTGATGAAATATAAGTGTGAAGCATTTGAAAGATTCAGAGAATTCAAAATTGGAGTACATAAACAAAACAAAAAAATAGTATTGAAGTGCTTTGATCTGATGGTGGATAATATTTAAGTACCTAATTTCAAGACTACCCTTGAGGAGAATGAGATTCTCTCAAAGTGGAACCCACATCCCACACCCCAGTTGAATGGTGTACCAAAACGTCGTAATTGGACATGGTTCGATATATGATTTGATTCATTGAATTGTCACCATATTTGTAACGTCCGAAAAACCAACTTACGTAAACCACATGCATGCAAAATTATTTTAGTTGCTTAATTGTTTTATTTAATTACTTTAAATGCTAGCATGATATTTATTACATGATTAAGTATATGATTGCATGATTAAATGATAATATGACATGATTACATGAAATTAAGATTTTACCCGAATATTCGATAATAGGCAAGGAAAAGGAGATCGGGGCGACCAAGACAAGAATATGTATTTTTATTAAATAATGGCAAGGCTTCCTAATATGATTTAAAATGATTTAATTTTCCTAAAAATTTTGGAGTTCGAATTATTTTACAAGTCGAGCTCGATTTTTTCCCGGGAAGCCAGTTTTGGGCAAACAAGTATTTTTAAAAGATCAAAAATATTATTTTATGGAAACTAAATTCATAAAATTTTATGTTTTAATTAATTAAGTGTTATTGGATCCAATTTAATTAATTTAAGTAGGCCCAATTACCCTTAAGTTGCAAGCCCAAAACCAAAGCCCATTTAACTTGCAAATTAAATTATAAATAGGACTCCTAGGCTTTCATAACCTCACAATTCACTTCAATCAGCCGAAAATTCACTCCCACACACATACAATTTTAAAAATTAAGGGAAGGAGAAAAGGTTAGGAGTTTTCATCGTCCGGTCGTCCAACGTCGCACCCTCGCCGAAGATCGTATATTCGAGCTTTATAAACGCAAAGGCGCGTTTTCTAAACCCTTTCAAACATCATACAAACATAATGTGTATGTTTAATTGATTATGCTTGAATAAAATAGGTGATATTTACGGTAAAACCTTTATTTTCAAAAATACGTCGATTTTACACTTGTTTTGAAAAAAAGCTTTTGAATCCAACGTGTATATAGTCTCTGGCCTTTAGCCTCGTTCCACTGTCTCCACTTCTGCAACTGCTCGTCAGAAGCCTGTCCTGTCCAAATTCTATCCCTCAATGTCGGTTGTACTGTAAGAGTAGCAAGATTCGAGGCATCGCCCCAGGCATAAACTGCAAGCTCAAATCTCTGAATCTCCGCCTGCAGCGGTCTCTGTACCAAAAAATGAGCAATCACTGCGTGCTTCCTGGTCAGAGCATCTGCAACCACATTATCCTTATCCGGATGGTAGCTAATGTCACAATCATAGTCCTTCACTAGCTCTAGCCATCTCCTCTGTCTCATATTCAGCTCTTTCTGTGTGAAGAAGTACTTCAGGCTCTTGTGATCAGTAAAAATCCTTGCACTTCTCCCCATACAAATAGTGTCTCCAAATTTTCAGATCAAACACCACTACTGCTAGCTCGAGGTCATGAGTCGGATAATTCTTCTCATAAATCTTCAGCTGTCTGGGCGCGTAGGCTATAACTATGTCCTGCTGCATCAGAACCACGCCCAAACCGAGCTTCGAAGCATCTGTATAAACCACAAACTCTCCTTGCCCTGATGGCATAGCTAGAACTGGTGCTGTGGTCAATGCTAGCTTAAATCTGTCAAAGCTCTCCTGACACTCAGATCCCCAGATAAACTTGGCATTCTTCTTCGCCAAGGCGGTCATAGGCACCACAATAGAAGAGAAGCTTTGAATGAACTTCGTGTAGTAACCAGCTAATCCCAAGAAGCTACGTATCTCTGTCATGCTCTTAGACACTGGCCAATCTCTGACTGCCTCGACCTTACTGCGGTCGACCTCAATACCATCATGAGATACAATGTGGCCCAAGAATTCCACCCTGTCAAGCCAGAACTCGCACTTACTCAACTTGGCATATAGCCATCTGTCCTATAATGTCTGTAGTACGGTCCTCAAATGCTGACTATGCTCCTCGAGTAGATCTGGATATCATCAATGAAAACTATGACGAGCTGATCTAAGTAGGGCTGAAACACGCGATTCATGAGATCCATGAAGATCACTGACGCGTTCGTCAGACCGAAGGGCATCACCATAAACTTGTAGTGCCCATAACGCATCCGGAAGGCTGTCTTATGCACATCAGAATCTCTCACCTTCAGCTGATGGTATCCGGATCGGAGGTCTATCTTCGAGAACTTTGATGCTCATTGAAGCTGATCGAACAAATTCGATCCTCATCAACGGATACTTGTTCTTGACTGTGACCCTATTCAGCTCTCGGTAATCTATGCACAGTTGCATGCTGCCATCCTTCTTCTTGACGAACAGAGGTGGAGCGCCCCACGGAGAAAAGCTAGAGCAATGAAACCCTTATCTAGCAAATCCTGTATCTAATCTTTCAGTTCTTTCATCTTGGTAGGTGCTAGACAGTAGGGTGCCTTAGATATCGGCACTGTGCCTGACATGAGCTCAATAGAGAAATACACCTTTCTGTCTGGTGGAATGCATGAAACATCGTCAAGGAAAACACTGGAGAACTCACTAACCACATCCATGTACTCGAGCCTCTGGCTGACTGGCTCGGACACTGACAAAATGCTGGCCAAAAATTCCTGGCAGCCTCTCTTCATAAGCTTCCTCGCACACATGCAGGAAATGACGTGCGGTAGTTGCTGGTGTCTAGGCTGCCTCAAAAACAAACGGCCTGCCACTGGGCAGTCGGACATACACTGACCTCTGTCGAAAGTCTATAACATCCCCGTTCAAAGAAATTCAATCCATACCCAGAATGATGTCGAACTCTGGCAACGATAGCACAATCAAATCTGCCTGTACCGCATATTTATGTAACCGAAGCTCCAATCTCTTCACTATCTGTGAAGTGAACATCTGATCCTCGGATTGGATCGATACCCTAAACCCTGAATCCATCGCTACTGGTATGATTCCTAATCGCTTGACGAAAGATTCATATATGAACGAATGTGTAGCCCCTGAATCTAGCAATGCATGCGTGGTTACACCTGAAATGTATATCCTCCCTACGACAGAACATACCATCAAATTTAATCGAATTGAAAATTAAATAATTTCTTACCGGCAATTAACCCAACATCCTTAACTTAACTGAATTAACCCAAAGTCCTCAAAAATTCGGAATTTGCAGTTTAGTCCTTATAGTTTCGAAAATTTGCAAAATGACCCCTTAAAAATCTCGACTTCTAACCCCAAACAATCATATAAGTCCCGAAAAATTTAGAATTAAATCTCCCAAAAATCCAAAAGTTTCAAAAAGAGTTCCCTGAAATCTCGATTTTAGCAATTCGGTCCTCAAATTATCGGTTATAGCAATGGGGTCCCTAAAAGTTCTCAAACATGCAGTTAAATTATTAATCCCAACTAGGTTGAACATGCATCCTAATTCCTTTATGTTATCAATTCCACAAATTAAATCATAACAAACATATAACCCATGCAATCTAGCGATAATTTAAAATCTTAAACATAAGGGTCACCAGTAATCAACGTCAAGTCTGGCTCTGCCTCGGCCTCCTCGGCGTGCATCACATATGCTCGGCCAGTAGTAGGGCCCTTGTTCCTAGGGCAGTCTGCTGCTTTATTGCCCTCTTGTCTGCAAATGAATCATTTAAAGGTCCCCCACATGCACTTGCCAAAATGAAACCTGTTCCACTGTCTGCAAGGCTGTCCGTCCTCTGGCTTAGGCGCCCCTGGCGCCTGCGGAGGTCTCTGCTGCTGTGGCCTCCTAAATTGACCATGGGTCTTCTGTTGCCCCTACTACGTTGGTGGCCCTGAATACGGCTTCTTCTGCGGCTGAGAACTAGACTAAGTCTGCTGTCTCTTCCGCTACATCTCAAAATTGATGTCTTGCAGCGCCTGCTCCGCCTGAAAAGCACAGGCGGTGGCCTCATCATAAACTGCATGCATCATCAGCATGACGTCCCGACGAGGGGTGGGTCTCAGTGCATCCAAGATGCCTCAGCTTCTGGACGGCATCTCTAGCTATCATGGGCACAAAATGGTAGCCCCTGTCGAACTTTCGGATAAACTCTGCCACAGATAAGTCCCCTGTCGGAGACTCATGAACTCCCACGTCAGGTGACCCCTGACGTCAGCTAGAAAGTACTTCTGAAACGTCCACTACTCGTTTTCTTAAAAAGTACTAGAAATTATTTTTTTTTCTTCTCCCTAATCTTGATAATTTGAAAATATACATATATTTACTTTAAAATACCTTGATACCATTTTTAAAATAGATCAACCAACTAACATTTGAAAATCCAAAGAAAAATAGTTTAAATCGTAAAATTGTCAATTGTATGCTTATCCTAACTTAGTAAAATTTCTAAAACTAACAACCTCTCAAAAACCACTCATAATCATGACAAAAGTCATAAAATATCTTTAACATAACTTAAAATCATAAATCATAAACTAGTGCTCTAAAATTAGCGTCGATCCTCGGGTTATATGCACCTTCAGTGAAGCAAAGTCAACCATCAAGACCTCCATTAACATTATCATCACAATCATCTGCATCAATCACGCCTAGTGAGTCTAATGACTCAACACACCATAATCTTAATAATAAGTACTTACTACCTATACATATCACATACAAAAGTGAAAATACTTGTATTTAAAATATCATTTTCATGAAGATGCATAAACTTGAACATAAATATTTTCGTAAACGTTTTCATGATGCATAAACTTTAAACATAAACATTTTCATAAACTTATTCATATCAAAATAAACATATTCATATTCATATTCATATCCACATTCATATTCATATAAACATATTCATATTCATATTCGTTTTCAAATCAATGAACATTTAAAACCCATATTTTAACATATTAAATCATAACATTTAAAATAACATTTTGACAAATTAAATCATAAACATTTAAAATAAACGTTTTAACATATTAAAAATCCATAAACATTTAAATAAATAGACATTTTAGCATATTAAATCATAAAAACATTCATAAACATTTAAAATAATCATATTAGCATGTAAAACAGCATTTTGGACATTGTCATGACGTTTACTAGTTTTCGGATGTAAAATTACTGTTTTACCCCTAAACATAAAATTACACGTTTTTGATATTTTCTTAATTTCGTCGACTCTAGACCATCCCAAATAATTATTTAAGCTTACATGAATTTTCTCGTATTTTTATTTGGCATAAATCGAGGACTTTTCAATTATTCTTTAAATATAACGTATTAATGAATTTTAATCCCGAATTAAACCAAAATTTAATATAAAATTCTCATATTAAAAACTTATACATTTTATAATTATTTGGCCCTCGTGAACCATTACTCGACCCCCGTGAGCCATGTTTCGAATCATTTGTTCATTGAAAACCCTAACTTGACCCCTACATGTTAACCTCGAGCCATCTCTATTTTTTATCGAGCCACCTTCGAGTCGGCCTGAGCCAACATCAAACCAGACCCTCTATGGCCCCTACTGGTAGGGATGTAAACGAACCAAACCATTCGTGAGCTATTCAAAGCTAGATTCGATAAAAGCTCGTTTGAGCTCGTTTAATGAGGCTCGTTAAGATAAACAAACCAAACTCAAGCTTTACAGTATTCGGCTCGTTAGATCGTGAACATGTTCGTTGGTAAGTTCATGAGTAATCTTTTAGATGAAAAAATAATAGTTTTGATATTTGATTTATTGATTTTGCATATTATCTATGAAATATATAGAAAAATCTATTAAATATATTTATTATAATAAATTTACAAATTTTAATAAGAATAATATATTTTTCTTTAAATATATAACTTACTTTTTAATTAATTTAATGAAAATTTAAATGTATAATTCATATTTATTAAGCTTGTTTAGGCTCGATAAATGCTTGAATAAGCTCGTGAGCCATGCATATATTCGTTAAATAAAGCTCGAGCTCGGCTCGATTATAAACGAACCAAGCTCAAACATTCAAGAGTTCGGCTCGGCTCGACTCGATTACGTCCCTACCTACTGGACCCTTAGCACCCTTAGGATTCAACCAAAGCTCCAAAACCGAAGCCCCCAAACCAGCAACTCATATGGCCGAGAACTCCTCCAAGGCAAGGACTCTTGTTTTCTTGCTTAACCACTTAACCAACAAGCAAGCCCGTAAACCAGCCCCTCATGCACCCTCCTAGGACCCTAAGGACCTAACTTAGCCAAGCCCAAAGCCCCCTGGCTGAGCCATCTCTCCCTGCACAGCTGCTGAACCCTGCGCTATTTCTCCTTGGGCTCTCGAGTTGGAGTCCTAGACTCCTCCCCAGCCCCTTGACTTGAGTCCTAGCCTTGCTAGGACTCCTTCCCTGACCCCTCACGGACCCTAGCTAACCCCTGATCCCAGCCGAAGCCAAGCTATGCATCAAACTTCTTGAAACCGAGCCCCTTGACACCAAACAACAGATTTCGGTTCCAGCCTTGTTCATGTGCGTGTACTGCCTGTTTGTGCGTGTGCTAGGCCCTTAAACTTGTGTAAAACATGCTCCATATCATCCTAATTCATGGCAGCCCTTTTAGGTACATATAAAACATGTTTTTGGATGAAAATCCAAGCCTTAAAAACCACTTATGAAGCATATACGAAAATATAACATGATATCACATGATTTTCTTGCAAAACACAATTAAATAAATACTATGGTCTGATAGATGATTAAAGAAAAGAATATTTCGTGCCTTTGCGTATATAACGCACGATTTTACGTTGACGAATCGAAGAACGACGACGAACAACCTTGGCTTGAATATCCTAGCAATTTTCAAAAATTTCTTCCTTGAAACCCTTGTGTGTGTGTGTCGTGTAAGTTGAGAGAAAAGAGTTTGGATTTGTTAGGGAAGTGGGGCATGTGATTGTGTTCTGAATTGTGGGGTATTTAGCACTTTAAATATTAATTAACACACTAACAAAAGCCTTGGCCCATTAGCAAGTTAATTAGGCACATTAAACCCATTAGTGCTTAATTAAAATATTTTGTTTAATAAAGTTCGTGAATTTATTAGCTGGATTGCCAAAACGTTCATATTTTGTTGAAAATCCAACACCGATAAAAATCATGTCCCGGCGTTTAAAATCATCTCAAAAATCCTTATTTTCAAAAATAAGAAAAAGCATCACCCTTAATTTAAATAATTAAAAACAATTAACCAATAAAAACATTTTCTACTTTTCAGCCTTCGGTCTCCGTTCTTCGATCGCAACTCAAATAACTTTTAAAAATACATTTTAATTCAACCATGTAGAAAAGCATATTTTTTTAACATGTAAATATGCACAACATATTTAATCCATGCATTTAAAACATTTAATCAGAATACATAAGAGATTTAACAGCTTGCATGCACGTGGTATACGTGGAGCTTCAAATTTTCGGAACGTTACAACTTCCCATAGAACATATCCTTGAATCTGTCCCAGGTGAGAGTAGCCAAGTCCATTGCATGAGCGGCTCCCTCCCACCAGAGGGATGCATCATCCCTCAACATGTAAATGGCGCACTTGGCCCGGTCGCCATATCTTATCTGCAAGTACTCGAAATGCAGCTCTAGTGATCGAATCCATCACTCAGCCAGGAATGGATCAGTAGTGCCCCCATACTCCTTCGGGTTAAGTCGCCTAAACTACTCGTAAACATCCACCTGAGGTCTGGGAGCCTGTTGTACCTACTCTAATAGCCTAGCCATACCCTCTAGAACTTGGGTAGCTGCATCCATAGGCGGTGGTGGTGGAGGTGGAGAGCCTCTGCTACCTCCAGGAATATCATCCTGATGGTCGGTGCTAGGAGAACGTATGGGAGGCATATCTGAATACAGTCCAATTTATAAATGTAACCATACATGCAATTTAATCTAGTTTTTAAAACATAAATCCTTAAATCGTGAAAGCATTTAAACATAAAAAGTAAATCATAACTCAAGTAATCATATAGGTGATAGCAGTAAATCATTTAAAACATTTAAATCATAAAAGCTTACAGATTTGAGGCTTGAAGACTGAGCGGCTGTAGCTGGCGGCGGCACAACCCTATATAGGACCCTTGCTCTAATACCAGCTGAAACGTCTGCTCATTCAAAATGCTGCTAAATTATTTTTTATATATATAAAGCTCACATTTTCGAAAATAAACCTTGAAAAGTTTGCATGCATGCAACTCCCTTGAAATATATACCATTTAAAAATAACACCCGCAAACATTTGACAGATAAAATGTTGCAGTAAAAATAATGCCAAGACATCCCACAATCATGCTGATTAAAATAAAACAGGTAAAATTCTGAAAATCGAAAGCATTTCATAAAACATATAAAATCGCTCATGTCTACTCAAAGCTCAAGAAAACTTAATATGCGGAAAAGTGTGGTCCTCGGGTCGTGCTCGCACGTCCGGCCCCGCCAACTCAGAGTTCGGTACCTCCAGTCTCCTCAACTAAATGATCACCTGCATCAAACACACTTAGCGAGTCTAAAGACTCAACACACCTGCACCGCTAATAGCAAAAACATATATGTAGCACACAACAGTGAAAAATATCGTAATCAACATACATTTCATGAGCTTAAAAGCATGAACGTTAACATTTTGTATAAAATCATAACCTGTCAAAAACATGACTCATCGTATAATCATATACGTATACATTTAATTTTAATTGAATTCATTTCATTAGTTGTGATTTTCGTATCAGCTCTATTCGATGGATCCATCTATAAATCATGGTACCCGGCGACGGGGACATCAACGATAGCATTACCCGTCCACTGAGCCTTGACCTTAGCTTATAATATCACATATAATCGTGTTAGTCACAACCAAATCTCATCCTTCAAAACGTGTCATCATATTCATCACTTAATAAAAATATACATATACGTAAATTTTTCTTAAAATCAAGCATGCAATGTATATATCGTAATTTCATAAAAATCATGATCATGATGCATAAACATTTAAAAACATGATAAATTTGTGCTCAGGGCGCTGCCAGGTCTAAAATCTCACCCCTGGTGCAAAATAACCATTTTGCCCCTAGAACCCAAAATGACCGTTTTACACCTGGACCTCTAAATTTTGACCTGAAGTTTTCCAAACTCCTTAAAACATCCCAAAACATAATTAAAAGTATTTCTTAGACGCAAAATTGAGCCCGTTTCAAAACTTAGTCGAATCGTTTTAAAACTTGGACTGGGGTCTCGGTTTTAACCCGAATCGACTCGAAACATAACCAAAATTTTCTCAACTTTTTATCACACCTTATAAGCATCTAAAAGGTCCTAAAAACCTCAACATCAGACCCTTAGACATTCGAATAATAGGCAAGCAAGCTGCTGGAAAATTCTGTGCAATCACATCTACAAACTCTAGTTCCCCAAACTTGCAACTTATTGCTCCTAGCACAAGGACACGCGAACCAGCACCTAACCAACCTCACCTAGACCATCATAGGCCTCTCCAGGACCGAAACACCTCACGCACTTAGCCCCATGCACGTAGCACGGGTCGCACGCTCGACGAATCTCCCAAACGCAAAACCCGAACCAACCATACACGCGACTCCCTCTTCCACTTAAAATCAGCTGTGGTGAGGCCTTCTCTAGACCTCAGTTGGACTCTCATGGGTCGTACCTTGGCCTGGTTCAGCCCCCTTTCAGTCGAGTCTACTCCACCTTGCACCACAACTCCTCAAAACCTTAGCCGCTTGTGACACTAGCTCTCGGCTTTCACCATAAACCTGCACTCCATTGATTCCAGCCTATTGACAGCAATGCCGTCGACCATAAAACCTTCAGTAACAACCCACGGCAGCCCCCTTGCAACAACGTTCAAGAAAAACGTGAGCAACCAACAAAAGATGCAATATTTCTCATGTAATCCATCAACGAAACACACACATGCAGGGATCGAAAATTTTACATGCTTTTGTAAAAACTTTACGCATAATAGCAACGTGTATGATGCACAAGGGAAAAACATGCGTGCCTTGATGAATTATGCTCGAAAACTAGGAGATTTGCGCGTCGAGGAGGCACCGAAAAAGGCGGGAAGGAGTTTTCTTGCAAGAAAAATGCTTGGCCGATGGATGCTTGGAGTTGGCTGCTGAAAGCCGAGAGAAAAATGCTGAGTGGAGGGGTGTGGGTGGCTGGTGTATGGGAATTAGGTTTAGGGTTGGGTTAATATATTATTTAAATGTTAAACATTGCACTTAAGGGGCCCTAACTTGGATTATAAAGGAATTAAAATGGTTTTAAGAACAATAGGAAATAAAACAAATCGAATAATCCCCAAACACACTCCCGAAAAATATATCGTTTAGGTACGTTCTTGAAAATATTGCCCGAGCCCTTAAAAATTCCCCCGTTTCGATAAAATTTACGTACCGATTAAAAATACGCTCTGACGGGTAAAAATACCAAATAAAGCCCATTTCTTGAAAAAATACACTTAAAACATCTTATAATAATTAATAAAAATTAATCATGTAATAAAAATAATTTTCCTGATAATTCTCCGGTCTCCGTTTCTCGTTCGAGCGCGAAATGCAACTTAAAAATTCTAATGCATGAACTTTTAAAATATCATGAAATAAATCCTATCATGCAATAATTATGCATAAAATGCATAAAAATAATTAAACACATAATTTAAATAAAACCTTAGATTGCATGCATTCATGTTACTTAAATTTAAATTTCCTGGACCTTACACAGGCAGTTGGAGACAAATTGGATAGTAGAGCCAATTTGTGATTCTTTATGAAATATCCAAAGACTTCAATTGGATATTATTTCCATGATCCAAATTAAAGAAAAATGCTTGTTTCAAGGAATTCCACCTTCTTGGAAAAGAAGTTTCTATTATATAGAAAAGGTTGGATGATAAACCTCGAGGAGATATGAGTGGTGACATTATGGAAGAGATTTATATATCTCAACCTAAAAGATTTACATCAGTGGGAAGTGAACATAAAATATTTAAACACTAGAGATCCATTTATGAACTCAAACAGGTATCGAGGAATTGGAACCTCAGATTTGATAACATCATCAAAGATTTTGATTTTGTTAAAAATCCTGAGAAACCTTGTGTTTATAATAAGGTTAGTGGGAGTGCAGTGACATTTATAGTAATTTAAGTTGATGACATACTATTCATCTGGAATGATGTAGGAGTATTGCAATCAACTAAAGTATGGTTAGCTAGCAAATTCTCCATGAAGGATATGAGTGAAACGTAATATATATTAGGAATACAAATTTATAAGGATAGATAAAAAAAATAGAAAGGATGCTAGGACTCACCAAATCCACTTATATCGATATCATACTGAGGAGATTCTCTATGGAGTCGAAAAGAGGATATCTACCAACATGTCATCGTGTGAATCTATCCAAGTCTATGTGCCCCAAGACTGATGAGGAGATAGAAACCATGACTCACCTTCCATATGAATCTGTTATTGGTAGTGTCATGTATATCATGATATCAACTCGACCTAGTATGATTTTGTACCAAGTGTTGCAAATGGATATCAGTCGAATCTCAGTCCATTACATTTGAAATCCATGAAGGATATTGTTAAGTAATTGAGAAGGACTAAGAATTTGTTCATGGTTTACGAGGATGGAGAAATGAAATTGGAAGCATACAATGATTCTAATTTTCAATTTGTATTAAAGTTCAATGGTGGTGTTTTCTCTTTGAATAGTTTCAAGAAATACACCATCGCATATTCGAAACCGTTGGGGTGATTACATAGCGGCATCATCTGCGGCAAAGGAGGCTGTTTTGATGAGGAATTTCATTCAAGAGTTATGCATCACTTCTCAAGGAGTTGATCCAGTCCTGGTATACTGCGATAACACTTGTGTCGTTGTGCAATCAAAACAACTGAGGTCTCATCAGCGATCCAAATATATACTTAGAAAGTTCCGTATCATCCAGGAGATTGTAGGAAAAGAAAATCTATAAGTAGAGAGAGTCGCATCTGCACAAGTTGTTGATCCACTAACGAAGCCCCTACTAGGACCATTTTTTGAGAAACATCGTGAAATAATAGGTCTGAGACCTATGGTTAGTTGGCTATAGGGCAAGTGGGAGATTGTTAGAGTAGATTTCATGCGAGCCAATTTGTGGTTAGAGATTTATTGAATCTTATGTAAAAATAATCTTTATTTTAATAATATTTTATGGTTTTATCTAATTATGACATTTATTTTATTTGTATACCCATACAAGCTGCATAGATAAAATCCTTGAATATACTATAAGTATTATAAGGTCTACAAATCTAGTAAATCATGAAATTCATTAGAAAGTTTATTATATATTCTACATATGTTCATAGTCGATTCAGCTCTTAAAACAAGGATAAATGTCGCTCGAGTTTGAGACTGACATATGTGATGTTAATGTCATGTTTCATTGGTAATGGCATAAGCATATCCATTCATACAGATGGGTGATCATTTGATGAGGCACTAAACAAATCTCTCTCAGACTTTTGAACTGGTTATCATTTATCGGGTGTAATATTTTGCGGATATAGTTGTACACTATTAGTCTTCCAAGTTCTTCATTTTCATCATGAGTAGCTAATATTCCAAAGTCGAGATGAAAAGGTAACACTTTTGGTATGATAATAAAGCAATAATATTAATTGTTTAATCATTATTTATTATTTATGTTATATTTAGTTTCTTTTATTTAAGAATTTTTATACCATACTTATAAGTGAGATTTTTTGATTTATTGATGTTATATGTTACACTAAATTCTTGGTACTACTTAAATATTAGTTTGATATTACCGACAATTTAAAGTGGTTACATTGATTTACTATATGTGAATATTATCATAATATTGAATTCTTGGTACCATTTTGTTGGGAAACCGGTTTTTTCGTGTCCAAAACGCAATGAAAATTTAAAAAAATTTATTTGACATTCAAATAATGCCTTTTGACATTCGTATGGTTTAAACAATAAAAACATTCATAGGACGTTTATGAATATATCTTTGGTGATTTAATCAATTGTCACCAACTATTTTGGAGTTAGTGGATATAGCTTATTTAGAATTCCCTACGAACAATCTTCTTGAACTCCTTTCTTTAATCCTCCTAATTCGGTCCACGACTGGATGGCTTGTTCTTCTTCTAAATTGCACTAGGAATTTAGAAGTATTTTAACGTTGAGATCAAAAAAACTAAAGGCGGCTCAAACCCTTTGTTTTTATGGAGGCCGAAATTTTTGGAGAGCTTTTAGGAGAGAATTTCGAAATTTGCTCAAGTGGAGGCCAGTTTTTGTGGCCTTTTCACTTAATAATGAATCCTTAACCTAATTACCTAAATTATAGGTCAATGGTTCCTTAATTAAACTTAATGGGCTTAGTTAATTAATTTGACTAGTCCAAATAGTTTAATTAATTATAATATTAAATTCATTAAGAACTTTAATTATTTAGCATTTTGGACTTGTACTCATACAAGCTCATTCCGCATACTTCCCACTACACTTAATTTAATCGATAAAAACCCAACCTTTGACATTAATAATTTAAATTCTCAATTTCTATAAATTCAAGGAGTTGAATTTATTCTCTTTAAATTTAAATTTTCATATATTCAACTCCTTGAATTCACTATCTCATAATTTTATATAAAATCAACCCCTTTAATTTATTCTCTCAACGTTAACAAATGATCCAGTGCTTGTGTGACCCCCAATAGTTCAAAGATACAGCTAGCCATGGGTTCACAGCTCTTTGTGATTCTTGACATTTTCTTTTATTCGGGCTTACCCTAATATGCCTCATTTCATGCACCAACATTTGATCATGAGAATGTCAGAAATCATTCTTCTGCTTAAACTCATCGAATCATGGTAAGAGCGTCTAGCAACATCGCCCCATGATTCCCTAGGTATCACTGATGATGCCTGCAAGAACCAATCGATTATGATTAACGTACAATACGGTTCATTCATATCATATATCTCGATCGAATATGCAAACATTGGTTAATCGAGGGTTGTATATCAGATTGGATAGCCATGTGATACATTCATAAAATATTAATAGTATCATCGCATGCATAACTATAGAACCCTTGTCGGAAATGTAAATCTTACACTCTGCCAAAGATTTCATGCACTACTATGTTATTAGATCACATAGGATATCCACATCTGTAGGTGAGCGGTGAATTCCCGACTACAATGCACTGAATCCTACACATGTCACAATTGCACCCAACCTCGCCACCTTGTGACCCTCGCAGAGTCAGTAAATGAGTCAAAGCACAATCCTAGTATTTAGAGCCTCAATGTTGTTCGAGGTCGTAAGGACTAATTATGTACAATCACAACCACTGACTTTTCTTCTCGATGAATTATAACCACTTGGAAAATCCGAGGAAGAGTTTTTCGGTACAATCATCATATGATTACCCATCTGTATGATTGGACATCTCTATGTCCTTACCATGAAACACGGTACACAACATCACATATGCTAGTCTCAAGCCCAAGCGGTCTTTATCCTTGTTTTTAGGCGGCTGAATCGACTATGAACGAATTTAGAATATACAATGTTTACGAATGAGTTTCAAGATCGAAGTACGATTCATTTATATTAAAGTATAATCAAGGCGTTTATCTATATTGTTTGCATGGATATACAGATAAAGTAAAGCGGAATCATGAAATGTCAATTAAATTAAAATAAAGATTGTTTATTACAAATGAGTCGATAAATTCCTTAACCAACCGTTGGCTTACAGGGCATCTACTACAACACATTTAAATGGTAGTTTGGTATTTTCAACCATTCAAAGTGGTTACCTTGATTTTGTGTTTACAAATATATAGCTCAATAAATACTTGACAACAATTATAAATTTTTGTGTATATAATATCTTAATAAAAGAATAATATATCACAATAATATAAATAATGATTATTTAATATATTAGAACCATTTATCAAGTGGATTCTAATTATGTTCATTTATTTCAAATTTATTTAAATATCAAGAGTGGATCCTCTTATCTCGACTATTTATTTTAAACATATAAAAATCATCATCTATGGCTAAAATAACTAAAAAAATATTATAGTGGACTTTTAATTACCTTAACTTCCCTATGATACGACATTCGGACTCACTGAATTATTGTAAACCCATCCCCCCTTGGGTGAGCTTCGGCACATGGACTCATGGGTGACCATCGGCCCATGAGACTTTACTCATAGGACTTTCTACACCAGGTTGGTGGAGTGATACCTCCCCAAGTCTAACACCCATGACCTCCTGGCATAAGTACATAAATAAAAAATACTTGGTACCAATTGAGTTGTAATACCCCTCCCACCAGGTGATCTTCAGCCCAGGCGGGATCCTTGGGTTAAATTCGGCCCAAGAAATCAAGGGTGAACTTAGGCTCATGAAACTTTACTCATAGGACTCTCCACACCAGGTCGGTGGAGTGATACCTCGCCAAGTCTCGAACCCATGACCTTCTGACATAAGTACATAGTTTAAATGGTTCCAAGAATTTAGTGTAACATATAGCAACAATAAATCAAAACTCTCACTTATAAGTAGGGTATAATAATGCTTAAAGAAATAAATATAACATAAACAATAAATAATGATTAAATAATATAAAACAAAGATTCTTATCTTTTAATAACCTTATTATCATGCCAAGAGTTTCACCTTTTCATCTCAACTTTGGGAAGTTAGCTACTCATTATTCAAAGTGTAAAACTTTGAATATGAAATTAACATGCTATTTATATTTAAATGAATAAATAAAGAAAAAACAAAGAGAGAAATATTATGAACTCAAAAGTTTGTTCATAAAATGAGAGATATCTCAATACATTACAATGCACCCCTATTTATAGCCAAATTTTGGGAGACAATCACAAATAAAATATTATTTTTTTACATATAAGTCTTCATTGGTGTTCCAAGTCTTCATTGGTTGTAGAACCCGTAACCTAGACTACGTATAAGCCATGCATAATTCTAGTATTTTAAATTAAATTGACTTCATTGCATGAATATTTAAATGCTTTTCTTTGAAGTTAATTATTTTAGCCAGCAGTTTAATTTTATTCTTTCAGTTATTTCAGTGAGGCCGGACTGGAGTTGGAGTTTAGAGATAAATTTAAGATTTAGAAAATATTTCCAGGATTTATTTTTTTAGCTAGCAAGTAAGTTGATTTAAGTTAAAAAGAAGGTTGAGAATTTATTTTAATTACTTGAGATGAGTAGGAAATAAATTCATTTGAATTCAATTAATTAAGGGATTTATTCACTAAATTATTTAAAGGATAAGTAAGGCTTTTAAAGGTTATAAATTTAGTAAATAAGCAACACTTCCCTTCATTTCTTTATTTCAAATTTTCGTCCTCTTAGTTGCTAGATTATACATTTGCCAACTCACTCTTTTGACCCATTCTTTGTTAGTTTAGCATGCATGTTTTTTTTAATTATTTTGATCAACCTTAATTAATTAATATTAGAGCTTATCCTAACCATTCCTAGTCTTGTAGTATCGGCCACCTCATTCTAGAATCACCCAACAAATATTTGATAGCAAACAAAAATTCAAATTTCAAAATGAGGTAGACTTGGTCTTGATTTGCTCCATATATTGTGCACCCATCTCCCTCACTCCCCTAACCACTTAATTCCTCTCCCTCCCCACCGAATTCAGCAGCCTTTCAGATTAAAAAATCGTGAGCACCATATCCTAGAACAAGAGTGAAAATCGAGAGCAAGAAAAGAAAAGGAAAGAAGCGCTCCACCTCCTCCGCGCCGAGTCGTCGTATTCTTTCGTTTTCCTTCAAACGAATCAATGGCATGTCTAGATTTCTTTCAAACCTCAATCAAGTCCTACTATTATTTTAAACATCACTTTTACATGATTTTTACACAAGAAAACCGAAATTTACATCAAGCATTTTCGAAATGCATGTGCAGAATTTTTCGACTTTCATGATGCTCTTCACGATTTTCTCTTGTTTCAGTTGCTACAGGTTATGGTTCGACTCCAGGCTCCCAAGGCGGCTCCTAGACATGTAATAGGATGACTTAGGACCATGTTGGTCTATTCATTCAGTCCCCATGCTTGCTGGAAAACCGAAATCACAGCAAGCTCCCCATAGGTGCAGAATTGTGTTCGAAAATTCAGTTTGCTGTCATAATGGAAATGGATCTGATCATGGCTGCCACAAGGCCCATAGCCATGGTTGGATCACTTTCCTAGCATATCTAAGATGTGACTAAGTTGCCCTTTTGGTGGCTTGGTCCATGGTGCGCCGGTTTTTAAATCAAAAGCAAGAACAGCCCCTCCCCTTCTCGGCCCTTCGGTTTTTGACAGCACTTGTGCTTCGAGTTTTGTGGAATGGCTATGGATCTTGTTTGACCTATTGCCCTTAGCCATGGTTCATACAATACCCCTAGATGTCTAGATCGTGTCATGGTCAATCAAATGACCACTGGAACGATCCGTGACAGCAAAACAAGGAACAAGAGCCCGACGTGCAGAATTTGTTCTTGGGTAGGAACTTTCGGTTGGTTGCTAGAATGAGGCAAATTGTGGCTGGCCTAGGGCCCTTAGCCATGGTTCAAATCATTCCTTGGGATGTTGGTGAGAGGTTTTGGTCGGTGGTTCAAGCCCCAATGGCCATTAGCCTCGAAAACGATGCAAGCAAACCCAGCACAGTTGTGGCGGTTCGGTGGCTCGTTCGAGTTCTCGGTTGGTTTTTAGCCTATGGCCTTGGGCTGGACAGTGCCTCATTGAGTTGGGAAGGTCATGTTTTCAACCGTTTGTGATTCGGATCATTTTTGAGGTCATACGAGAATTTACGGTGCGATGTGCCAAATTGACTCTCGAAAGAGCGTTTCTTGTTTTGGCCTCCATTTCACCTAGATTTCGACCCTCATCATTTTAGCAGCATTAGTTCATAATTTTAAGCGTATTTTAATCATGACTATACGTCGGTTCAGTGTCGGTTCGGGTTGGTTCGGAGTCATGATTATGCAGATGCGCCCGAAGGAGTTTTCTGGGACGTCTGACCCCATGATTGCCGAGGGATGGATCAAATCCCTCGAGGTTATCTTCGAGTTCATGGAGCTGGGAGATGCAGACAGAGTCCGATGTGCCACTTATCTATTCAGTGGAGATGCGCGCTTATGGTTGGAAGGAGCAGCAGTAGCCATGAAGTTGGCTACACTAACTTGGATGCGCTTTACGGAGGTTTTCTACTCCAAATATTTTGCCGAGGAAGTGCGCACCAGGTTGACCACTGAGTTCATGAGCCTGAGACAGGGAGATATGACGGTTGCGGAGTTCATCCGTAAGTTCGAGAGGGGCTGTCATTTTGTGCCCCTGATAGCGAATGATGCCAGAGCCAAGTTGATGCATTTCCTGGTGGGTCTACGGCCGATCTTGCGTCGGGATGTTAGGATGTCTGACCCTGCTACTTATGAGATTGCTTTCTCCAAAGCCCTAGCCGCAGAGCAGGATCTGCGGGATATCGAGAGGGATCGCCAGGGCAAGCGCCCAGTCTAGGTACCACACCGCCCTCCTCCTTATCATCATCAGCAGCAGAACAAGAGGCCTTTTCACGGACCGCCTAAAAACAGAGGCCAGCAGCAGCGGGGACGCCCAGCCCCGAGGACTTATGAGCACCCAGTCTGTCCCAAGTGCTCACGCCGCCATCCTGGAGCATGTATGTCTTGCTCAGGAAAGTGTTTTAAGTGTGGCAGTCCAGACCACATGTTGCTGCAGTGCCCTCAGAGGAATCTTCCTACCCAAGGTAGAGTTTTTGCTCTCCATGCCACGGAAACAAACCCGGAGACTATGTTGTTGACAGGTACCTTTAAGCTTTAAGTTATTATTTGAATTTCCGTGTTTTGGGAATAAGGATTAAGATTGAATTTAGAACTGTGATAGGATTGCATTCTCTACTCAGTAGTATTTTGGGGATTTAAGTTAGAAGAACTCTGGCCTTTGCATGTCTATAAGTTTGGTTCTTGTAGCTATTGGATTCAACTTAGAGTTCCAATCTTTCAGGGAGAATTTTTATATCTGGTTCCGCCACCAAGGCCTTGATAGATTCTGGGGCCACTCACTCGTTTATTTCGGAGGTCTTTGCAAACTTTCTCAAGATCAAGACCATTGGGCTAGATATAGCATTTTCAGTAGTGTTGCCGTCAGGCGAGGAGATGGCAGCTACCAATGTTATCCGAGATATAGACCTTGAGCTGCACGGTAATCTTGTTTATGCTGATCTGATTGTGCTACCGGTGCCAGAATTTGACATCATCCTAGGGATGGACTGGCTATTGAGGAACAGAGTGTTGATAGACTTCCAGCGGAGATCTGTTCTTGTCCGACCGCCTGGAATGGAGCAGTTCTTATTTGAGCCGGACAGGTACTTTCCTTTACCGCGCATTATTCTTTATGTTCAGGCCAGGAAGCTCATGCATAGAGGGTGTCGGGCATTTCTAGCGACCTTTTTATCTGTCCACGAGGAACCCAGCCAGTCAGCCTCAGATGTTCCGATTGTCAGAGATTTCTTAGACGTTTTTCCCGAAGACGTCTCTGGTATGCCACCCGAGAGAGAGGTGGAGTTTTCCATTGAGCTTATGCCAGGTACGGCTCCGATATCCAAAGCGCCGTACCGACTAGCACCGACAGAGATGGCAGAGCTTAAGAAGCAGATTCAGGAACTTCTCGACAAGGAGTTCATTCGCCCGAGATTTTCACCATGGGGCGCACCAGTCTTATTTGTAAAGAAGAAGGATGGCTCTATGAGGCTTTGCATTGACTACCGGGAGTTGAACAGGGTTACAGTGAAGAACAAATACCCACTTCCGAGGATTGAGGACCTGTTTGACCAGTTGCAGGGAGCTTTGATTTTCTCCAAGATTGATCTGCGCTCTGGTTATCACCAGTTGAGGGTGAGAGATGCTGATGTTTCCAAGACTGCTTTTAGGACTCGTTATGGCCACTACGAGTTCCTTCTGATGCCGTTCGGTCTGACGAATGCACCAGCGATCTTCATGGATCTCATGAATCGCGTATTTCAGCCGTATCTTGTTCAGTTTGTGATAGTATTCATAGACGACATTCTCGTCTACTTTAAGAATCAGGAGGATCACAGCCGACATCTGACCACAGTGTTGCAGACCTTGCAGAAGCATAAGTTGTTCGCGAAGTTCAGCAAGTGCGAATTCTGGTTAGAGAAGGTGGCGCTCTTAGGCCACATCGTTTCTAGCAGTGGTATTGAGGTAGACCCAACAAAAGTTGCAGCAGTCAGAGATTGGGTTGTGCCTCAGAATGCATCCGAGATCCGCAGCTTTCTTGGGCTAGCAGGATATTACTGGAAGTTCATTCAGGGATTCTCCTCTATTGCCGTTCCACTCACATCACTGACCAAGAAAATGCTAAATTCGTGTGGAGCGAGGAGTGTCAGAAGAGCTTCGATACTTTGAAGCAAGCTTTCATCTCAGCACCAGTTTTAGCCATGCCATCAGGGCCCGGCGAGTTTGTCCTTTATACAGATGCTTCGAAGCTCGGTTTAGGTGCAGTTTTGATGCAGCATGGAAGAGTGATAGCGTATGCTTCTCGACAGCTGAAAATCCACGAGAAGAATTACCCTACTCATGATCTAGAGTTGGCGGCCGTAGTTTTTGCCTTGAAGATTTGGAGGCATTATCTGTATGGAGAGAAGTGCCAGATCTTTACCGATCACAAGAGCCTCAAGTATTTCTTTACGCAGAAGGAGCTGAACATGCGTCAGAGGCGTTAGTTGGAGCTTGTGAAAGACTACGATTGTGACATTAGCTACCACCCGGGTAAAGCTAATGTAGTTGCAGATGCATTGAGCAGAAAAGTCGCAGTGATGGCTCATTTGACCATTCAGAAACCTTTTCAGCTTGAGATGCAGAAGTTTGATCTAGAGTCATATCCTCGAGGTAGAGTTCCCCATCTATCTACTTTGACGATTCAGTCTTCTCTTATTGACCGTATTCGCAGTGGTCAGGCCGCAGATGAGCAGTTGGCACAATGGAAGCTGAGGGATGAAGCCAAGGGCAGTGTCTTGTATACAGTCAGCGACGGTATAGTGAGATACCGAGAAAGGATATGGGTTCCTAGCAGTGATACTATCCGAGCAGATATTCTATCAGAGGCCCACATGTCCCCGTACTCCATTCACCCTGGGAGTACGAAGATGTACAAAGATCTGCAGTTGTTGTATTGGTGGCCAGGGATGAAGAGAGACATCAGACGTTTTGTATCCGAGTGTCTGACTTGCCAGTTATTGAAGGCAGAGCATCAGAGACCAGCAGGTTTGCTCAAGCCTCTTCCCATTCCCGAGTGGAAGTGGGAGAATGTTACCATGGACTTTGTGACCGGATTGCCGAAGACAGTCAGAGGATCAAATGTCGTCTGGGTGATTGTAGATCGTCTTACCAAATCAGCGCACTTCTTGCCCGTTAAGACGACTTTCACCATGGTTCAGTATGCAGAGTTATATATCCGGGAGATAGTCCGACTTCATGGTGTCCCAGTTTTTATCGTATCTGACAGAGATCCCAGATTTACTTCCTCGTTTTGGAAGAGTTTGCATTCGACTATGGGTACGAAGTTGCTGTTTAGCACAGCTTTCCATCCGCAGACAGATGGGCAGTCAGAGCGAGTTATTCAGATCTTAGAGGATCTTCTCCGTGCTTGCGTCATTGATTTCTCCGAGAGTTGGGAGTCGAACTTACCATTGGTTGAGTTCACCTATAACAACAACTTCCAGTCTTCTATTGGTATGGCTCCGTATGAAGCACTGTATGGCCGCAAGTGCAGATCTCCTGTTCATTGGGATGAAGTAGGAGAGAGAGCAAAGTTGGGTCCAGAGATTGTTCAGTAGGCGGCAGATGTAGTGGTCAAGATCCGTGATAGGATGAGGACTGATCAGAGTCGACAGAAGAGTTATGCCGATCAGCGGAGGAGAGAGTTAGAGTTTGCAGTGGGCGATCATGTTTTTGTGAAAGTGGCACCTATGAAGGGTGTCATGAGATTTGGGAAGAAATGGAAGCTCAGTCCGAGATTCATTGGACCCTTTGAGATCCTTGACAGAGTTGGGACGCTAGCTTATCGTGTTGCTCTTCCGTCGAATCTGGCCGGAGTACACAATGTGTTCCGCGTCTCCATGCTGAGGAAGTATATGGCGAATCCTTCGCATGTGCTGAATTTTGAGCCATTGCAGCTTACTCTGAACCTGTCTTATGAGGAGAGACCAGTGCAGATCCTAGACCGGCAGGAGAAGAAACTTCGGAACAAGTTGGTTAAGCGAGTCAAAGTCAAATGGCTCAATCATTCAGAGGAGGAAGCTACATGGGAGTCTGAGCCAGAGATGAGGAGTCGGTACCCCGAGTTATTCGGTGAGTTCTAATTTCGAGGACGAAATTTCTTTAAGGGGGGAGGATTGTAGAACCCGTAACTTAGACTACGTATAAGCCATGCATAATCCTAGTATTTTAAATTAAATTGACTTCATTGCATGAATATTTAAATGCTTTTCTTTGAAGTTAATTATTTTAGCCAGCAAGTTTAATTTTATTCTTTCAGTTATTTCAGTGAGGCCGGACTGGAGTTGGAGTTTAGAGATAAATTTAAGATTTAGAAAATATTTCCAGGATTTATTTTTTTAGCTAGCAAGTAAGTTGATTTAAGTTAAAAAGGAGGTTGAGGATTTATTTTAATTACTTGAGGTGAATAGGAAATAAATTCATTTGAGTTCAATTAATTAAGGGATTTATTCACTAAATTATTTAAAGGATAAGTAAGGCTTTTAAGGGTTATAAATTTAGTAAATAAGCAACACTTACCTTCATTTCTTTATTTCAAATTTTCGGCCCCTTAGTTGCTAGATTATTCATTTGCCAACTCACTCTTTTGACCCATTCTTTGTTAGTTTAGCATGCATGTTTTTTTTAATTATTTTGATCAACCTTAATTAATTAATATTAGAGCTTATCCTAACCATTCCTAGTCTTGTAGTATCGGCCACCTCATTCTAGAATCACCCAACAAATATTTGATAGCAAACAAAAATTCAAATTTCAAAATGAGGTAGACTTGGTCTTGTTTGCTCCATATATTGTGCACCCATCTCCCTCACTCCCCTAACCACTTAATTCCTCTCCCTCCCCACCGAATTCAGCAGCCTTTCAGATTAAAAAATCGTGAGCACCATAGCCTAGAACATGAGTGAAAATCGAGAGCAAGAAAAGAAAAGGAAAGAAGCGCTCCACCTCCTCCGCGCCGAGTCGTCGTATTCTTTCGTTTTCCTTCAAACGAATCAAAGGCATGTATAGATTTCTTTCAAACCTCAATCAAGTCCTACTATTATTTTAAACATCACTTTTACATGATTTTTACACAAGAAAACCGAAATTTACATCAAGCATTTTCGAAATGCATGTGCAGAATTTTTCGACTTTCATGATGCTCTTCACGATTTTCTCTTGTTTTAGTTGCTACAGGTTATGGTTCGACTCCAGGCTCCCAAGGAGGCTCCTAGACATGTAATAGGATGCATTAGGACCATGTTGGTCCATTCATTCAGTCCCCATGCTTGCTGAAAAACCGAAATCACAGCAAGCTCCCCATAGGTGCAGAATTGTGTTCGAAAATTCAGTTTGCTGTCATAATGGAAATGGATCTGATCATGGCTGCCACAAGGCCCATAGCCATGGTTGGATCACTTCCCTAGCATGTCTAAGACGTGACTAAGTTGCCCTTTTGGTGGCTTGATCCATGGTGCGCCGGTTTTTAAATCAAAAGCAAGAACAGCCCCTCCCCTTCTCGGCCCTTCGGTTTTTGACAGCACTTGTGCTTCGAGTTTTGTGGAATGGTATGGATCTTGTTTGGCCTATGGCCCTTAGCCATGGTTCATACCATGCCCCTAGATGTCTAGATCATGTCATGGTCAATCAAATGACCACTGGAACGATCCGTGACAGCAAAACAAGAACAAGAGCCCGACGTGCAGAATTTGTTCTCGGGTAGGAACTTTCGGTTGGTTGCTGGAATGAGCCGAATTGTGGCTGGCCTAGGGCCCTTAGCCATGGTTCAAATCATTCCTTGGGATGTTGGTGAGAGGTTTTGGTCGGTGGTTCAAGCCCCAATGGCCATTAGCCTCGAAAACGATGCAAGCAAACCCAGCACAGTTGTGTCGGTTCGGTGGCTCGTTCGAGTTCTCGGTTGGTTTTTAGCCTATGGCCTTGGGCTGGACAGTGCCTCATTGAGTTGGGAAGGTCATTTTTTCAACCGTTTGTGATTCGGATCATTTTTGAGGTCATACGAGAATTTACGGTGCGATGTGCCAAATTGACTCTCGAAAGAGCGTTTCTTGTTTTGGCCTCCATTTCACCTAGATTTCGACCCTCATCATTTTAGGAGCATTAGTTCATAATTTTAAGCGTATTTTCATCATGACTATACGTCGGTTCAGTGTTGGTTCGGAGTCATGATTAAATACGAAGTCGTTAGACGTAATTGTCGCATTTTCAAACTTAATTGCATAGTTTGGTCAAGTATAAGCTATTGCATATTTTTCATGGCATATTTAGGTTGCAGCGAGCCTGGGAGCGATCCAATCCAGTTGGTAAAATATACAGGATATTTTCATTATGCCATTTAATTATATTACGTGCAAGAAAATAGAAAATACTTATTTTTTAGATTTATGCGATATTGCTTGTGGTCAATTCACTATTATGGGAGCATTATTTTACACGGTCACCAGTGACCGATCAGTTCAGTTTGGTACCGCACGATCGCCAGTGACCGGTCAGTTCAGTTCAGTTTGATACTCCCCGGTAGCCTGTTACCGATCAGTTCAGTTCAGTGCAGGGGCCACAGGCGTAGACCATAATCTCAACAGAAAATTATTATCAGTCATTTCAGTACAGGGCTCCAAGGAGCAAAAATTTTTACTATGATATTTAATTCAGTCATGCACGTATTATATTGCTCAGTGCAAGTCATTTTCAGTATGCCTCATGACATGATATTTTATCCCATGCAAATTTTACTTTAGTATTTACTCGTTACCTACGATATTTGCATGCTGAGTCTTTAGGCTCACTAGACTTGATTGTTGTAGGTACTGTTGAGCAGGGGGCCGAGGGCGGGGACCAGTGAGCCAGCTTGGGTCGGCAGTAGTGGCACCCGAGGACCTCATTAGCAGCATGTTACCATTTTATGCAAACATTTTTATCCGTTGTTGAATATTCTTAAATTGTTATTTTTGGCAAACTTTATTTTCTTCCGCTGCTATATTTTTAAACATTGAACTTGATTCATCAGTTGATTTTATGAATGAGGCAATTTAAGTTCATTAAAAAAGAAACTTTTTAATTTTCCTCAAAATTTTCAAGCAAGGATTTCCGGGCCTTCACATTGGTATTCCAAGAAATTATATTATAATACACATCACTTTTGAAAATCTTCCCATCCGAATTTTCTTTTCCACATAAAACAAAACATGTAGATAATTGAGTTGTTTGAATTTTGGTATTGTGAGGGCCCGTGCTCCTGATTAATTTTTAATTATCAAACAACCAGGATTTATTAGCGTAGACAGCGAAAACGAGTAAAAAATTTCATTTTGGGTTTACAGAAATTTCGGCATGACCTCCCAGTAAATAGGACATATCAAAAATTTCAAAACAACACAACAAAACAATTATACTCGAAAATAAAGTCCAATAAAACAACCAGAATAACAATCGCAAGCAGAACCACGTGTATAACCTGCTATGGAATCACAAAACAAACCACAGCAGCCCCGAGGGACAGAGGTCAAACCCCAGTACGAAGATCAAATAAATTACAGCATAAATTAATTACATGTAATGAAATCAATGCAATGCAATGTATGTAGGGTACCAATAATCTCGGGTATCACACTGGATCAAAAGAAACAATAGCAACAACTGTGGCCACATGTGCCAGGGGTGTGACGTGTCAAATACACCCTCGGCCCTGCACATCTGCGTTTGGAGTGTCAGTCTGCAAAACTGCTCGACCCTTCCGCTAGTCATCAGAGGTGTGACGCTTAAACGCCCTCGGCTCTGATGTCTAAATAACTCATCCAAGTGTAAACAGAAATCTCGGAAACAACGGAGTCATGGCTCGATATGAATGCGTGCTCAAATTGCATATAAATCCACAGATTATTCCAATATATTTAAAAATTCAGATTTATTTTTAAAAAATGGGGAATAATCTTAAAATACACCCAAATAGCACAAAGAGCACATAAACACATAATTCTCATAAAATCACATCAATTAAATTACACGTCGTTATAGACGCTGTAAGAAATCGATCAATCCGTGTCTTAACTTTCAAACTAAATTACCACAATAGTTTATGAACTCCTCGATGCTTACTGGCTACTAAAACTTGTGGCTAATAATTTATTTTCGTCAAATAAATATTCAACTCTTAGCCAAAAACAAGTTACAAATTCCAGCTTGTACCTAAGTTTGGTTTTAAGGTCATAACTCAACCAAAACATAACCAAAACACTCTTATCATACATGGCTGGAATTCTAACTCAAAATCCCATATTTCATCAGAAGACATCCGAAAGGAATTCAATCGTCTCGACACTGAAAAATGCCCAAAACCAGAAACCATGGGAAATGAGTTCAGTGACAAATTCAAGTTAGACACTTATGAGTATAAAACTCATATCTAACTCATCATTGACTCAAATCGATATCCGCAAATTGGAGATGAAAGAAAACTCAAATTTCGAAGTTTACCTAGAAGAAACCATTTCCAGAATCTTAATAGATAAATCCCAGAATTATCAAGAAACTCTACTACCGTCGCACCTCGCGGACAGAAGACTGTAATTGAGCAGTTTCGGCAAAATGAGCATAACTACCTCAATTCTGCATGGAATTTAAATCTTATATCAATACGAAGACAACACATAGATCTACAACTCTTACTTGAATTATAAGTCCATAAACCAAGCGCATAAATGTCATAAACTCGAATTATAGTAGCTAACTTACGCAGCTCCAACACAGAATTTCATTTTGACATATTTTGGTAGAAAAATCATATCAAATCCGTTTTTTATTGGAATTCCATTTTGTGAGCGGCTACAAAAATCTTACACATAGAGCTATAAGTTCTATTTGAACCACTATTTGAACCACAAGTCAAGTTTTTTAGTGAAAATCACAGAAAAAACCCGAAATTCAGAAGCCAAAACCTGCAACTTGAAAACAGAAACCAACATCTTCTTCCATGGACAAAATTTAAACCCTAGCTTAGAAATTACGTTCAAAAGCTTCCCTTGAACTGAAATGGAGCTAGAATCGACCTCTTCACACTCTAAAGAACCAAGAAAAATGACAAGCAAGAAGCTGGAAAAAATAATGAAGCAACAGCTCGGCAACTTGAGGAGATAAACAAAAAAGAGAAGGAGATGGATGCTAGTAGAAGAAATGAGAAGATTTAAGAAGGAAAATGGATTGGACTTGGGGAAAATGGGCTTCCTTCTATACACATATCTATATACATGAATTTAATTATTTATCCCAAATGCTAGAATGTGACCCGATCCAAATATTACAACTCTCGTGTGCTTAAAAAAAATTCCGATATGTATTTTAATATCGTCTATGATTCCGATATTTTCTAATACATATTTTTAACACACAAGTATAATTATTTGGCTTAATTATTTTAATTGAGCACTTTAAAATAATAATTTCTAATTCTTGCCAAATATTTAGTAATTAAATTCGGATTCTCACAGGTATTTTTTTTTGTCATTTGACCAAGTAATTTGAGAGATATGGTCAAAATGTTAGAGCATGGTAAAACTGTCACTCCTTTGGTAACTTTATTTGTTGCTTAATTTGATCCCAATTATGAGAAGATTTTTATCTCATGCTTGTCACCAATATTGTAGATATTATCATCAACTTTCTACAGGTCCAAGAATCATCTTAATCCCATTTGCAACGCCAAAGTTATTCTTGTTTTATCGAACCTGTAAAAATAGTAAAAATTTATAATTACACAATAACTTATTTTTTATACAATTTATTATAAAACATATAATATTTAAACATTTAATAAAACAAAAACTAAAAATTTATATTATAAAATATTTAGTTAATTTACAATTTTTATTTTATCACACCCCCAACCAGCTTATTGTCAGTCCCTAGCAATTTAAGCGTTAATAGCAATACAAAACATATTAATTAATTTAAATAGAAATGTAATCGGAACTATCCAAGTGTTTAAATTAAATTTGAAAACTGTCAAAGTTATATCAAGATCATCATAATTATAATTTATGAAATAATCTGAGATGATCAATTCAAAGCTTATTTTCAGGTAATTAGATGTACATGGCCTTCAGAAATTCCTAGTAAGAGTCTTAACTTCATAACCTCACAGGTTAATAAATGTTTCAATTCATGGGAATAATTTCTCTCATGGAGTTGGAATACAGATAAATGTTTAAGAAAATGGTTTACAAAATGCAAACAGACAAACGAGCCAAATTAATCAAAAGATAGGAAATCTATTGATACAAAATCTAGTTATTCATATTATATATTTTTTTTTCGTGATCTTTTTTTCATAACATAACAGAATCAGACTAAGTTTATGCTTCTTGACCACATATTTATTTAATTTGTAAAATATATTTCTCTCTTTCTATTTTTTATGATAGATAAATGGGTCGTAGCATATAACTTTAAAATTACATAGATCTTCGACATCTTTCTTTTTTTTTTCTTTTTTTCTTCTTCAGGAAATATCATTTTTTTTTCAAAATAAGAACTCAAGATCTAAACAATAGATAGCCTCTCTCATGATCAATAAAGGCTCGCAAGCTGTTTTCCCAATCCTCTCCACTCACTCACAAAATATGTGTGAGTTTAAAAATTTTAGGCATATTTATAAGGTATATCTTGGGCCATATAGTTTAATAACAGATTTTATCACAATGGTTAATCACTCAAAAAAATTTCATAAATCATATTTTTATAGTGATCAGAATATTAAAATTGACTTTTTTCTAATAAAAATTTTAACATCCTAAGATAGATTAATACATTTTCTAATTTAAACTTTTCAAACATGTAATGTATGATATTTTTGCAAAAATTACTAAGATACAAACAATTAACATGGTTTTATTTTAAAATAATTATTTTTTAAATATATATATATATTTTTTAAGTTTTTTTTATAAGTTTTTTCTCCCCTCAATCAGAATATGACATTGTCTCTAATGTTAAAATAACTATTAATAAAGAGTATATAACGAAAGAGATATCACCTGGAATTTTATTGAAAATAACAAACTGAAACAAACGCCAACCAATCCAATACTTTTGAATCAATGATTCAACTTTTTTTTCTTACTGTTTGATTGCGACCAATTGATCTTTGTTATCATCGGATCAGGATTATAAACAAAAGCTTCCAAATTATCTATTAATTGGTCGGTAGTCGAAGCAGAGATGAGCATCCGTCATGAATTTTCTGAAATAAAATTCTGTTCCACAACTTTATCAAGAAATATCAACAAACTGTCATAATAATTATTGATATTCAACAAGCCCACAGGTTTATAATGGATATTAAGTTGTGCCCAAGAAACAGTGTGAAAAATTTCTTCTAATGTACCATAAACACCTGGTAGTGCGATAAATCATCAGAATTTTCAATCATTTTGGTGATTCTTTCATAAATAGAAGAAACTTTTAATCCCTCCCCAATCGTAACACCTGTAATATTTCCTTCATCTAAGGCTATAGGAATAATATCCAAAACCTGACTACCTCCAAGATGAGCAGATGTTGAAACAGATCTCATTAACCTAATATTACCTCCCCCATATACCAAGTGAATTTTTCTCTCAGCCAATAACTTTCCAAGATTATTCGCTGCTTCTACAAACACTTCATTTTTTCCAGAACTCGACCCACAAAATACACAAATATTTTTCAATGTTTGTGCAGAGGATCCAGCCATGTTTTTACTTTCTTTTTGGTCTGCGAAAATAGAGAGAAAGATGAGAGATTTTATAGGGATAATATATTATCATGAAAAACTATGGGTCACAGCTGTAAGCAGAATAAACAGTAAAAACAATAATGACACACATGCATATAAACAGTAGTGTGATTGTGGCTCACAATTTTTCTATGGTTTTAAGTCCAGGAATAGCTTCAACGTCTTCTATGAGTCGAGGATATGATTCTCATCCAATTTTCTAATAAATTGGCAAACATGGTCTTTTTTAGTCGGATTCCCAAGATTAATAAGATGACGCTCATCTTTGAATTGTTTTCCATAAACAGATAATTTCAATACACACGTGTCCACTAGAATGCGTCTCAAGAGTCAATAAGATGTTATCTAAAGACTCCTTACTCAGCCCATTCTTAATGAAACCAATTTTATCTTATCTGTTATTGGAAACACATCCCAAAGATCTGCATCGTTTGTCACAAGTCCATCTTGTACACTTATGACAAACCCCTAACATTTTGGCCCTTCGTTTTTTCGCATAAGTGTTTTTTCCTAATCCAGGCAAATATCGAATAAACAATGATTGTGAAACTTCTCCTTCTAATCGGACCTTAGCTTCTATTACAAGACAAATATCTTATGGAATTTCTTTTTGCATTAGCAATCTCAATCTTTCACACCTACCTGCATAAATTTTTCTTAGAACATTTTCAGAAACAAAGGGAAAATATTTACAAATTTTTGAGAGAATTTCATCCATTTTGAAAAGAAAAAAAATGACTTTTTTTTTAAATTTTTGTATCAGCAATTGTGGTAAACTGATTTAACCGACTATGTGATTCACAGAGTACCGTTATCCGTCATTTAACCAGGAAAATACAAAGACTAAGGAAACCTCAAATAAAAATAAACAAAATTAAATGCAACACAAAAAAAATCAAGGATAGGAAAGGGAAATAAAATCTTCTTGAAATATTTCATTTACTAAAAATGGTTTAAGTCTTTGTCCATTTAATTTAAAAACATCACCATTTTTAGGATTTTCAATGTCCACAGCTCCATAAGGATACACATGCTCTACAACCTATGGGCATGTCCATCTTGTTCGTAATTTTCCTGGGAATATGTGAAGTCGGGAATTATAAAGCAAAACTTTTTTACCAATATCAAAAGATTTTCTAAGAATTGTTTTATCATGAAATGATTTGATTTTTGCTTTATAAATCCTTGAATTCTCATACGCGTCATTTCTGAGTTCATCAAGTTCATTAAGTTGCAATTTGCGCAATTTGTTGGCATAATACATGTTTGAATTAAAAGTTTTGATCGCCCAATAAGCTTTATGTTCCAATTCCACAGGCAAATGACAATGTTTTCCATAAACCAACCTATAGGGAGACATATTCAATGATTTTTTAAAAGCTGTTTGATATTTCCAAAGTGCATCATTAAGTCGCAGATACCAATATTTTCTATTTGGGTTAACAGTTTTTTCCGAAATTTGTTTTATCTCCCTATAAGTTAATTTAAGTTATCCATTTGTTTGAGGATGATAAGGTGTAGTTAGTTTGTGAGTAATACTATATTTTTTTCATTGATGAAGCAAATGGTTTATTAACAAAGTGGGTTCCCCCATCACTTATCATGGCTCGAGTAATTCCAAATCTACTAAAAATATTTTCTTTCAAAAATTTGATGACGATTTTATGATTATTTGTTCGACATGGAATTGCCTCTCTCCATTTGAAAACATAATCAACTGCAACTAAAATATACAAGTATCTAACAGACGGTGGAAAAGGTCCCATAAAATCAATTCTCCAACAGTCAAAGATTTCAATTTCAATGATAGGATTCAAAGGCATCACGTTTTTTTTGAAATCGCACCCAATTTTTGATAATTTTCACAGATCTTGCAGATTTCGTGGGTGTCTTTAAACAAAATGGGACAATAAAATCCACACTGCAAGATTTTTGCAGCTGTTTTCTTTGAAGAAAAATGTCCTACGCATGCTTCTGAATGACAAAATTTAATGACATTACTTACCTCATTGTCGGGTATGCAACGTCGAAAAATTTGATCTAGACAATACTTGAATAGATATGGATCATCCCAATAAAAGTTTTTTACCTCATTCAAAAATTTTCTTTTATCATGGGAACTCCATTATGGTAGCATTTTTCCTGTCACAAGAAAATTTACTATGTTAGCAAACCAAGTATAGTAGTAACTGAAAATAGATGTTCATCAGGAAAATTATCGTTAATTGGTGTCATTTCACAAGATGATCTTGTTACTAGTCTCGATAAATGATCGGCTACGACATTCTCATTTTTTTTATCTTTGATCACAATGTCAAATTCTTGGAGCAACAAAATCCATCGTATCAGTCGTGGCTTTGCATCCTGTTTGGTCAATAAATATCTAATAGCAGAATGATCAGTAAACACAATAGTCGTTGATCCAATCAAATAAGAACGAAATTTATCTAATGCAAATATTAGAGCAAGTAGTTCTTTTTCAGTTGTTGAGTAATTCATTTGAGCATTGTTTAAAGTTCTACTTGCATAATATATCACATAGGCTTACCGTTTCTTCTTTGACCCAATACTGCACCGACTGCATAATCACTCGCGTCGCACATGATTTCAAATTGTAAGACCAATCAGGAGGTTGCATGATAGGAGCTGATGTTAAATGTCGAATGATTTATCAAAAGCATTTTGACATTCTTGAGTCCACTTAAATGAAGTGTCTTTTGTTAAGAGGTTACAAATGAGTTTAGAGATTAAACTAAAATCCTTTATAAACCTCCTATAAAATCCAGCAAGTCCCAAAAATGAGCGAATTTCTTTAATGGATTTTGGAGGGGGTAAATTGGCAATGACATCAACTTTTTCTCTATCAACTTCAATTCCATAAGATGACATGACATGTAGAACCCGTAAATCAGACTACGTATAAACCATGCATAATTACTATTATTTAAATTAAAATGATTTTTATGCACGAGGATTTAAATTCATTCTTTTAAAATTGGGTGAGTCATTATTATTTATTTTACGCAGTACTTTAGTTTTTATCTTTTCAGTTAAATAAGTAAGGCCGGACTGGAGTTGGAGTATGAAGATAAAATTTAATGATAAGAAAACATTCCTAGAATTTATTTAAGATAATAATAAGTTATTTTATTGTAAAAGATTGTTTAAGGATTTATTTAATCAAGTAGAGATAAGTAGTAAATAAATTCCTTTAGGTCCAATAATTAATTAAAAGCCAAAATTAGAATATGTGACCAATCGAAATAAGTTAATATAGGCTTATTTTATTAAGAAATTTCAACTTAACATGTTAGTAAATTTAATTTAAAAATTTGTCCATGCATGCAAGATAATGTTATTCCTTAATTAATTTATTAATTCACTAAAATATTTAATGGGTAGATAAAACTCTAAAGAATTAAAATACAAGATTTAAGAAATATTTTCCCTACCGTTATCATTAATTTTCGGCCATTACACTTTAAAAGGTTTAAAAATATTTTAGCAACTCCATCTTTGATATCTTTCCTTACCCTTTCCTTGATAGATAATTCCCTAAATTTTATTCTCCACTAAATAATATTTAAGCAATATTTCTACCATGTTTATCTAGCAATATTTCACCCCCATTTAACTAAATAAAATCGGCCACCTCTTGTTAGGATTTGATATTGATTTGTCAACTTACCATTTTATTTCTTTCCTTAATATTTTCTTGGAGATAATTCCCTCGTATTTTAATCTTCACTAATTAACAATTAAGCAATATACTCCCTCACTTTATTAAGCTAGAAATCGGCCCTCACCTTAGAAAAAAAATACCCCTCAAAATCTCTTGATAATCAAATAATTCCTTATCTCACAAACTAGAAGGATAGAAAGTTTCATTTCCTCCCATTTATCTTGTAATCTCCCATTATCTTCCTAAACTTCCCTCCCTCACCATATCACCGAAATTCAGATCATATTCAGAGTAAAAATCGTGAGCCTCATAGCAAGAAACAAGAGAGAAAATCGAGTAGAAACAAGAAAGTGTAGAGCACTCCGTCTCCGCCGCGCCGCGTCGTTGTTTTCATTTGTTTTTCTTTCAAAACAAATCCAAGCATGTTTATATCTTTCCTTGCTCTTCAATCAAGTCATATACATGTTTTTAAACCATATTTGTTCATGATTTTATTAGCAAAAACCGAAATTGTTCAGCAACACTCCACAAAATTTCTGCATAGATTTTTTCGGTTTCCCTTCATGCTTCACGGTTCTGTTGGTTATGTGATTTCAGGGAGTTGGCTCATTCCAGGTGCTCAAGGCTGCACCTAGACATGTGTTAGGGTGTATTAGGATCATGCTGGTCCATTGGTTCAAGCCCCATGCATGCTGGATATTACGTGCATAAAAATATTAAATGTTTATTTTTGAGATATATGTTATATGTCTTGTGGCCACCTTGTGCTTATGGGTTTGGAAGTCAGTAGGCGCAACCGAGGACCTCTCCGCCCGATGACTTACGACCGGTTTATGATTATGTATGGGTACGGACATCCAGTCCAAGGGCTGTGATTGATCTCTACCGCCCAGTACACTGTGGTTTAGTCTGATCAGGCGCTTACGCTATGTTATGGGCCACTTGCTTAGAAACATTATCTCTACCAGAAAATTATGATATGTTATGACAGAGCTCTATTGAGCAAAGCTTTTACGTATGATTTTCAGATATGCACGTAGTTATAAATATTCATGATACGATTTTCACCGTACGCTTTACGATATTTTACTTTTATGTTGCATGCGATTTTATGATATATTTACTTGTTATTCACGATATATACATGTTGAGTCTTTAGACTCACTAGACTTGATTGTTGTAGGTATTGATGAGGTCGAGACCGCGGGCGGCGACCAGTGAGCGATCTTGGGGCAGCAGTAGTAAACCCGAGGACCTCATGATTTAGTTTATGCACCTTTTATCATTCAAACTCGATTTTAACATGTTGGATTATTTTTAAATTGTTGTTTGAAATACAATGTTGACTTCCGCTGTTATTTTAAAGTTAAAATTATTTACATGTTTATTTTATAAATTGAGCATGTTAATTATTTATTTAGAAAAATTTTAATAATTCCGCAATTATGAAAACGAAATACGGGCCTCTACAGTTGGTATCAAAGCCTATGATCTTGTAAAGAATTGTACTACTGCTCTCGAGAAGCTCATGAAGTCACGTCTTCGGTCTGTAAGTTTTACATTTACGCATTTTATTTAAAGCATGAATTATTTTAACAGCATGTTTTCATGAAATATTTTTACGTTCAGATTTTAATTGTTTAGTGTTTATTTAAATTAAAAAAATAAATTATGGAATTATGCATGTTGGGTACGTTTGGAATTGGACAGGTCTAATAATTCGAATATTGGGCTTTAGGAGAGATTGAAAATGATTTGTCTATATTATTTTTTAGGTCAGTAGTGTTGATGTCCTCCTTATGGGTTATAAGTTAATCTTGAAAATTATGAATGCTTTTGAGACTTGTAGAATTTCAAAGAAATTATTAATGGTTCTTGGTTGCTAGTCGAGTAAATTTTTGAGGATTTCATATAAGCAATAGCGATTCGAAGACTACGACAATCTTTAGGATTATAAATGTACAATTTGAGGATTTTAAGTACCTATGGAAATGTAAGATTAATTATGAGAATTTATTTAGGATACATACCCTATCTAGTTAGATTTAAGGATGGAATTGCATGAATTGAGAATTTTAGGGACCTAATTGTAATAACTAATAATTTGAGGACCTAAGTGCAAAAAAAAAATTTAAGGGACTATTTTCGAATTTACCAAATTTTGGGATTAAATTTCGAGTTCGAGAATCTAAAAGTTTAATGAGGTAAGGATGGAAAATTTTATGGGGACAATGATGCAAATTTCGAAGAGTTGTAGGGCCAAAATGTAAATTGGGAGAACTGTAAGGGCCAGGTTGCAATTTTCAAAATTTTAAGGATTAAATGCGAACTTTTGAGGAACACTTGGGATTTTAAGTATTTATAGAAATGTAAGACGTGTTATGACAATTAATTTTGAGTATAATAAACTTAAAACTATTGAACCTTATGATACGGGAAATTTATAAAATGAAATTGAGAATACTGAGGACTCATGGGTAATTGTAGAATTTTCGAGATTTAGGAAAAAAATTGGATGATATTCGAGGAAAGTAAAAATTAATTTTAAAATCTTAGGAAATTTGAGAACTTATCTAGTAGTAAGTGAGAATTGAACGGTTTATATGGTAGGAATTTTCGGTTATTTAGGCTCGAAGGAAATATAGAATATTTAGATATTTGGATTATAATGTTGTAATGAATGGTAACCAAGAACATTGTAGGATGAATCAATCTTAGGCATGAAAATTTAAGCGTTAGTGAAATCATGTTGTGGCAAATTAAGGATTTAAAGTGATGCCGATTTAAGGTAAATTTGATCGGTTAGTTAAGTTATAAGGATAAACATTGAGTTAGTAAATTTTTGGGAACACAAGTTTGATGTGTCACAAGTTTTATTCATGATATTAACATTTAAGATTATACCTTGTGAGAATTTAAAAATTTTTAGGAAAGTTGGGTACGATGATGGTTAGTATAATTGGTAGACGCACGTAAGGGGTGAGGTAGACACTTTGTCTTGAGAGATTTTGGAAGTCATTAACAAACTTGGGACTAAACGGATATGCGTATTGGAATTATTTTATTCAAAGCTATTTGGAATATGTAAGTTTGAATTTCAAATTTATGGGATATTTGTTCATACGGAAATTTTGAGTGAAATAAAAACAAAAGGGAATTAGTTGTGTTCAATTTAAGTTATCAATTGATGAATATTAAGATTTTTATCAAGTAAGGAATCTAAAAGCTTGATATGGGGATTCTAGAATTCTATGGGTTATAAATGAAATTGAATTATTAGAGTTAGTCTAATGCTACCATGGGCTAACTTATTAAGTTTTATACGCTAGTATTAATTAAGCATTAAGGATACGTAAGGGTGCGACGTTCGCTTCAATAAGGAAAGTCCCAGGGTCTTAGGTCTCAACTTTATTCTAATTGAAAAGGAAATAGTTTAAGCATGTAATTTGTGCTAGAATAATTTTATTATTTAGCTGGAAGATCGGTATCGTATACTTTGGGTTTTATGGATTAAGACCACCCGAACTTAAGATTTGCAACAACGTTATATTGGGATGCACTTCTAAATAGTTAGGTTATGTAAGTTTGGAGCGGTAAGATAAAGATTCGATTGAAGGATCTTAGTCTAATATTATTATGGGGTTGAGATAAGGTTTAAACTTTTAAGTGTTTTACTAAGACCTCCTAAGTCGAACTGCATGAATGCCAATACTTGGACTTGAAGCTTTAACATATCTTGAATTCAATAAAGTTAAGAAGGGATGCTGTTAAGATTTCAATATTGGAATATAATAGGTCCATGAACATCTTGGGTATATTATAAGGAAAGTAAGGCGCGTTAAATTTGGACATCCACCTCTAGTATGAGAAATTGCGGGATAAGTCAAAATTCGGGGCTATAGTTGAATAGAACTACGTTACCATAAGTTGTTTTAATTTGCGATTCACAAGCGAGGATTTTGGTAGACAAATTTATTTAGGATTGAGGACACGTAAGGACAGCTTAATATTTATCTTATCAGAGTAGCGCATCAGAAGCGTGGATTATTAGGATTCTAGAATTAAGAGTCTAAACTTTTTGTTTATCAAGGATAAGCAAATTTCGGGGACGAAATTTCTTTTAAGGGGGGGAAAGTTGTAGAACCCGAAAAATCAGATTACGTATAAGCCATGCATAATTGCTACTATTTAAATTAAAAATGAATTTTTATAAATATATGAAGTGTTTGATTTATTTTAATAATTTTAAGTCATTATTATTTATTTTAAAAGTAGATGTTTAGATTTATCTTTCCAGGATAAATACGCGAGGCCGGACCGGAGTTTGAAGATTTGAAATAAGATTAATAATAAGAAAAATATTCCTAAATTTAATTTCAGCTAAGGAATAATTTATTTTAATGAAGAAGAAGGTGTTTAGAATTTATTAAATTAATTGGAGTTAAATTAGTAAATAAATTCTTTAGGTTAATGTATAATTAAAGCTTAAATAAAAATATGTAAACAAAGGGAGATGAATTAATATAGGTCAAATATATTCAAGAAACTAAACATAACCTTTAAACATTTAAATTTGAAGTCATGTATGTCATGCAAGAGTTTATTCTAAATTCACTAAAATGTATAATGTGTATTTAAAACCTTAAAACAATTAAAATGCAAAGTTTAAATAATAAAATACCATGCAAAAGAGTAATAATTTCGGTCAAGACAATTCAAAAGTGTAGTAAATCCATTCAAGTCACACTCATATAGCCTTTAAGGTAAATACAATTCCTCACCTTTAATTCATTAGTTAATAGTAAATTCAAACACAAAAATATATCTTAATTCTTCCTTAACCCATCATGCTAGTAAATAAACAAAAACATGTAGCAAAAATGAGGAAAATAATCGGCTAACAAGGAGAGAAGGAAGCCATTCAAATTCCATTCAACTCCTTCACTTGTAACTCCCACCTTAATGCATATTATGACACCTTTAACAACCCTTTTAACACTCACCTTCATTGTCTAGCAAACCCACACTCTCACCTGTGAAAAATATCAGATAATAGCAGCCTAAGATCATGATTTAACAGCTAGAAGAAAAGAATAAGTGCAGCTACAGCAAGGGAATGAGAAACAAATTCAAACCCATTCAACTTCTTGACTTGTAACCTCCAACTAAATGCACTTCATGACTCCTTTATCACCCCTTGAACCTTCATCTTCATTACCTACATTTACTACACACCCTTACCTTCGAAATTAGCAGAGAACCAGCAGCTACAAATCGTGATAGCAGCAGCAGAAAAGTAAGAAAGAAATCCAACTCCGTTCCGCCGCTCGTATTCGTCGTGTTGATTTGTTTTTGTCAAAACAAATTCCAGGCATGTATATATTGTTTCTTTGCTCTTCAATCAAGTCCTATAGATATGTTTAAACCATTATATATAAGCAGGATTCAAGCAAGAAAACGAAATTGACAGCAAGATTCTTTTAAAAATTCTGTACATGCCTCTCGGCCATGCTGATATTTTTGCTGAGTTTTGATGATTTCAGGGGGTTGCTTCGTTTCTAGGCACACATGGCGACTTAAAGGCATGATTTAGAGTGTGTTAGGGTGTTATTGGTTCATTGGTTTATGTCCATACACCCACAAACTAAGTATTGACAGCAACAATTTCATCAAGTTACAGGTTGTGTCAAAACTGTGTTATTTGGTTGGTTACAGGGGGTGTACAAATCCTGGCTGCCCTAGGGGCCATAGACATGGTTAGAACCCTACCTTAACATGTCAAGAGCATGACCAAATCATCCTTTCAAGGTTTGGTTCACGGCGTCATCAGATTCTTACATTTACATGGCACATGTCCCTCGGTTTTAAAGTTTCTGAAATCTGTAGGAGTGTGTTTCGGTTTTGGGGGTTTGAATGGATTGTGGTTGGCTTCTAGCACATAGCCATGGTTTATACAACACTCCATTATGTCTAGATCGAGCCATGGTCAATCAAATGGCCACTGGAATGGCACAAGACAATAGAACAATTCGATACATCTCATTGCACAGGATTGAGTTCTCGGTTGGTATGTTTCTGTTGTCCTAGGTGTTGGCTTGGGATGTGGTTGGCTTTTAGCCCTTAGCCATGGTCTAAGCCATGCCTTAGGATGTTGGTAAGAGTCTTTGGGTGGCGGTTCAAGTCCTTGGTCATAAAATTTCAGAGTTACATCTCAAATACCCAAGCTGCTCTTGCTGAACGTTTGACAGCAACTTTGGGTCACGTTTTTGGTGCTTGTTTGAGTTCTTGGTTGGCTTTTAGCCCATGGCCTTAGACTGAACAGTACCTTAATGAGTTAGGAAAGTCATGTTTTTGGCCGTTCGTGATTTGGTTGAGTTTAGAGGTCGTACGAGAATTTACGGCGAAAGGTGCCAAAATGACTCTCGAAAGAGTGTTTTATGTTTTCGGATTCCTTTCACCTATTTTCGTTGTTACAGTTATTATGCATATTTTTTCAGTAGGTTTGGGGTATTTTAATCATGGTTAAATGTCGGTTTAATGTTGGTTCGGGTTGGTACAAAGCCATGGTTAAAAATCAAGTTATCGGTTCTAATCGTCTCGTTTTTTGGTTTTATTGTTAAGTTTTTGTCAAGTTTAGATTTATTTCATGTGTCACATATTAGTAGTAAGTCGCAGCAAGCCTGGGATCGATCCAACTCATCCGGTAAAAATAAGGTTATAATTATATTACGTGCAGAAAAATATAAAATGTTTATTTTTTTGAGATATATGCTATATGTCTTGTGGCCACATTATGCTTATGGGTTTGGAAGTCGGTAGGAACAACCGAGGACCTCTCCGCCCGGTGACTTACGACCGATTTATGATTATGTATGGGTACGGACATCCAGTCCAAGGGCTGTGATTGATCTCTACCGCCCAGTATACTGTGGTTTAGTCTGATCAGGCGCTTACGCTATGTTATGGGCCACTAGCTTAGAAACATTATTTTTACCAGAAAAATTATGATATGTTATGACAGAGCTCTATTGAGCAAAGCTTTTACGTATGAATTTTCAGATATGCACGTAGTTATAATTATTTATGATGCTATTTTCACCGTACGCTTTACGATACTTTATTTTTACGTTGCATGCGATTTTATTATATATTTATTTGTTATTCACGATATATACATGTTGAGTCTTTAGACTCACTAGACTTGATTGTTGTAGGTATTGATGAGGTCGAGACCGCGGGCGGAGACCAGTGAGCGATCTTGGGACAGCAGTAGTAAACCCGAGGACCTCATGATTTAGTTTATGAACTTTTTATTATTCAGACTCAGTTTAATACGTTGGATTATTTTAAATTGATTTTACGTTGGACTATTTTTAAATTGTTGGTATAAAACCATATTTGCTTCCGCTGTTATTTTAAAGTTAAAATTATTTACAAGTTTACTTTAATTAAATGAGACAAGATAATTATTTATTTAGAAAATTTTTAATAATTCCGCAAAATTATGAATACGAAACACGGGTCTTTACACTGAAAATCAGAAATAACAGCAACTCCCCATTATGCCATTTGTGTGTCTCGATGTGCATGTTTCTTGCCCAAGGGTGATGTTTCTGACCTTGGCTGCCCTAAGGGCTATAGCCATGGTTAAAACATCTCCTTATTATGTCTCAGATGAGACCAAGTCGGCCTTTCAAGGCTTGGTCCATGGTTGCATCGGTTTTCAAATAAAATAAGCACAGCCCCTTCGATCCCCATTTTTATTTCTGCGTGTGTACTCTCGGTTTTGGTGGTTTGGGGTGGACCTTGTTGGCCTCTGGCCCTTAGCCCTGGTTCATACCCTACCTCTTGATATCTAGATCATACCATGGTCAATCAAATGGCCACTGGAAGGGTCCATGACAGCAAGAACAGTTGCAACACCCACGCGCAGATTTGGACTCGGGTGGGATGTGCGGCGCATTTCTGGTGTGGTTCGAATTGTGGCTGGCCTAGGACCCTTAGCTATGGTTCAAACCATTCCTTATGATGTTGGTAAGAGGCTCTGGTCGGTGGTTTGAACCCCAATGGCTAGTAGTCTCGAAAACGACGCAAGGAAACGAAAGCGATGCTGCTGTATTTTGTGGACAGCAAGTGGTGCTTCGGTTCAGAGGATCGTTTGAGTTCTTGGTTGGCTTTTAGCCTATAGACTTGGACTGGACAGTGCCTCATCGAGTTAGGAAGGTCATGTTTTTGGCCGTTTGTGATTCAGTTAAGTTTAGAGGTCGTACGAGAATTTACGGTGCAATGTGCCAAAGTACTCTCGAAAGAGCGTTTCATGTTTTTGGCCTCCATTCATCAAAATTGCGACTTGTACCATTTTAGGAGCATTATTTCATCATTTTAGGTGTATTTTAATCATGAATAAATGATGGTTCGGTGTCGGTTCGGGTTGGCACGGAGTCATGATTAAATACCAAGTCATTGGGCGTAATTGTCTTGTTTTTGAAGTCAATTACAAAGTTTGAGCAAGTAAATCATTTGCATATTTTTCATGTTAGATTTAAGTCGCAGCGAGCCTGGGAACGATCTAACCCATTCGGTAAAATTAATACAGGATATTTAATTATATTATTTAATTATATTACGTGCAAAAATAAAAAATATTCATTTTTTGAGATTTATGCGATATTGCTTGTTGCCACTTCATTATAATGGGATTATTACTTCACCCGGTGGTCACTTACCGGTTCAGCTCAGTTCATTTATTGGTACGAATATCCAGTCCAAGGGCTGTGATGATCTCTACCGCCCAGTATACTGTGGTTTAGTCTGATCAGGCGATCCAGTTCAGTTCAGTTCAGGGGCCACTTGCGTAGAACATAATCTCAACAGAAAATTTATGACATGATATTTTATCACAGGGCTCGATTGAGCAAACATTTCACTTATTATTTTCAGTTCAGTTATGCACGTATTATAATTACTCATGACATGATATTTTACGTTACGCCAGACTCATGATATTTTTACCATGCATGCAATTTTATTATTATTACTTGTTATTTATGATATATGCATACTGAGTCTTTAGACTCACTAGACTTGATTGTTGTAGGTACTGATGAGGTCAGGATCGAGGGCGGGGACCAGTGAGCCATCTTGGGTCGGCAGTAATGGAACCCGAGGACCTCGATTTCAGCATTTACCATTTTTATGCCCAAACATTTTATCTTTGTTGGATTATTTAAAATTGTTATTTTGCAAACAATAATTACTTCCACTGTGCTATTTTGAACATTAAACTCTATTTATCATTTTATTTTACGAATGAGGCATATTACTTATTTTAAAAGAAAATTTTAAATTTTTCCGCAAATTTTCAAGTACGAATTTCGGGCCACTACTGCTGGTATCAGATCCTATGTTCTTGTAAAGGGTTGTACTACTATTGATCTCGAGAAGCTCACGAAGTCACGTCTTCGGTCTGTAAGTTTTACGTTTACGCATTTCATTTAAAGCATGAAATATTTTAACAGCATGTTTTCATGAAATGTTTTGTGTCAAGACTTTAATTATGCAGTACTATCTTAAATTTAAACAAATAATGGATTGTTTATATTGATTTTTTGGCTAGTAGTACTGATGTTCTACTTTTTGGATCATAAGTTAATTTTGAATATTATAAATGCTCTTGGGACTTGTAGATTTTTTAAGAAACTACTGATGGTTTGTGGTTGCTAGTTTAGTTAGTTTTTGAGAATTCCATGTAAGGATTAATGATTCGGGACTACGACTAAATTTCGAAGTATAAAAACGTAGAATTTATTTAGGATGCATGCTCCCCCTAGTTGGATTTAAGGATTGAATTGCACGAATGGAGAACTTTAGGGACCTAATTGTAATAACCAATAATTTGAGGAACTAAGTGCAAAAATAAAATTCTAATGGACTATTTTCGAATTTACCAAACTTTGGGATTAAATTCGGAGTTTCGAGAATTTTAAGGTTTAAGGAGGCTAAGTCGAAAATTTTATGGGGACAAAAATGCAAATTTCGAATGGTTATAGAGCCAAAAATGTAACTTTGAGAACTTTAGGGGCCAAATTGCAAAGTCCGAAATGTTTTTTTGAGGATTAAAGACGAACTTTTGAGGAACACTTGGGATTTTAAGTATTTATAGAAATGTAAGGCGGGTTAGGGAAATTAATTTTTGGGTTTAATAAACTTATGGCTATTGAACCTTATGATACGGGAAACATATAAATGAAATTGGGAACGCCGAAGAATTATGAGTAATTGTAGAATTTTCGAGATTGAAAAAAATAATAATAATAAAAAATAAAAAAATAAAATAAAAATTGGATAATTTTTCGAGGGAATTAAGAATTAATGTTGTTATCTTAAGAATTTTGGGGGACTAGTTTAGCAGTAAGTGAGAATTGAATAGTTTAAACGATAGGAGTTTTAGGTGATTTGGGCTTGAAGGATATTTAGAACCTTTAGATATTTGGGTTATAATGTTATAACGGATGGTAATCAAGGACATTGTAGGATGAATCAATCCCGGGCTCGAAAATTTAAGCGTTAGTGAATTATCGTTGCGGCAAATTAAGAATTTAACATGATGATGGTTTAAGGTAAAATTGATCAGTTAGTTAAGTTATAAGAGTAGACATTGAGATAACGAATTGTTGGGAACTTAAGTTTGAGGTGCCATAAGTTTTAGTCATGATCTTAACAGTTAGAACTATACTTTCGTTGGGATGTGATTTTTCTAGAAAGTTGGGTACGATTGATGGTTAGGTTACTCGATAGATGCATGTAAGAATTGAGATAGACATCTTGTCTTGAGAAATTTTTTGCAAATTATTAAGAAACTTGGGGATAAGTGAATATGTGTGCTGGAATTATGTCATCCAAAACTATTTGGGTTGCGTAAGGTTGAATTTCAAATTTATGGGGTATGTGTTCATACGAAAACTTTGGTTGAAATAAAAACAAAAGGGAATTAGTTGTGTTTAGCATAGGTCACCAATGAATGAATGTTAAGGTTGTTATCGAGTAAGGAATCCAAAATCTCGATGTGGGAATTCTAGAATTCTATGGGTTATAAGTAAAATTGGTTTATTAAAGTTAGTCCAACTTTAACCTGGGATAACTTAGTAAGTTTTATACGCTAGAATTATTAAGCATTGAGGATACGTAAGTTTGCGACATTCGCTCCAATGAGGAAAGCTCAAAGGTCTTAGGCCCCAACTATATTGTAATTGGAAAGAAAATAGTTTAAGCATATAATTGGGACTTGAAGGGCTTTAAAATCTAGGTAGAAGGTCGGTGTTGCATAATTGGGTTTTATGGATTAACGTTATTCGAGGTTTAAGATTTACAACAATTTTATATTTGGGGTGTACTTGTGAATAGTTAAATTACGTAAGGTTTGTGTCGTAAGATAAAGATTCGATTGAAGGATATTGGACTGATATTATTATGGAGTTAAGATAAGGTTTAACTCTTAAGTATATTGCCAAGGATAGAAGTTGATCAATAACCTTTGGCGCTGAGAGTTCTTAAGTCGAACTGTGTAAATGCTAATGTAATAGGTCATTGAACATTACGGGTATAGTATGAGGAAGGTAAGATACGATAAGTTTGGACCTCCATTTCTAATATTGAGAATGGTGAGAAAGGTCAGAAGGTGAGATCATAGTAAAGTAAAAGTAAGTCGCCATAAGTCGCTTTAAGTTGCGATTCGCGAACGAGGTTTTTGGTAGGCAATTTAATTAGGATTGAAGCGACGTAAGGATAGCCTAGGATTTAAAAATCTTTATCAGAGTAGCGCAGGGGTAGCGTAGATTGTTGGAATATTAGAATAAAGAATCTAACTTTTGGATTATCGAGGATAAGCGAATTTCGAGGACGAAATTTCTTTTAAGGGGGGGAGAGTTGTAGAACCCGTAAATCAGACTACGTATAAGCCATGCATAATTACTATTATTTAAATTAAAATGATTTTTATGCATGAGGATTTAAATTCATTCTATTAAAATTGGGTGAGTTATTATTATTTATTTTACGCAGTACTTTAGTTTTTATCTTTTCAGTTAAATAAGTAAGGTCGGACTGGAGTTGGAGTAGTGAAGATAAAATTTAATAATAAGAAAACATTCCTAGAATTTATTTAAGATAAATAATAAGTTATTTTATTGTAAAAGAAAGTTTAAGGATTTATATAATCAAGTAGAGATAAGTAGTAAATAAATTCCTTTAGGTCCAATAATTAATTAAAAGCCTAAATTAGAATATGTGACCAATTGAGATAAGTTAATATAGGCTTATTTTAATTAAGAAATTTCAACCTAACATGTTAGTAAATTTAATTTAAAAATTTGCCATGCATGCAAGATAATGTTATTCCTTAATTAATTTATTAATTCACTAAAATATTTAATGGGTAGATAAAACTCTAAAGAATTAAAATACAAGATTTAAGAAATATTTTCCCTACCGTTATCATTAATTTTTGGCCATTACACTTTAAAAGGTTTAAAAATATTTTAGCAACTCCATCTTTGATATCTTTCCTTACCCTTTCCTTGATAGATAATTCCCTAAATTTTATTCTCCACTAATAATATTTTAGCAATATTTCTACCATGTTTTTCTAGCAATATTTCACCCCCATTTAACTAAATAAAATCGGCCACCTCTTGTTAGGATTTGATATTGATTTGTCAACTCACCATTTTATTTCTTTCCTTAATATTTCCTTGGAGATAATTCCCTCATCTTTTAATCTTCACTAATTAACAATTAAGCAATATTCTCCCTCACCCTAGAAAAAAAATATCCCTCAAAATCTCTTGATAATCAAATAATTCCTTATCTCACAAACTAGAACGATAGAAAGATTCATTTCCTCCCATTTATCTTGCAACCTCCCATTATCTTCCTAAACTTCCCTCCCTCACCATATCACCGAAATTCAGAGAATATTCAGAGTAAAAATCGTGAGCTTCATAGCAAGAAAAAAGAGAGAAAATCGAGTAGAAACAAGAAATTGTAGAGCACTCCGTCTCCGTCGCGCCGCGTCGTTGTTTTCATTTGTTTTTCTTTCAAAACAAATCCAAGCATGTTTATATCTTTCCTTGCTCTTCAATCAAGTATATATGTTTTTAAACCATATTTGTTCATGATTTTATTAGCAAAAACCGAAATTGTTCAGCAACACTCCACAAAATTTCTGCACATATTTTTCGGTTTCCCTTCATGCTTCACGGTTCTGTTGGTTATGTGATTTCAGGGAGTTGGCTCGTTCCAGGCGCTCAAGGCTGCACCTAGACATGTGTTAGGGTGTATTAGGATCATGCTGGTCCATCGGTTCAAGCCCCATGCATGCTGGAAATCAGAAATAACAGCAACTCCCAATTATGCCATTTGTGTGTCTCGATGTGCATGTTTCTTGCCCAAGGATGATGTTTCTGATCTTGGCTGCCCTAGGAGCTATAGCCATGGTTAGAACATCTCCTTATTATGTCTCAGATGAGACCAAGTCTGCCTTTCAAGGCTTGGTCCATGGTTGCATTGGTTTTCAAATAAAATAAGCACAGCCCCTTCGATCCCCATTTTTATTTCTGCATGTGTACTCTCTGTTTTGGTGGTTTGGGGTGGACCTTGGTTGGCCTCTGGCCCTTAGCCCTGGTTCATACCCTACCTCTTGATGTCTAGATCATGCCATGGTCAATCAAATGGCCACTGGAAAGGTCCATGACAGCAAGAACAGTTGCAACACCCCACGCGCAGATTTGGACTCGGGTGGGATGTGCGACGCATTTCTGGTGTGGTTCGAATTGTGGCTGGCCTATGGCCCTTAGCCATGGTTCAAACCATTCCTTAGAATGTTGGTAAGAGGCTCTAGTTTGTGGTTTGAGCCCCAATGGCCAATAGTCTCGAAAGCGACGCAAGGAAACGAAAGCGCTGCTGCTGTATTTTGTGGACAGCAAGTGGTGCTTCGGTTCAGAGGATTGTTTGAGTTCTTGGTTAGCTTTTAGCCTATGTCCTTGGACTGCATAGTGCCTCATCAAGTTAGGAAGGTCATGTTTTTGGCCGTTTGTGATTCGGTTAAGTTTGTGATTCTTCTTTGACCCAATACCGTACCGACTACATAATCACTCGTGTCGCACATAATTTCAAATGGTAAAGACCAATCAGGAGGTTGCATGATAAGAGCTGATGTTAAATGTCGAATGATTTTATCAAAAGAATTTTGACATTCTTGAGTCCGCTCAAATGCAGTGTCTTTTGTTAAGAGGTTACAAATGGGTTTAGAGATTAAACTAAAGTGCTTTATAAACCTCCTATAAAATCCAGCAAGTCCCAAAAATGAGCGAATTTCTTTAATGGATTTTGGAGGGGGTAAATTGGCAATGACATCAACTTTTGCTTTAGCAACTTCAATTCCATGAGATGACATGACATGTCCCAAAACAATCCCAGAAGTAATCATATAATGACATTTTTTGCAATTTAAAATAAGACATTTTTCCTCGCATCTTTTTAAAATTTTTTCCAAATTTTCCAGACAATTATCATATGTATTCCCAAAAACAGTTAAATAATCCATGAAAATCTCCAAACAATTTTCAACCATGTCGCTAAAAATGCTTAGCATACATCTTTGAAATGTTGCTGGGGCATTGCATAATTCAATTGTCATCCTTCTGAATGCAAATGTTCCAAAAGGACATGTGAATGTAGTTTTATCTTGATCTTCGAGTGCAATGAGAATTTGATAATAGCCTGAATATCCGTCAAGAAAACAGTAATAGGGATGACCTGCTACTCTTTCTAAAATTTGATCAAAAATGGTAATGGAAAATAATATTTCCTAGTGGCATCATTTAATTTTCTATAATCAATACACATCTGCCAACTAGATGGGACTCGACTTGTTAACAATTCACCTTTTTTATTTTTTATCACTGTGATGCCAGATTTTTTTGGAACTACTTGTGTTGGGCTTACCCACTTACTTTCAGAAATATGGTAGATAATTCCAACATTAAGTAGTTTGAGAACTTCAGTTTTCACAACTTCTTTCATGTGTGGATTTAATCTCCTTTTTGGTTGTTGAGATGTTTTAGCATTTTCTTCTAAGTTAATTTTGTGAGTTCAAATTAGTGGATTAATGCCCTTGAGATCTTTTAGTGTCCAACCAATTGCATTTTTATGTCTTTTAAGCATATCAACTAATTTACCTTATTGATCACTTTCTAGTTTGGAATAAATTACCACCGGATATGTTTCATCTTCTCCACGAAATTCATACTTCAATTCTTTTGGCAAGGGTTTTAACTCCAATATGGGTGGTTCGTCTTTGTTGTCATATTTTGCCTCAAATTCTTTCTCTGATCCTGGTAACGAGTGATACCTGATAAAATCATCAAGATCAATTTCAATATTTTCTTTAACAGTTTCAATTGAACAAATATCTAATTGGTCACGAGTACTCCTTTCTTGAATGTTTTCTTCCACGAGGGTTTCAATAAGATTTTCATCTTCACTTTCATCTCCTTTGTCATGTGGTTGCTAACAAAGATTAAAAACATTAAGCTCCAAGGTCATGTTACCAAATGACAACTTCAATATTCCATTCCTGTAATTTATAAGAGCATTAGAAGTTGTTAAAATGGACGACCCAAAATTCTAGAAATTGCATTACAAGCTTTGATAGGTTGTGTATCTAAAACTATGAAATCGACAGGATAAACAAAGTTATCAACTTGGACCAACACATCTTCTACCATACCTCTTAGAACTTTAACAGATATATCGGCAAGTAAAAAGTGTTACCGAAATAGGTTTTAACTCGCCTAGATTGAGTTTTTAATAAACTGAAAGTAAATTCACATTAGCTCCAAGATCAAGCAAGGCTTTTTTAATCTTTCGTTCTCCAATAATACATGAAATAGTAGAACAACCAGGGTCTTTGTATTTCAAAGTATTATTATTTTGAATGATTGCACTTACTTGTTCGGCTAAAAATGCTTTCTTTTTCACGTTCAATTTCCTTTAACAGTGCAAAACTCTTTCACAAATTTGGCATATGATGGTACCTGCTTTATTGAATCTAATAAAGGAATATTAACTTTTACTTGTTTAAAAATATAATATATATCAAAATTCAAATTTGATTTTTTTGTATTTTTCAATGCATGAGGAAATGGTGGTGGCACTATCTGTTGATCCTCCTCTTCGCAAGTTATGTGTTCCACCTCCTTACCCTTTGGAGTTGATTTATCATCATCTTCACAAAGTTCAAGAATGAATTTTTCCACAACCTTACCACTGCGAAGGGTAATAACAGATTTTACCTGATCCATCGGCTGGGTTCCAGAAGTTCAAGTTTGTGAATGATGATCCTTGGGATTAGGATGTGGTTGTGAAGGAAATTTACTTTTTTCATGAACATTAAGTGTATATGCAAATTTAGCAAGAGTATCTTTCAAATCCCTCATGGTTTGAGCAGTTTGAGTATTGATCGACTCTTGCTTTGCAATGAAAGAATTCAAAATATCTTCCAAATTCCTTTTAGGTGAAGGAACATAAGGTGCATAATTCTGAAAATTTTGTTTATTTTGGGAATGTGGTTGTGAAAATTGTGCAGCATTATTATTCCTCCAACTAAAATTTGGAAGATTTCGCCAACCTGGATTGTAATTTTGAGAAAATGGTTCAAAATTTGGCCTTTTGAAATTGTTCAAAACATTGGCTTGTTCTTGGAGACATTCTTTAAAAGAGTACAAAGTGGTACAATCTTTTTTAGAATGATCACTTGTATCACAGATGTGACATGCAATTTCTTGAACAAATTTTAATTTACCATTCTTTTTCAATTCAAGTATCTCAACTTTTCTTGCCAAAGAGGTAAATCTGGCTTGGAGATCATGTTAATCCTTGAGGGTGTACTTACCTCCACCAGATGTGGGAGATTGAATCTTGTTTGATGGTTCGATTGTACCTATAGTGTCCCAATTTTGAGCATTTTCAGCTACTGAATCGAGATACTCAATTGCCTCGTTTGGATCTTTATCTTCAAATGTTCCATTACACATAATGTAGAACCCGTAAATCAGACAACGTATAAACCATGCATAATTCCTAGTATCTTAAATTAAAATGATTTTTATTTCATGAGTATTTAAATTCCTTTATTTAAATTTAATTATTTTACGCAATAGTTTAATTTTTACCTTTTCAGTTAATTAAGTGAGGCCGGACTGGAGTTGGAGTTTTGAGATAGAATTTAATATTAAGAAAACATTCCCAGAATTTATTTTAGCTAGATAATAAGTTAATTTAAGGTAAAAGAATGTTTAAAGAATTATTTAAGTAACTTGAGATAAGTAGAAAATAAGTTCATTTAGGTTCCATAATTAATGTGTTAATTTACTAAATTATTTAATGGGTAGATAAGACTCTAAAGATTTAAAATACACTAACTAAGCAATATTTTCCCTCCACTTAATAGCATAATTTCAGCCACCTCATAGGTAATATAACATTTCTTTGACAACTCACCACCTTTGACCCTTTCCTTGTTATTTCTTAGTATGATAACCCTTCATTTTTTTAATCACTATTAATTATTAATCAATCATTATCCTAGCCTTGTTTGATAGGAAGAATCGGTCCTTTTACACCTCCTTTATCTTTCCAAAAAAAAATATTTTGATATCAAACCATTTCATTATCCAACAAATTCAAAGAAAGCAAGACTTGGTCTTGCCATCCCTTCTATATTGCAACTCCCCTTCATCACTCCTAGCCATTCCCTCCCTCTCCATTATTTCGAAATTTCAGAGCCAATATTGAGAGAAAATCGAGAGTGAGCTAGGGAATTATAAGAGAGAAAAAAAAATCGAGTAGAAGATAGGAAGTGAAGAGCACTCCACCTCCGCCGCGCCGCGTCGTCGTTTCGTTTGTTTTTCGTTCAAAAACAAACCAAGGCATGTCTATATTTCTTTCACTCATCAATCAAGCCATAGTAGTATTTTAAAACACATCAAACTCATGAACTTATTGCATGAAAACCGAAATACTTGAGAGTCATTTCAAAAAAAAATATGTACAGAATTTTTTTTATGGTTCATGTGCGCCTTCACGTTTTGCTGGTTTTTTGTGTTTCAGGTGGTTGGCTCGTGTCCAGGCTCCCAAATCTGCATCTAGACATGTGCTAGGATATGTTAGGACCATGTTGGTCCATTAGTTCAAGCCCCATACATGCTGGAAATCAGAAATGACAGCAACTCCCCAAGCATGCCCCTTTTGTGATCGATTTTCTCATGTTGCTGTCAAAGGGAAATGAATCTGATCTTGGCTGCCCTAGGGGCTATATCCATGGTTAGAACACCTCCCTATCATGTCTAAGACATGATCAAGTCGCCCTTTTGAGGCTTGGTCCATGGTGTAATCGGTTTTCAAATAAAAGAAACAAGAACAGCCCCCTCCCCTTCGGCCCTTTTGAATTCTGCTTGTGTCCCTCGGTTTTTGGTGGTTTGGAGTGGACCTTGGTTGGCCTCTGGCCCTTAGCCCTTGTTCACACCATACCCAAGATGTCTAGATCAAGCCATGGTCAACCATATGGCCACTGATATGATGCATGACAGTAACAAAATAAAATTTCAGAAACATCACAGTACAGATTTTGAGTTCTCGGTTGAAGCTTGATGTTGTCCTAGGTGTTGGATTGGATTGTGGTTGGTCTAGGGCCCTTAACCATGGTTCAAGCCAACCTTAGGATGTTGGGAAGAGACTTTGGTCAGTGATTCAAGCCCCAATGACCAATAGTCTTGCAAACGAAGCGATGTAAGTACAGGTGCGGTTGCTGGAATTTCTGAACAGCAACTTGCTGCTTCGGTTCAGAAGCTCGTTCGAGTTCTTGGTTGCCTTTTAGCCTATAGACTTATACTGGACAGTGACTCATCAAGTTAGCAAGGTCATGTTTTTGGCCGTTTGTGATTCGGTTAAGTTTAGAGGTCGTACGAGAAATTACGGTACGATGTGCCGAATTGCCTCTCGAAAGAGCGTTTCATGTTTTGGCCTCCATTCACCAAAATTTCGGCACTTACCATTTAAGGAGCATTATTTCATCATTTTAAGTGTATTTTAATCATGACTAAATGATGGTTCGGTCTTAGATCGGGTTGGCACGGAGTCATGATTAAATACGAAGTCGTTGGACGTAATTGTCTCGTTTTTTGGATACAATTACAAAGTTTGGTCAAGAAAATCATTTGCATATTTTTCATGTTAAATTTAGGTCGCAGCGAGCCTGGGAATCGATCCAACCCATTCGATAAATTAATACAGGATATTTAATTACGTTGTTTAATTACATTACGTGCAAAATATAAAATATTCATTTTTTGAGAATTATGCGATATTGCTTGTGGCCACTTCACTATCATGGGATTATTGCTTCACCCGGTGGTCACTTACCGGTTCAGTTCAGTTCAGTTCCACCCAGTATACTGTGGCATTAGTCTGATCAGACGATTACTACATCACCCGGTGGTCACTTACCCGTTCGGTTCAGTTCAGATCAGTTCATGGGGCCACTAGCGTAGAACATAATCTCAGCAGAAAATTATGACATGTTATTTTAAGACAGGGCTCGATTGAGCAAACATTCCACTTATGATTTCCAGTTCAGTTATAAACGTATTTTAATTACTCATGACATGATATTTTTACGTTATGCCAGACTCATGATATGTTATTTTCACTTCGCAGGCATATTTATTATTACTACTTGTTATTTACGATATATGCATGCTGAGTCTTTAGACTCACTAGACTTTATTGTTGTAGGTACTGATGAGGACAGGACTGAGCGCGGGGACCAGTGAGCCAGCTCGGGTCGGTAGTAGTGGAACCCGAGGACCTCATTTTCAGCATTTACCATTTTTATGCTCAAACATTTTTATCAGTTGTTGGATTACTTTAACTTGTTATTTTGCAAACAATAATTTCTTCCGCTGCTATTTTGAACATTAAACTTGATTTATCAGTCTATTTTATGAATGAGGCATTTTGATTATTTTAAAAAGAAAATTTTAAATTTTTCGCAAATTTTCAAACACGAATTTTCGGGCCATTATAGCTGGTATCAGAGCAATGGTTCTGTAAAGGGTTGTACTACTACTGACCACGAGAAGCTCATGGAGTCACGTCTTTGGTCCATAAGTTTTACATTTATGCATTTTATTTAAAGCATGAAATATTCGGACAGCATGTTTTCATGAAATATTTTACGTCCAGATTTTTATTATTCAGTATTTAAATTTAAATAAATTATGAAATTATGCATGTTGGTTATGTATGAGTTATGTATGGAACAGTATGCCCCCTAGACGCATCCTCAAGTGCGCCAGAGAAGATGAGCCTCGCCAGGAGGACGGCATGTACCAGAGGCAGGAGAGGGACTTACCACCTCCACCTCCACCTCCACCTGACATGAATGCCCAGATGCTAGCTGGGATGACTCAGTTCTTCGCACAGTTTGCGGGGAACAATACTGTGGCAGCTAGGCCGACAGGGCCCGAGGCTACTTATGAGCGCTTCATGAAGATGAGGCCGAAGGAGTTTTCAGGGACGTCTGATCCCATGATTGCCGAGGGCTGGATCAAGTCCCTCGAGGTTATCTTCGAGTTCATGGAGCTTGGAGATGCAGACAGAGTTCGATGTGCCACCTATTTATTCGGAGGAGATGCCCGCTTAAGGTGGGAAGGAGCGTCGGTAGCCCTGAACTTGGCTACGCTGAGCTGGACAAGCTTCACGGAGGTATTTTACTCCAAATATTTTACTGATGAGGTGCGTTCCACGTTGACCAGGGAGTTCATGACACTGAGGCAGGGAGATCTGACTGTTACGGAGTTCATTCGTAAGTTTGAGAGGGGTTGCCATTTCGTGCCCCTTGTTGCGAATGATGGTGGAGCAAAGTTGAGACATTTTCTGGATGGACTACGGCCGATCTTGCGCCGTGATGTTAGGGTGGCTGGCCCTACTACTTATGATGTTGCCTTTCAAGAGCTCTAGTTGCAGAGCAGGACCAGCGTGACATTGAGAGGGATCGCCAGGGGAAGCGACCGATTCCAGTACCACACCGCCCTCCTCCTCCTCAGCAACAGCATCAGAACAAGAGGCCTTTTCACGGCCCGCCTAGAAACAGAGGTCAGCCGCAGCAGCAGCCGCGGGGATGCCCAGCCCCAAGGACTTTTGAGCATCCAGTCTGTCCCAAGTGCTCATGCCACCATCCTGGAGCATGTATGTATGGTTCCGGGAAGTGTTACAAGTGTGGTAGCCCAGACCACTTGCTGCCGCAGTGCCCTAAGAGGAATCTGCCTACCCAAGGCAGAGTTTTTGCTCTCCATGCTACGAAAACGAACCCGGAGACCATGCTTATGACAGGTACCTTTACGCTTTAAGTTTATATTTGGGAGTTAATGTTTTTGGGTTAAGATTTTGAACATAGAATTGCAGTAGGATTGCATGCTCTACTCAGTATTATTTTGGGAATTTAAGTTAGAAGAACATTGATCTTTGCATGTCTATATGTTAGTTCTTGTGATTATTGAGTTCAGCTTGATGTTCCAACCTTTCAGGGAGAATTTTTATATCTGGTTCCGCTACGAAATCCTTGATAGATTCAGGGGCCACTCACTCATTTATTTCGGAGGTCTTTGCTAATTTCCTCAAGGTCAAGACCGTTGGTCTAGATGTAGCCTATTCAGTAGTATTGCCTTCTGGTGAGGAGATGGCAGCTACCAATGTGATCCGAGATATAGATCTTGAGCTCCATGGCAACCTTGTTTATGCGGATCTGATCGTGTTGCCGATGCCGGAGTTTGAAATCATTCTAGGGATGGACTGGCTATTGCGGAATAGAGTTTTGATTGACTTCCAGCGGAGATCTACTCTAGTCCGACCGCCTGGAATGACGCAATTCTAATTCGAGCCGGGCAGGTACTTTCCCTTACCGCGCATTATTCCTTATGTCCTGGCTAGGAAACTCATGCATAGAGGGTGACGGGCATTCTTAGCAACTTTCATATCTGTCCCCGAGGCACCCAGTCAGTCAGCCGCAGATGTTCTTATTGTTAGAGATTTCCCAGACATTTTTCCTGAGGACGTCTCTGGTATGCCACCCGAGTGAAGGTGGAGTTTTCTATTGAGCTTATGCAAGGTACGACTCCGATATCAAAAGCGCCATACCGATTAGCGCCGACAAAAATGGCAGAACTTAAGAAGCAGATTCAGGAACTTTTGGATAAGGAGTTCGTTCGCCCAAGTTTTTCTCCATGGGGCGCGCCAGTCTTATTTGTGAAGAAGAAGGATGGCTCTATGAGGCTTTGTATTGATTACCGGGAGTTGAACAGGGTTACAATGAAGAACAAATACCCACTTCCGAGGATTGAGGATTTGTTTGACCAGTTGCAGGGAGCTTCGATATTCTCCAAGATAGATATGCGTTCCGGTTATCACCAGTTGAGGGTGAAAGATGCTGACGTCTCCAAGACTGCTTTTAGGACTCGTTATGGCCACTACGAGTTCCTTGTGATGCCGTTCGGTCTGACGAATGCGCCAGCGATCTTCATGGATCTCATGAATCGCGTATTTCAGCCGTATCTTGACCAGTTTGTGATAGTATTCATAGACGACATTCTCGTCTACTCGAAGAATCAAGAGGAACACAGCAGACATCTGACCACAGTGTTGCAGACATTGCAGAAGCATAAGTTATTCGCAAAGTTCAGTAAGTGCGAATTCTGGTTAGAAAAGGTGGCCTTCTTAATGTTTCCAGCAGCGGTATTGAGGTAGACCCAGCGAAGGTTACAGCAGTCAGAGATTGGGTTGTGCCGCAGAATGCATCAGAGATCCGCAGTTTTCTTTGGCTAGCAGGATATTATCGGAAGTTCATTAAGGGATTCTCCTCTATTGCCGTTCCACTCATATCATTGACCAAAAGTAATGCTAAATTTGTGTGGAGCGAGGAGTGTCGATACTTTGAAGCAAGCTCTTATCTCAGCACCAGTTTTGGCCATGCTGTCAGGGTCCGGAGATTTTGTGTTGTATACCGATGCTTCGAAGCTCGGTTTAGGCGCAGTGTTGATGCAGCATGGGAAGGTGATAGCATATGCTTCTCGACAGCTGAAAACCCATGAGAAGAATTACCCTACCCATGATCTAGAGTTGGCCGCCGTAGTTTTTGTCTTGAAGATTTGGAGGCATTATTTGTATGGAGAGAAGTGCCAGATCTTTACCGACCACAAGAGCCTCAAGTATTTCTTTACGCAGAAGGAGCTGAACATGCGTCAGAGGCGTTGGTTGGAGCTTGTGAAGGATTATGACTGTGACATTAGCTACCACCCGGGGGGTAAACCTAATGTAGTTGCAGATGCATTGAGCAGAAAAGTCGCAGTGATGGCTCATTTGACAGTTTCGAGACCTCTTCAGACTGAGATGCAGAGGTTTGGTCTAGAGACTCTACCTCAATTCCCCGTCTATCTACCTTGACTATTCAGTCCTCTCTTCTAGATCGTATTCGCAGTGGTCAGTCAGCAGATGAGCAGTCGGCAAAGTAGAAGCAGAGAGATGAGGCCAAGGGCAGTGTCTTGTATTCAGTCAGCGACGGTATTGTGAGATACCGAGACAGGATGTGGGTTCCCAGCAGTGGTTCTATTCGAGCAGATATCTTATCAGAGGCCCATATGTCGCTGTACTCTATTCATCCAAGGAGTACAAAGATGTACAGAGATCTGCAGTTATTGTATTGGTGGCCAGGAATGAAGAAGGATATCAGACGGTTTGTATCCGAGTGTCTGACTTGCCATTTAGTGAAGGCAGAGCAACAGAGACCAGCAGGTTTGCTCAAGCCTCTTCTCATTCCCGAGTGGAAGTGGTAGAATGTTACCATGGACTTTGTGACCGGATTGCCGAAGTCAGTCAGAGGGTCAAATGCTATCTGGGTGATTGTTGATCGTCTTACCAAATAAGCGCACTTCTTGCCTATTAAGACGACTTTCACCATGATTCAGTATGCAGAGTTGTATATCCGAGAGATAGTCCAACTGCATGGCATTCCCGTTTCTATCGTGTCTGACAGAGACCCTAGATTCACTTCCTCGTTTTGGAAGAGTTTGCATTCGACCATGGGTACGAAGTTGCTGTTCAGCACAGCTTTCCATCCGCAGACAGATGGGCAGTCAGAGCGAGTTATTCAGATCTTGGAGGATCTTCTCCGTGCTTGTGTTATTGACTTCTCAGGGAGTTGGGAGTCGAACTTGCCATTGGTAGAGTTCACCTATAACAACAGTTTCCAGTCGTCTATAGGTATGGCACCGTATGAAGCACTGTATGGTCGCAAGTGCAGATCTCATGTTCATTGGGATGAAGTAGGGGAGAGATCAAAGTTGGGTCCGGAGATTATTCAGCAGGCTGCCGATGTAGTAGTCAAGATCCGTGATAGGATGAGGACTGCTCAGAGTCGACAGAAGAGTTATGCGGACCAGAGGAGGAGAGATCTAGAGTTTACCGTTGGCGACCATGTCTTCGTGAAGATAGCACCTATGAAGGGTGTCATGCGATTTGGGAAGAAAGGGAAGCTCAGTTCGAGATTCATTGGACCATTTGAGATCCTCGACAGAGTTGGGACGTTAGCTTATCGTGTGGCTCTTCCGTCGAATCTGTTCGGAGTACACAATGTGTTTCACGTCTCTATGCTGAGGAAGTATATGGCGAATCCTTCGCATGTCTTGAACTTTGAGCCGTTGCAGCTTACTCCAAACATGTCTTATGAGGAGAGACCAGTGCAGATCTTAGATAGGCAGGAGAAGAAGCTTCAGAACAAGATGGTGAAGCGAGTGAAAGTCAAATGGCTCAACCATTCAGAGGAGGAAGCTACATGGGAGTCTGAGCCAGAGATGAGGAGTCGTTACCCCGAGTTATTCGGTGAGTTTTAATTTCGAGGACGAAATTTCTTTTAAGGGGGGAGGGTTGTAGAACCCGTAAATCAGACTACGTATAAGCCATGCATAATTCCTAATATCTTAAATTAAAATGATTTTTATTTCATGAGTATTTAAATTCCTTTATTTAAATTTAATTATTTTACGCAATAGTTTAATTGTTACCTTTTCAGTTAATTAAGTGAGGCCGGACTGGAGTTGGAGTTTTGAGATAGAATTTAATATTAAGAAAACATTCCCAGAATTTATTTTAGCTAGCTAATAAGTTAATTTAAGCTAAAAGAATATTTAAAGAATTATTTAAGTAACTTGAAGTAAGTAGGAAATAAGTTCATTTAGGTTCCATAATTAATGTGTTAATTTACTAATTTATTTAATGGGTAGATAAGACTCTAAAGATTTAAAATACACTAACTAAGCAATATTTTCCCTCCACTTAATAGCATAATTTCGGCCACCTCATAGGTGATATAACATTTCTTTGACAACTCACCACCTTTGACCCTTTCCTTGTTATTTCTTAGTATGATAACCCTTCATTTTTTTAATCACTATTAATTATTAATCAATCATTATCCTAGCCTTGTTTGATAGGAAGAATCGGTCCTTTTACACCTCCTTTATCTTTCCAAAAAAAAATATTTTGATATCAAACCATTTTATTATCCAACAAATTCAAAGAGAGCAAGACTTGGTCTTGCCATCCCTTCTATATTGCAACTCCCCTTCATCACTCCTAGCCATTCCCTCCCTCTCCATTATTTAGAAATTTCAGAGCCAGTATTGAGAGAAAATCGAGAGTGAGCTAGGGAATTATAAGAGAGAAAAAAAAAATCGAGTAGAAGGAAGGAAGTGAAGAGCACTCCACCTCCGCCGCGTCGCGTCGTCGTTTCGTTTGTTTTTCGTTCAAAAACAAACCAAGGCATGTCTATATTTTTTTCACTCATCAATCAAGCCATAGTAGTATTTTAAAACACATCAAACTCATGAACTTATTGCATGAAAACCGAAATACTTGAGAGTCATTTCAAAAAAAAATATGTACAGAATTTTTTTTATGGTTCATGTGCGCCTTCACGTTTTGCTGGTTTTTGGTGTTTCAGGTGGATGGCTCGTGTCCAGGCTCCCAAAGCTGCATCTAGACATGTGCTAGGATATGTTAGGACCATGTTGGTCCATTAGTTCAAGCCCCATACATGCTGGAAATCAGAAATGACAGCAACTCCCCAAGCATGCCCCTTTTGTGATCGATTTTCTCATGTTGCTGTCAAAGGGAAATGAATCTGATCTTGGCAGCCCTAGGGGCTATATCCATGGTTAGAACACCTCCCTATCATGTCTAAGACGTGACCAAGTTGCCCTTTTGAGGCTTGGTCCATGGTGTAATCGGTTTTCAAATAAAAGAAACAAGAACAGCCCCTCCCCTTCGGCCCTTTTGAATTCTGCTTGTGTCCCTCGGTTTTTGGTGGTTTGGAGTGGACCTTGGTTGGCCTCTGGCCCTTAGCCCTGGTTCACACCATACCCCAAGATGCCTAGATTAAGCCATGGTCAACCATATGGCCACTGATATGATGCATGACAGTAACAAAATAAAATTTCAGAAACATCACAGTACAGATTTTGAGTTCTCGGTTGAAGCTTGGTGTTGTCCTAGGTGTTGGATTGGATTGTGGTTGGCCTAGGGCCCTTAAACATGGTTCAAGCCACACCTTAGGATGTTGGGAAGAGACTCTGGTCGGTGATTCAAGCCCCAATGACCAATAGTCTCGCTAACAAAGCGATGTAAGTATAGGTGCGGTTGCTGGGATTTCTGGACAGCAACTTGCTGCTTCGGTTCAGAGGCTCGTTCGAGTTCTTGGTTGGCTTTTAGCCTATAGACTTATACTGGACAGTGACTCATCAAGTTAGCAAGGTCATGTTTTTGGCCGTTTGCGATTTGGTTTAGTTTAGAGGTCGTACGAGAAATTACGGTGCGATGTGCCCAATTGACTCTCGAAAGAGCGTTTCATGTTTTGACCTCCATTCACAAAAATTTCGGATCTTACCTTTTTAGGAGCATTATTTCATCATTTTAAGTGTATTTTAATCATGACTAAATGATGGTTCGGTCTTAGATCGGGTTGGCACGGAGTCATGATTAAATACGAAGTCGTTGGACGTAATTGTCTCGTTTTTTGGATACAATTACAAAGTTTGGTCAAGAAAATCATTTGCATATTTTTCATGTTAAATTTAGGTCGCAGCGAGCCTGGGATCGATCCAACCCATTCGATAAATTAATACAGGATATTTAATTACGTTGTTTAATTACATTACGTGCAAAATATAAAATATTCATTTTTTGAGAATTATGCGATATTGCTTGTGGCCACTTCACTATCATGGGATTATTGCTTCACCCGGTGGTCACTTACCGGTTCAGTTCAGTTCAGTTCCACCCAGTATACTGTGGCATTAGTCTGATCAGACGATTACTACATCACCCGGTGGTCACTTACCCGTTCGGTTCAGTTCAGTTCAGTTCATGGGGCCACTAGCGTAGAACATAATCTCAGCAGAAAATTATGACATGTTATTTTATGACAGGGCTCGATTGAGCAAACATTCCACTTATGATTTCCAGTTCAGTTATGCACGTATTATAATTACTCATGACATGATATTTTTACGTTATGCCAGACTCATGATATGTTATTTTCACTTCGCAGGCAATTTTATTATTACTACTTGTTATTTACGATATATGCATGCTGAGTCTTTAGACTCGCTAGACTTGATTGTTGTAGGTACTGATGAGGACGGGACTGAGGGCGGGGACCAGTGAGCCTGCTCGGATCGGCAGTAGTGGAACCCGAGGACCTCATTTTCAGCATTTACCATTTTTATGCTCAAACATTTTTATCAGTTGTTGGATTACTTTAACTTGTTATTTTGCAAACAATAATTTCTTCCGCTGCTATTTTGAACATTAAACTTGATTTATCAGTCTATTTTATTAATGAGGCATTTTGATTATTTTAAAAAAAAATTTTAAATTTTTCTGCAAATTTTCAAACACGAATTTTCGGGCCATTATACATAAATTCAACTATTTACCTATCTTTAGGTGTTAAGCCTTCATAAAATTGAGAAACAACTCTCCAAATTTCAAAACCATGAAGTGGACAAAGATTAAGCAATTCTTTGTAGCTATCCCAACACTGATAAAAAGTTTCTCATTGTTTTTGAGTGAAAGTGATTATTTTTCTTTTGAAAGAATTTGTTCTATGAGATGGAAAAAACTTTTTCAAAAATTGTTGTTGCAATTAATCCCAAGTTCGAATGGATCCCGATCTAAGATTTTGTAGCCATGTTTTAGCTTTATCTTTTAAAGAAAAAGGAAAAAGCTTAAGTCGAATGGTGTTCATGCTACAATTTAGATCATTATATGTGTTGCACACTTCTTCAAACTCTCGTAAATGCATGTATGAATTTTCAGAATCTAAGCCATGAAAGTTTGGTAAAAGTTGGATAACACCAGGCTTAAAATTGAAATGAGATGCATCAGGGGGAAAAACTAGACATGAAGGTGCACTAGTACGTATAGGATTTATGTGATCTCTAAGTGTTCTTCGTCTATCATGATCATGTTGAGATTGAATTTCATATTCATTTTCTTGGATGAGTTCTTCCCTCATGCTTTGTAAAAATAAAGGGTTATTTCGAACGAGTCGACCACTAAGTGTACGTGACCAAATGCTCATACAAATGCAAAATAAAAAGAAGAAAAACACACAAAATAAATAAAAATTCAAAGAAAGAAAATAAACTATAAACAAAATTAAATAGATTTGAAATTAAATTATACTTCCCCGGCAACGAGGCCAAAAACTTGATGCGACTTTGATTGTTGCACTCCCAAGAGCAGGTTGTCCACAAGTAGTATAATTCGGTGAGTCTGATATCATATTTACAGGGAAACTAAGGTAATTACAAGTCCTCTACAATGTCTTTTTGTTTTGTTTTTGTTTTTTTTTTTTAATTGTTTGAATCTTTAATTGGTAATTTTTAATTGTTCAAATTTTAATGTAAGTAGTTGAGATTAAAGGATCCACTTTTGGTATTTTAATAAAGTTAACATCAATGAATATTATTGAAATCCACTTAATAAAATAGTTTCAATATATTAAATAATCATATTTATATTATGTTATATATTATTATCTTATAAGTATATAATATATACCAAAACTTATAAATTTTGTCAAGTATTTATTGTGCTATATAAATATTTGTAAACATTAAATCAAGGTCTCCACTTTAAATGGTTGGTAAAACCAAACTAACATTTAAATGGTACCAATAAATTAATATTATAATATATTCATATATAATAAATCAAGGCATCCATTTTAAATGGTTGATAATACCAAACTAACATTTAAATGGTTCAGAGAAATTAATATTATAATATATTCATATATAATAAATCAAGGCATCCACTTTAAACGGTTAGTAATACCAAACTAACATTTAAATGGTTTCAAGAATTTAGTGTAACATATAGCAACAATAAATCAAAACTCCCACTTATAAGTAGGGTATAATAATGCTTAAAGAGATAAATATAACATAAACAATAAATAATGATTAAATATTATAAAACATAGATTCTTACCTTTCAATAACCTTATTATCATGTCAAGAGTTTCACCTTTTCATCTCACCTTTGGGAAGTTAGCTACTCATTATTCAAAGTGTAAAACTTTGAATATGAAATTAACATGCTAATTATATTTAAATGAAGAAATAAAGAAAAAACAAAAAGAGAAATATTATGAACTCAAAGGTTTGTTCATAAAACGAGGGATATCTCAATACATTATAATGGACTCCTATTTATAGCCAAATTTGGGGAGACAACCACAAATAAAATATTATTATTTTACACATAAGTTTTCATTGGTGTTCCAAGAAATTATGTTATCTTACAGATCATTTTAAAAATATTCATATCCGAATTTTCTTTTTCACATAAAACAAAACATGTAGATAATTGAGTTGTTTGAATTGTGATATTTTTTTTTTTACCATTTGACCAAGTAATTTTAGAGATATGGTCAAGTTTCGGGTAGAAATTTTGAGGTCCAGGGGCAAAATGGTCATCTTGGGTTTCTAGGGGCAAAATGGTCATCTTGCACCCGGGTTGAGTTTTTAGTCCTGGCAGCGCCCTGAGCACAAATTTAACATGTTTTTAAATGTTTATGTACCACGTATATGGCTTTTCGTAATTATGAAAAATACGTTGCATGCTTGATTTTAAGGAAAATTTACGTATATACATGATTTTATTAAGTGATGAATATGATGACATGTTTTTTAAGGATGAAATTTGGTTGTTACTAATAAGAATATATGAGATATTATAAGTTGAGGCCAAGGTTCAGTGGACAGGTAATGCTGTCGCTGATGTCCCCGCCGTCGGGTACCACGGTTATATTAGATGGACCCATCGAATAGAGCTGATACGATAGAGCTGATATGAAAGTCACAACTAATGAAGTGAATTCAATTAAAAGAAGATGTAGACGTATATGATGATATGACGAGATATGTTTCAACACGATATGATTTGATACGACACATTTACGTTTACGCTTTTAAGATCGTGATATGTATCTTAAGTACAGTATTTTTCACTGTTGCATGTTATGTATATGTATTTGTTATCACGATACAGGTGTGTTGAGTCTTTAGACTCACTAGGTATGAATGATGCAGGTGAGCATGTTGTCGAGGAGATTGGAGGGGACAGATTCTGAGTAGGCAGGGCTGGATGTGCGCACATGACCCGATGACCATATTTTCCGCACATCACGTTTTTATGAGTTTTGAGTATACATGATCAGTTTTATACGTTTGTTATGATATGTTGATGACTTCCAGGACCATTTTTTTGACTTTTTTTTTACGCACGTCATTGATGGCCGAGTTAGCAAAATTTAAACTGCAGTATTTTAATTGTCAGTTGATCACGATTATTTTTAAAAGGCATATTTTTCAGCAGTGTTGCATGCATGCATAATTTTAACATTTTAGAAAATTTGAGCTTTAAAAAAAATTCTAGAAGTATTTTAAATTAGTAGATGTTACAGGTTGTATCAGCAAAGGTCCTGTATAGGGTTGTGCCACCGCCAGCTTCTGCAGCTTAGTCTTCAAGACTCAAGTCTGTAAGCTTTTATGTTTTAAATAAGTTACTACTATCACCTGCATGTTTACATGATATACGTTTTAAGATGATTTACAGTACATGTTTAGCTGCTTCCACTATTTGGAAAACTAGATTAAACTTCATAATGGGTTACATTTAGAATTTGGACTGTATTCAGATATCATGCCTCTCAGATGCGACCCCAGCGCAGACAGAAAGGACGATATTCCTGGAGGTGGCAGAGGACCACCACACCCACCGCCAAGAGATGCAGCTACCCGTGTACTGGAGGATATTGCCAGCCTTATGGAGTAGGCTCAGCAGGCTCCCCGACCTCAGACTGATATTTATGAGCAGTTCAGACGACTCAACCCGAAGGAGTTCGGGGGTACCACTGATTCGTTTATAGCGGAGGGGATGGATCCGCTCGTTGGAGCTCCATTTTCAGTACCTACAGATGAGGGATGGCGACCGGGTCAGGTGCGCCACTTATATGCTGAGAGATGATGATATACGTGGTTTTTACATGTTTTATTGGATTAGTTTGTGTGTTTTTGCATTGTGCAAGCGTACATTTCATTAACATTTTGTTCATTTTAGAGTAAACATTTGCATTTGATCATGTCTCACTTGTGTGTGACAAATTTGAAGGAAAAATGACCGGAAAACCGAATCTAGAGCAAAGTGCGAAAGCCAAGAACAAAATGGCAGAAAAGCTGGCGCCCGAGCGGTAGAAATTTACCGCCCGGGCGCGAGAGGTGAATAGCTAAGATGATGTCCAGAAAGTATGGCGCTCGGGCGGTAATTTTCTACCGCCCGGGCGCGAGATTTATCTTCCGAAGAGCCAATTAACAGAAGACTCGGTGCTCGGGCGGTAATGTTCTACCGCCCGAGCGTGAATGCCGCATTCCTCAAGAAATATTACAGAAGATGTGGCGCCCGAGCGGTAATTTTCTACCGCCCGAGCGCCACCTTTTTTTGGAAAGATATATTTGCTGATTCCTTACTTTAATCTTGGGATGTGGATGATATGGGAAGGATCTTGGGACGTTTTTTATTGATTCAGACTTCATTGGAGCACTAGCCACAAGCTTGAAGAGGGTTTTTGCGCTTGGATTGAAGATTCGAATATTTCCGGGCATCGTTCTTCGTGTTTTTCGTCAATTCTAGTATTTCTAATTTAGTTTTCATCTTTTAAACTTTGTTTTGTTTATTTTTAATGTGAATTCGAGTAGCTAAACCTTTATTGTTTGTTAGGATTTAAGGGGATCCTACCCCACACTTTGATATAATTAATTTACATATCGATTTCTGATTTATTCTTGATTATATTATTGTTTTATCGTGTTGTTAAAGCGTAGCTAACTTTAACAACGTTTTTATATTGCGAGTGAGTTCGAGAGAATAACTTGTGATAGGAACGAGTAGTATAATCCGTGGATCTACAATTTACATAGATATATGAAATTGGATACACGCCGATAGTTATAGTCCTAAGGGTCGAAAACTAGGGTATTTCACATATCGATTTGCGATTCACTTTTGATAAATAATTAAAGACATTTAATTACTTCATTGAGTAGAATTAGTTTGGCATAGCTCGAGAGAGTGTGTTCAATTGAATAGGAATTCCTGTCGGAGGCATATAATCATTATCAAACGAATTAATTAATTAACGAGGGATAGGTGAACCGAAATTCCCAACAAATTCATTTCTTATTGAATTTTAATCAACCGTTTTACATATTATATTTCATTATTTAATTATTGAATCTTTTTATTTGCGTATTTAATTGAGCATAGTAGAACTAAAACAATCAATCAATTTTCGTTGCTAAAGATTTAATAACTGAAAATAATAATTGTCAAATACAGTCTTATTGGAACGATACTCGTACTCACGTAAATTATACTATTACTTGACATCGTGCACTTGCGATTAATTTTGAACATACAAAATCATATTTTTATTAAGGATTCCACAGTGCAAGTTTCGCTCGATCAAGTTTTTGGCGCCGTTGCCGGGGACTGTTAATCTACAATTTTATTTTAAATTATTTACTTTAGCATTCTCTATTTTACTTTATTTGACACCTTCGATTTCTTCGCAGGTATCTCTCTTGTGCATGCCAAGGTCTCTAGAGTCTGAACTAGAGATATTCGATCCCGAGATTGAAAGAACCTTACGCAGGAGACGACAACAGTAGAGGCTTAAAGACATAATGAACAGGAACGAACGTGAGGAGGAGCATCACGAAGATCTAATGGTCGAAAAGCCAAGGCGCATACCCATATTTGAGTATGCGCAACCGTCACTTGATGGAGCGCGTCCAAGCATAGTGCGACCAACCGTCAGGGCAAACCAGTTTGAGATCAGGCTAGCCATAATTCAAATGATCCAGAACACTGTCCAATTTGGGGAAAATGCGATAATGATCCGAACACTCACATCGCCGACTTCTTAGAAATTTGCGATACTTTTAAATTTAATGGAGTTTTAGATGATGCTGTTAGACTACGTTTATTTCCGTTCTCTTTGCATGATAAAGCTAAATCGTGGTTGAATTGTTTGCCTGTAGGTTCAATCACAACTTGGGAAGATATGGCCAAAGCATTTCTCTTGAAATACTTTCGTCCATCAAAAACCATGAAGCTGCGAGCGGACATAACCACCTTCTCTCAATTTGAGCAGGAGTCACTCTATGAGGCTTGGGAACACTACAAAGATTTATTGAGAAGATGCCCTCACCATGAGTTACCTCTTGGGTTAGTTGTCCAAACTTTTTACTATGGGTTAATTTCTTCTAACCGTACCATGATAGATGCTGCGGCCTGCGGAAATCTGTTGAGGAAAACGGCCGAGGAAGGATACGAGTTACTGGAGGAGATGGCTGCTAGCAGCTATCACCCTCAATCTGAGAGGAACACTCAGCGAATGAATGCAGGAGTACATCAGGTAACTGATTTTTCAGCTGTCACTGCACAATTAGAAGCACTTAACAGGAAAATAGACAGCATGAACGTAAATGGGACAGCAATGCGCCTGCTAGAGATAATTTTGAAAAATGCGGACGAGAACACTATGCTAAGGACTGTCAAGACAGTGGTCCTTTCTATGTGAACGACGAGGCACCGGTGAATCAAGTGGGGGTTCAAAACCGTCCGATAAATAATCCTTACTCAAGTACATACAATACTGGCTGGAGATAACACCCCAAATTTTTAAGGGGTGGTCAAGGCAGTCAGACTCGACCACAAGGAGGACAGCAGTACAGTAAGCAACCGATGTATCGACATGACCCTCGAGAAGAAAAATCCAATTTGGAGCAGATGATGTCCAAGTTCATTTCATCCACCGAGACTAGACTACAGAATCAGGATGCATCGATAAAGGGGCTAGAGAATCAGATTGGGCAGTTAGCGAAGATGATAGCAAGTAGAGAGCCAGGAACCTTGCCAAGCAACACTGAGACTAACCCGAAAGAGCAAGTGAAAGCCATATCATTGAGGAATGGAAAAGTGCTTGAACCAGAGGAAAAACAAAAAGAGGATCAAGGAAAAGAAGCGGTTGGTATGCACACAGGTAAGTTTTCTAACTCTACACCAGCACCCACTGCACAATCCAAAATTGTTATACCTCATCCTTTTCCTGCAGCATTGAAAAAAGCAAAACTTAACGCACAATTCGGTAAGTTTCTTGAGGTATTTAAAAAATTGCATATCTATATTCCTTTTGCCGATGCTTTGATGCAAATGCCTAGTTATGCTAAATTTTTGAAAGACATATTAGCTAATATGAGGAAGTTGGAGGATCACATGACGGTAAAATTGACTGAGAATTGATCTGCATTGGTACAAAACCAGATCCCACCAAAGCTAAAGGATCCAGGGAGTTTTTCTATCCCTTTCATGATTGGTGATGTTGTTTTTCCTAAAGCTTTATGTTATCTTGATGCGAGCATTAATCTTATGCCTTTATCTGTATTCAGGAAACTTGGATTGGGTGAGCCTTAAACGACGCATATATCATTGCAACTAGCTGATGGATCCGTCAAACATCCACGAGGAGTCAAAGAAGATGTATTGGTGAAAGTGGGAAAGTTTACATTTCCTACAGATTTTGTGGTTCTTAACATGGAAGAGGATAGGAAGATGCATTTGATTTTAGGGAGACCGTTCCTTGCAACTGGCAAGGCCGTGATTGAAGTGCAAGAAGGGAAGTTGAGATTGAGAGTGGGAAAGGAAGAAATCACTTTTAATGTTTTTAACTCTCTTAAGCACACACTGCACACTAATGATTGTTTTATGGTTGATTCATCGGATTCACTTGTGTGGCAATTTGTGCAGGATGCTATGAAGGACCCATTGGAAGCCACGCTCACCACTGAATTGTAGGAGGATGAACTTGATGAAAAAAAATCTACAAGAGTTGCGTACTGTAATGCCAACCATCAATGGAAGCCAGAAAGGATGAAATTGGAGGACATGGGAGATCGAAGAGATTTGACCCCTCGGAAGTCAAGCATAGAGGAACCGCCAACACGTGTGCTAAAACCACGGCCTCCACACCTGAAGTACGTGTGCTTAGAGCGTACAAAGCTAGCACCTGACAAGCGCATCACGTCGAGAGAATTCAAAGAAGGTGAAGCGGTGCTGCTATACAACTCCAAGCTGCGCCTGTTTCCTGGCAAGCTCAAGTCAAGGTGGACGGGCCCTTACATGATAACCAAGTTTTTTCACATGGGAGACATAACTGTGAGAGATGGAAAAAATGAGCCATTCACAGTCAATGCTCAACGAATGAAGAAATATTTAGGTGGCACAGGGGAACGAAAAATTGGAGTCACTCGATTCCAAAACAATCAGAACTGAGGGGAACATGCAGTCTAGCTCTCGACTATAAATTGAGAACTAATTTCTTTCCCTCTCTACTCGTTTTAATTTTCTTTTATGTACTTTTGTTGAGTTTTACAGTTTCAGTTTGACTATCTTCAGCAGGGGGATGCAGCCGGAGTGCCACCACCGGAGCACGACGAGGAGGAACCTTGATCAGGAGAGTTCACTTTTTTCCCTTCTTTGCATTTCCATTTTCTACTGCTTTATGTTTTATTTCTAATTGTTGTTTCATTTGGGCATTTATTTTGCCTTTGTGTTGTAAAACTAGATTCTGGAGTTTGACAAAACATGAATCAATCGATTAACAAAATATGAATCAACTGATACGCGCAAGCAAATTCGGCAACTGAACTTATCAACTGAAATCAGCTGATACAATGATACAGAGTAAACTGATCAGTTGGAACTGATCAGTTAAAACATTCAGCCAAATGCCTCAAAGTCTCTCAACTGAAGATGTCTCGGGAAAAAAACAAAGAAGACATAACAGATTACAAGAGCACCGCACAACAACCAAGACTACTTAAAACAACGCATTTCGGACAAAGCAATTAAGACGCCGAATTACAATAAATGAAGCAAACAATATCGAAGGAATAATCAAGTGGAAACCAACGGATACAAAGATTCAAATTTATCTCAAGATTACCGTTGGAAAAGAAGAGTATAAATATGGCAGAAGAAAAAGAAGCGACGATACATCATTCAAAACTTGCTATTACTCTGTCAAAATCTCAGCTCACTCTTACTTGATTTATTCGTAGCAATCAAGGCTACAAGTTGAGCAAACTAGCACTCTGTAATATTTGTTAATTCAATAGTGCTAAGATCAGTTACGCACAGAGATCATTTTGTAATACTAAGAGTTTCAGTTTAGGTAGTGGGTAAGTCCTAACTGAAGTGGGTCTGTACAAGTGTTGTATTGGATCAAAGTCTTTTAGTGGAAATCCTATCCTTGTGATAGAAGGGGTGACGTAGGAGTAATTGAATTCTCCGAACATCCAGAAACAATCCTTGTGTATTTTATTTCAGTTCTGTATTCTATCTGTCAGTCAGTTACCTTCCGCAACTACCTCAGTTTAACTGATTGATATTGACCAACAAGATTCCGAGAATCAGTTTGTCACCAAACTGAACTCAAAAATTCGATAAGACCAATATTAATTGAGAGTGTTTATTCAACCCCCCTTCTAAACACTCTTGACACGTCAATCGATCCTATCACGTGGTATCATAGCGGTTGAATCTTGTTCTTGAATACTTCTGATCTATAAATCTGCTAGCATGAATTCATTCAAAAAAATTCCTATGTTCTCAAGAGAAGATTTCGATGACTGGAAAATCAGAATGCAGGCTCACTTAGCTGCACAAGATGATGACATGTGGTATGTCATAACAGACGGACCCATGAAGATTCTAAAAGCAAATACAGCAATTGCCATAACTGAAGGGGCACCACAGAGAATTCAAAAGCCCAGAGAAGAGTGGACAACTGAGGACAAAAGAAAAGCCAATCTTGACAATGTGGCCAAAGATACTCTATACAAAACACTGGACAAAGCAACATTCAACAAAATAAAAATGTGCAAAACAGCAAAAAAATTTGGGAAATGTTGATTCAGTTATATGAAGGAAATGACCAAACAAAAGAAAATAAACTCTCTGTTGCTGTTCAGAAATTTGACAATATCAAAATGAAGGTTGGAGAATCAATGAATGAGTATGATGAAAGTGTGAGCAGTATTGTAAATGAATTAAATGCACTCGGAAAGGTGTATACTAACAAAGAGGTTGCACTAAAAGTTATGAGAGGTCTTCCAAAGGAATGGGATGTCAAAACTATGGCTATGAGAGAATCTAAAGACTTGAACCAGATCGAACTTCATGAACTATTTGCTGATTTAAAGGCTTATGAATTTGAATTGCAGAGCAGAGAAGAAGAACCATTTACTCCTACAGCTACAACTGCTCTAGCAGCTGTAAGAACTGAATCAACCAGTTCAGTCGAGAAATCTGCCGATCAGTTAAGCAATGATGCTATGTCATTATTCATCAAAAAGTTTGGGAGGTTCATGAGAAAGAACCAAGGAAACTTTCAGAAGCAATACCAGAGAAACAATTCCAAAGAAGAAATAAATGCTTGCTACAATTGTGGCAAAACAGGTCATTATATTGCTGACTGTCCTAAACCTAAAAAGAACAGTCAAGGATCAACTGACAGAAGAAAGAAATCATATGAGCATAAGAGAAGATCCAGAGATGATAAGAAAACCTACAAAAAGAAACATGAGGTTCTATTAGCTGAAGAGAACAAATCCAAATGGGCAGAAACTGATAGTGACGAATCAGAACCAGAAAGCTCATATAGCTCAAGTGATGAAGAGGAAGTCAAATGTCTAATGGCCAATGATACAGAAGCAGAATCTACAAGTCAACAGGTATTTGATTTTAGTTCAACTGATTTTACACGAGAAGAACTCATTTTAACATTGCATGAAATGGTAAATGAGTACCAGAAACTTGCATCATCATTTGAGGAAATAAAGTCAAAGCAAAATGATCCCATGGACAATTAAACCAAAACTGATGAATCAGTTGATGGGTTGAGTCTAAAAAGGGAAATTGCTGAGTTAAAAGCAGAGAGAAAGAAAGATCAGTCACTGATCCAGAAATTGATCCTTGAAAATTCAAAACAGACTGAACTCATTCAATCTTGGAATAAGTCGTCTACTGCACTGAATGAGATGCAGAATTCACAAAAATCAGTTTCTGATAAAACTGGTTTAGGGTTCAGTAATCAAGGAGAAACGTTTTCAAATGATACTCAACCAAAGCGGACAATGAACAAAGGGAAGTACATTCACTTTGTCAAATCAGCAGTGGTACAAGAACAAATTGAGCCCAGTAAACTGATTGAACAACCTACCGAGAAGTTGAACAAGGCTAGAAGATATGGGATTGGCTATAGCCAAAAGCTTTCAACTGATTCACAAAGCAGGTCATCAAAAAGATTTCACAAAAACTATTCGAATGGCTATGTCAATTACTATAACTGCAAGCCAGTTCAGAAGAGATACAGATTGAACAATCAGTTGAATAAGACTAAAACACATACTGTATCAACTGTACACTACTCACCAAGCACACAAAAGCCGAGAAAAACCATTTGGAATACAGTTACTGGAAAGTCAGTTAGACTAATCCAAGTATGGGTTCCAAAGGGACTAATAAGTTTTGGACCCAAATAGATATGGGTACCAAATCATATTATGTGTGTGCTTGCAGGTAACAGGTACAGATAAAAATTCAATATGGTATTTGGACAGCGGTTGCTCACGACATATGACAGGAGATGCAAGTATGCTATCTCAACTGACCAAATATAGTGGTCCAAACATCAGTTTCGGAGATAATTCCAAAGGTAAAACCGTGGGTAAGGGTAAGCTTATCCATGGTAACTTTACTATTAAAGATGTTTTATTAGTAGAGAATCTGAAGTATAACTTGATTAGCATCAGTCAGTTATGCGACAATGGATTCTCGGTACAATCTGATAAAAACTCATGCTCAGTTAAAACATCAACTGATGAAATCATACTAACTGGCAAACGATGTGGAAACACATATAAAGTCAGTTGGAATGAACAGCCTCATGCACCAGTCTGCTTTATTGCTTCAAAATCATCTCAAAACTGGTTGTGGCATAAAAAGGTTAAATCATTTAAACTTTAAATCCATTGCCTATCTGAGTAAACATGAACTTGTAACTGGTTTGCCCAAAATAAATTTTTCAAAAGAAAAACTTTGCTCAGCATGTCAGTATGGAAAACAAGTACGATCTTCTTTCAAAAACAAGGGTTGTAAGTCTTCATCCCGATTCTTAGAACTATTGCACATGGATCTCTTCGGTCCAATACCAGTCATGAGCTTAGGGGAAATGAAATACACCTTGGTGGTCGTAGATGATTTTTCAAGATTTATTTGGGTTATCTTTCTCAAATCCAAAGACCATACGGCTGCACAACTGATTAATCTCTTTAAAAGACTTTTAAATGAAAAATCAGTTCGTATTGATCGAATCAGATCTGATCGAGGAACTGAATTCATCAATCAAACACTTTCAAGCTTTCTAGAAAATGCTGGAATCAAGCATGAGCTCTCAGCAGCAAGAACTCCTCAGCAAAACGGTGTAGCTGAGAGAAGAAATCGAACTCTTAAAGAAGCTGCTAGAACAATGCTTGCTGATTCTGGTATTTCTCAAAGATTTTGGGCAGAGGCAGTAAACACTGCATGTTATACTCAGAACAGATCAATGATTAATAAGAATCATATGAAAACACCATATGAGATCTGGCATGGAAGAAAAAGTATAATCACTTATTTCAAAATATTCGGCTGTAGATGTTTTATTCATGATAATAGTAAAAATTACTTAGAAGCATTCGATGCCAAATCTGCAGAAGGAATATTCCTTGGATATTCATCAGTTAGTATAGCTTATAGAGTCTTTAATAAGAAAACTTTAAATGTTGAAGAATCTGCGCATGTTGATTTTGATGAAACTGCACTAACTGATAAGCCAACTGATCAAGTTGAGCTAGCTGATCGATTTTCAGATATCAGTTTGGAAGATGATGACAAAGATGAAAATCATAATAATCAAAACATCCTTCAAACACCAGAACCAGAGATATTGGATCAATTAAATGAGCAGGAAGTCAATGCTGACAATCAGTTATTAAAGGAAAATGATAATATTCAAATATCAGCTGACGAGGCATCAACTGAAGCTGAAAACTGCATTCAGTTACCAACTGAAGAAGTTGCAGATGCAACGAATGCTGAGTACAGATGGAGAAAATCACATCCACAAGAATTGGTAATAGGAAATCCATCTGATCTAGTAAGAACTCGCAATCAAATGTTAAATTTATTTATTCATTCAGCCTTTGTCTCACAAATGGAACCAAAGAAAACTGATGAAGCTCTTGCTTATCCTAACTGGGTAAATGCTATGCAAGAAGAGCTGAATCAGTTCACTCACAATAACGTCTGGAACTTAGTTCCAAGACCAACTTCAAAAACCATTATAGGTACAAAATGGGTGTACAAGAATAAACTAAACGAGGACGGTTCAGTTATACGCAACAAAGCAAGACTAGTAGCACAAGGATATAGGCAAGAAGAAAGAATTGACTACGATGAGACGTATGCTCCAGTTGCAAGATTGGAAGCAATCAGAATATTTCTTGCTTATGCATCTCACAAAAACTTCAAAGTTTACCAGATGGATGTGAAGAGTGCATTCCTAAACGGTCAGTTACAAGAAGAAGTATATTTTGAACAACCTCCAGGTTTTGTAAATCACAAACTTCCTGATCATGTATACTATTTGAACAAAGCATTATATGGTCTTAAACAAGCTCCCAGGGCTTGGTACGAAACTCTTTCAAATTCCTAACTGATCATGACTTTACAGTCGGATCAGTTGATAAGACCTTGTTCAAATTTACTAAAAATAATCATATTCTATTAGTTCAAATTTATGTTGATGATATAATATTCGGGTCAACTAACCCCAAATTGTGCGAAAAGTTTGCTAAGTTAATGCAGGAAAAGTTTGAAATGAGCATGATGGGTGAACTGACATTTTTTCTTGGACTGCAAGTGAAGCAACTGGAAACTGGTATATTCATTAGTCAAACAAAATATACAAAGGAGTTGCTAAAGAAATTTGGTATGGAATCATGCTCAGCTGCAACTACTCCCATGAGCTCATCAGTTAAACTAGATACTGACGAAGGGGGAATATCAGTAGAGGCGACATTATATAGAGGATTAATAGGTTCATTGTTGTACCTAACAGCCAGTCGACCTGATATTGTTTTTGCTGTCTGTATGTGTGCCAGATTTCAAGCAAATCCTAAGCAATCACATTTCTCAGCTGCTAAAAGAATTTTGAGATATCTTAAGGAAACGCAAAATGTTGGGCTATGGTATTCCAAAGACTCCACCTTCAATTTAGTTGGATATTCAGACGCAGATTATGCAGGATGTAAGCTTGATCGCAAAAGTACAAGTGGATCTTGTCAGTTCTTAGGAGACAGACTGATCTCTTGGTTCAGCAAGAAGCAGACATCCATAGCTACCTCAACAACAGAAGCAGAATATCTTGCTGCTGGTAGCTGTTGTGCACAACTGATCTGGATTCAGCAACAACTGAAGGATTATGGAGTAACGTCAACTGAATCGCCCATATTTTGTGATAATACCAGCACAACTGCCATCACTTATAATCCAGTTCTTCACTCAAGGACCAAGCATATAGATGTCAGGCATCACTTCATTAGGGATCATGCGTTAAAGAAGGATATTCGACTAGAATATATTTCAACTGAACAGCAAGCAGCTGACATCTTCACAAAACCATTACCCGAGACTAAGTTTTCTTACTTTCGAAATATTCTTGGTTTAATTGATTTATCTTAGAAATTATTAGTAATATTGCTTCACTAACAGAATTATATGCAAAAAATAAGAACACAACAAATTGAAAATAACACTTCATTAAGAATACCAACGTTCCCATTTTACAGAAGATATCATGGAATCAACTGAATCTAGCCACGCCCTAACCCAATCATTTAACTCATAAATTTGAACTCTAGCAAATGCCCTAGATTTCGAAATCTTATCAACAACATGCCACTCCTTCCATAGCATCGCCTCCAAAAGACATTTGTCTTCAACCAAATCCCTAACATGCCTCACTTCAAAACGTTCAAGGTATTTCAGTGCTCTTGCCTCCTGAGCACGAGTAGGAATAGCACCACTGTCACTCACCCTCTTCAACTCATGAATCTTTTCCCATGTTAAACATCACATTCTGAAAAACATATATCTCCATCTTTCTCTTGATATCTTTTAAACGAGGGGTTGACTGCTCAGTAACATGAACATGAGTGCTGCTGCATGCATCAGAATCAGACATATTGAAATATTTTTGAACTGATATTGCATCACATTTTTATCACTATCATCTTATTTATAGGAAAATGACGTTGGAGAAGCTGAAGAGTCTCAAGTTAATCAATGCGTCTTTCACATTTACCAAGGACTTTAAGTTATCAGTTGTTCATTGTCAACTGACACCAGTTTGAATTCTATTAATAGTTGTTTAAATAGTCCCAGTTCATGATCAACTTATGACAGTTAGTCTCTCATCAGTTCATTTGTTTACATATCACAGCTGATGAAATATATCATTTGCAGAAAAACAGAGGTAAAACCAGATAAATATTTCATTACTTATAAATGTTGGTCTGGATTACATCATCATACTTCTCCTCCACAACAATTATCCAAAATTTCAGCCAAACAGATAGAGAAGAAGGAGCAGTCATGAGAAAGCTGTGAGATTGAGCTATGCGCCTCAGGATCTTCAATTCCTTGAGGAGCATCAGCTGATACATGTGACCGTCCTTGAAGACGTCCACCCACACAGCAATATTCAAGTGCTTTCGCACTTGATTCAGTTCTGCCACCAATTCAGGAGTGGTGGCCTCCCCAGAGTTGTATAAGAGCTCAAGCTCCTGCAATCGCTCCCAGTAATGCAGACTTTCATAGAAGACTTCGTCTTCTATCTCAGCCTTCCTGGCCTCCACAGAAAAGGGAGAAAGACTTGAGTCACCCGTATCAGACATTTTTTATCTTGAATATTTTGGATGATACGTCTAAAACTAATTGAGCCATTTCTATTTATAGCAGAATATCAAGAAAGCTGAAGAGTCGTCAACGTTTCAGCAAAACCAATAACCTCTCTGACTCTTAAAATTATTTTGTAGCACTACTTTAATTATTATATGCACCAATTCAGAGGGAATGTCAGTTTTTAAGACTTTAACTGAGAAGACAATCTTTTGTGAATTCTCAACTGACTTGAATCAGTTTCCCAACTGATCGTTCAGCTTGAAAATTTTACAAATCTTCTCACATAAGTTAACCAATTAAAAACTTATTATATTCCAAATCAAATGAGGTGACTAAATTTTTATGACGTGGCATATTTTAAAACCGCTCATTATTATATACACACGATTACAGCACACGTGCACACATTTTTATTCAAAATTTTTCCCGGGCTGACACGTGTCCAGAATTTGAACAGTCACGAACAAAAGCATTTTGCCCGCTTCGCTTCAGTTCTATTCTTCACAATTACAATCAGTTTCTAAGAGTATACAAATTTCAGAACTTATTCTCTTCAATTTGCAGATCACTACACTTTCCGAAATGGCAAACCAGATCCCAGCCCACATCTTGAATGCGATGGTCATCGATTTTAACTCGGTTCTATCGATTCAAGAAGCAGACGTTAAGAATGTATTTCTAAAGCTTGAGTCGGCAGGTCTCAGGATGTTCTTGGGACAATCTTCTCAGAAGATATACCTCAAGGAGGTCAATGAATTCTATTGGAAGGGATTTATCACTGCTAATGACACTATCTCTGTGACTATCAATGATCAGTTGCTACTCCTTTCTGAAGAAGCTTTCGGAGAAATCTTCTCTTTGCCAACTGATGGTTATGTCAGCTTTTCTGAAGTAAAAACTCATGACATTAAAGAAATGTAGTCTCGACTATCTGCTGATGGACGGAAAATCAAGGTTTCCGATCCAAAGAAGGAACTGAAACCAGAAATTCAGTTTTTAGCTGATATCGTGGCAAAGGGAATATTAGCAAAAGCCGGTTCTTATGCTGCTCTTACACTCGAAAAATTCCAGGTAATGACCATAATCATGGGTGAAAAGAAAGCAAATTGAAGATATATTCTTTTTAACATCTTGAAGAATATGCTCAAGTCATCCAAACAGTCATGTGGCTTCGCCATCCAAATCAGTTATCTGTTAAAACTGAAGGGTTTGGTAGCTGAAAATGCTGAAACATCATCAAAATTCAAGGTATTTACTGCCAAAAACACCTTGCCATCAAAAACCAAAATAGAGGTTGAGCCATCACCAGTCAAGAAGGTCGAAACAGCAAAAAGGAAACTGATTCTCAGTGAATCAGATTCAGAGAAAACTCCTTCCCCTAAGCTTGACAAGAGACCAAGGACTCAAAGAACCAAGCCAATAACCACAGTGGAAGTCATTCCACCTGAGAAAATTATTCAATCAGCTGATCAACAGCCCATTCAGGCTATCCCTTTGCAAGTAGTCTCACCTGATGATTCAGTTACCAAAGCAAAGACACCAGCTAAGGTAAGAGCTCCCTTGACTCTTGTAAATCGCCCTACCATCCTGCCTAGAGCCAGATCTAAAGGTGTAATATTAAGGGAACCAGTGCACTCCACACATTCTGGAATGGATCTTCCTCACATTCTCTCAATTGAAGGACCCCGGCCATCCAATGTCATTCAAACACACATTGACCTAGTTTGGGAACAGGTCAATGCATTTGCCACATCACAATTAAAATCTTTTGATTGTTGGAAAAGTTTCAGAATCGAAATCTTTGCCAAAGAACTGAAGCATAGATCTCAACTGAAAAAGTTCATCAAGCTAGAAGCAATTGTGATGAAAGTAGTCAAAGCTGCTACAATTCCACAGGCATTATAAAGGCAGAAATATTTCTTTAATCAGATTCGCGTCAAAAAGCTAACAAGAATGGTAGCAAAGCTGAAGTCCAACTACAATCCCACAAGTCCAACTGCATACAATGATAGAGATGTGTTCACTCAACAGGACACAGATCTTAGTAGTCTGCATAGTGAAATCAGATTTTGGGAAGAAGATCAGGAACTAGTTCTTCATGACAAACCCCCCAACTCAAATATTGAAAAAGATTTATCCTCCTCTCCACAAAAAGAACCATCTCCACAACAGGCAACTGAAAAGCCAGTTCGGGGAATACCTCAATCCTCTCAGACAGAACATCAGCTATATTCTGAAGCAGAACTATCCTTGGCAAACATTGATGAAATCATTCAAGCTGTTACCTTGGAAGCTCAGCTAGAGGAAATACAATATGACTCAATTACCCATTCGGCTGAACAACCAGAGCAAGACATTAAGATATCATCTGAAGAACCAGCTGAGTCACTTATTTCTGAAAAATTTATATCTGCTCAAACTGAAGATCAAACTGAAGTGCCAAACCAAACTTCAGAAAAAGAAATAACTGAATCGGAAAAAGCTCAAACTGAAGCACCAGTTCAGCCAGAAACTTCTACTGAACAAGATATTCAAACTGATGAACAAGCAAAACCCTCAGAACAAGAAACTGCTAAACATGTAGAAGGTCAGTTGCTCACTGAATCAAAGGAGCAAGAACAAATTTCAGTTAATTCTCCACAGGAGGCCCCTATGTATGAACCATCCATCTCCATCATTTAGCCAGACAGTCCATTTCTTGATCAAAACCAACGTTCATCATCTCAAATTCAAGAAAACATTACAGCTCAGCCTATGGCTGGAACAATGGAAACTAATCAAGCATTAGTTCTTTTTGGACAAACATCGAAGCATTCAGAAACGCCCAGCCAGCGACCTCCAATTCAATCCACAGAAATGGATGTTGTTCTTGAAGAAATCCAAAACATACAGTACAATATACAGCAGATGCTCGCTGAAATCAAGAAAATTCAATTCGAACAACTGTCTCATACTGTCAAATTAGATTCTTCGACTGAATTTGACTCGGCGAAACTAAACGCTCTTCAAGCCAACATGGACTCTCTTAGCAGAACTGTGCATGAAATAAAGAAGGGGCTAGTTAACTCACTCTTTACAACTCAGGATGTAATCAGTCAGAGAGTTGAGCGACTGGAAACCTCTGTTTCAAATAAAATAGAATTGCTACAGACCTCCCTCACAACTGTTGCCTCAAGTATCTCATCAGATGTAAAACTTCTTTCCATTGACGTTCGAAAGTTATCAGACAAAATGGAGTTGTTTGACAAAAAGGGGGAAGAACAGCAGCTGAAGAAGAATTAATCAGATTATTAGAATCAACTGATATAATATTCTCAGATTTTATGTTATCTACAAGGAATCCAGTTATTTTATGATTCAGTTGCGTAATCTATTATCTACAAAGAGCTCAGTTATTCGATCTTAAATCACTTGGTTTTGTCAAACACCATAAAGGGGGAAATTGTTGGAAACTAGATTCTGGAGTTTGACAAAACATGAATCAATCGATTAACAAAATATGAATCAACTGATACGCGCAAGCAAATTCGGCAACTGAACTTATCAACTGAAATCAGCTGATACAATGATACAGAGTAAACTGATCAGTTGGAACTGATCAGTTAAAACATTCAGCCGAATGCCTCAAAGTCTCTCAACTGAAGATGTCTCGGGAAAGAACAAAGAAGACATAACAGATTACAAGAGCACCGCACAACAACCAAGACTACTTAAAACAACGCATTCCGGACAAAGTAATTAAGACGCCGAATTACAATAAATGAAGCAAACAATATCGAAGGAATAATCAAGTGGAAACCAACGGATACAAAGATTCAAATTTATCTCAAGATTACCGTTGGAAAAGAAGAGTATAAATATGGCAGAAGAAAAAGAAGAAGCGACGATACATCATTCAAAACTTGCTATTACTCTGTCAAAATCTCACCTCACTCTTACTTGATTTATTCGTAGCAATCAAGGCTACAAGTTGAGCAAACTAGCACTCTGTAATATTTGTTAATTCAATAGTGCTAAGATCAGTTACGCACAGAGATCATTTTGTAATATTAAGAGTTTCAGTTTAGGCAGTGGGTAAGTCCTAACTGAAGTGGGTCTGTACAAGTGTTGTATTGGATCAAAGTCTTTTAGTGGAAATCCTATCCTTGTGATAGAAGGGGTGACCTAGGAGTAATTGAATTCTCCAAACATCCAGAAACAATCCTTGTGTATTTTATTTCAGTTCTGTATTCTATCTGTCAGTCAGTTACCTTCCGCAACTACCTCAGTTTAACTGATTCATATTGACCAACAAGATTCCAAGAATCAGTTTGTCACCAAACTGAACTCAAAAATTCGATAAGACCAATATTAATTGAGAGTGTTTATTCAACCCCCCTTCTAAACACTCTTGACACGTCAATCGATCCTATCACTTTGTTTCTATGTCTGCATTAATGTTTGCATTTATGTGATTTCGTCTATGGTGCAATGGGGACATTGCACACACTTAGTATGAGGGGGTCGGTTAGTATGTGTCTCGCATGTGAGTCAGTTGATGGTGAAACAAGTAAATTGGTAGCCAATGATGATTTTGGGCTAAATGAACTGCATGTTGCTTAGTCTTATCACTCGTTTTGAATCCTCCGGTAAATTGAATTTTTTATATATATATGCACATATAGTGGATTTTGATAGTGGTGTCAATGACAGTTAAATTCAAAATAATCTGTGAGGGGAACTGGAGAAACATAAGATGCGAGTAGAACTTGAATGATTACCTGTTGAAATAAGTAACCAACCAGTAGCATGAACTCAAGTAGGAAATCCTTCATCCCAATCATGCATAGGATCGAAAATTTCATCCCTAGGATAGATAAATAAACATACCCTAAATCCCAAGCCTAGGGAGTACGGATGAGAAAACTATGCGGCAAAAAAAAAAGAGAAAAAAAGGGGATGTAAGGTGTGGGGGAGCCAAAAAGGGATGAAATTCTATCCCAAGGCTAAAAAGATGGAGACGTAAGGCGTTGAGGAATGTCAGAGAAAATTTCTGACAAGGGCATAGTGAAAATGATCTACGTAAATTTCTGACAAGGGCATAGTGAAAATGATCTACGTAAAATTTCTGACAAGGGCATAGTGAAAATTTACCGCCCGGGCGCGAGAGGTGAATAGCTAAGATGATGTCCAGAAAGTATGGCGCTCGAGTGGTAATTTTATACCTCCCAGGCGCGAGATTTATCTTCCGAAGAGCCAATTTACAGAAGACTCGGTGCTCGGGCGGTAATGTTCTACCGCCCGAGCGCGAAGGCCGCATTCCTCAAGAAATATTACAGAAGATGTGGTGCACGAGCGGTAATTTTCTATCGCCCGAGCGCCACCTATTTTTGGAAAAATATCTTTGCCGATTCCTTACTTTAATCTTGGGATATGGATGATATGGGAAGGATCTTGGGACATTTTTGATCGATTCAGACTTCATTGGAGCACCAGCCACAAGCTTGAAGAGGGTTTTTGCGCTTGGATTGAAGATTCGAATATTTCCGGGCATCGTTCTTCGTGTTTTTCGTCAATTCTAGTATTTCTGATTTAGTTTTCATCTTTTAAACTTTGTTTTGTTTATTTTTAATATGAATTCGAGTAGCTAAACCTTTATTATTTTTTGGGATTTAAGGGAATCCTACCCCACACTTTGATATAATTAATTTACATATCGATTTCTGATTTATTCTTGATTATACTATTGTTTTATCGTGTTGTTAAAGCGTTGTGTTGTTAAAGCGTGGCTAACTTTAACAACGTTTTTATATTGCGAGTGAGTTCGAGAGAATAACTTGTGATAGGAACGAGTAATATAATCTGTGGATCTACAATTTACATAGATATATGAAATTGGATACGCACCGATAGTTATAATTCTAAGGGTCGAAAACTAGGGGAGTTCACAGATCGATTTGCGATTCACTCTTGATAAATAATTAAAGACATTTAATTACTTCATTTAGTAGAATTATTTTGGGATAACTCGAGAAAGTGTGTTCAATTGAATAGGAAATCCTGTCGGGGGCATATAATCATTATCGAACGAATTAATTAATTAACGAGGGGTAGGTGAACCGAAATTCCCAACAAATTCATTTCTTATTGAATTTTAATCAACCATTTTAGATATTATATTTCATTATTTAATTATTGAATATTTTTATTTGCGTATTTAATTGAGCATAGTAGAACTAAAACAACCAATCAATTTTCGTTGCTAAAGATTTAATAACTGAAAATAATAATTATCAAATACAGTCTTCAGTGGAACGATACTCGTACTCACGTAAATTATACTATTACTTGACATCGTGCACTTGCGATTAATTTTGAGCATACAAAATCATATTTTTATTAAGGATTCCACAGTGCAAGTTTCGCTCGATCAGATGACGCATCCCTTTGGTGGGAGGGAGCCGTTCATGCGGTGGACTTGGCTACTCTCACGTGGGATCGGTTCAAGGAGATCTTCTACACCAAGTACTTCCCAGCTGATGTCAGGGGCCTCCTGGCGAGGGAGTTCATGAGTCTCCGACTGGAGGACTCATTTGTGGCCGAGTTTATAATAAAGTTTGACAGGGACGGTCATTTTGTGCCCATTATTTCTAGATATTCCGCCCAGAAGCAGAGGCATTTCTTTGATAGACTGAGACCCACCTTGCGTCGGGATGTGATGCTTATGAGATCGGCGAGCTATGATAAGGCCACCGCCAGCACTTTTCAGGCGGAGCAGGCCCTGAGGGACATCGATTTTGAGATGTAGAGGAAGCGGCATCAGGCCCAGCCCAGCTCGCAACCACAGAAAAAGCAGTTTACATGGCCGCCGAGGCAGCAGGGGCAGCAGAAGCCCCATGGACAGGGCAGGCGACCCCAGCAGCAGAGACCACTGTTGCGACTTTGATTGTTGCACTTTCAAGAGTAGGTTGTCCACAAGTAGTATAATTCGATGAGTCCGAATATCGTATCCACAGGGAAAGCTAAGATAATTACAAATCCACTACAATGTCCTTTTGTTTTGTTTTTTTTTCCTTTAATTGTTTGAATCTTTAATTGGTAATTTTTTATTGTTCAAATTTTAATTTAAGTAGTTGAGATTAAAGGATCCACTCTTGGTATTTTAATAAAGTTAACATTAATGAATATTATTGAAATCCACTTAATAAAATGGTTCTAATATATTAAATAATCATATTTATATTATGTTATATATTATTATCTTATAAGTATTTGTGCTATATATATATATATATATATATATATATATATATATATTTGTAAACACTAAATCAAGGTTCTAACTTTAAATAGTTGGTAAAACCAAACTAACATTTAAATGGTTCCAAGAATTTAGTGTAACATATATCAACAATAAATCAAAACTCTCACTTATAAGCAGGGTATAATAATTCTTAAAAAATAAATATAACATAAACAATAAATAATGATTAAATAATATAAAATATAGATTCTTACCTTTTAATAATCTTATTATCATGCCAAAAGTTTCACCTTTTCATCTCAACTTTGGGAACTTAGCTACTCATTATTCAAAGTGTAAAACTTTGAATATGAAATTAACATGCTAATTATATTTAATTGAAGAAATAAAAGAAAAACAAAGAGAAAAATATTATGAACTCAAATATTTTTCATAAAATGGGGGATATCTCAATACATTACAATGCACCCCTATTTACAGTCAAATTTGGGGAGACAACCACAAATAAAATATTATTTTTTTATACATAAGTCTTCATTGGTGTTCCAAGAAATTATGCTATTACACACAACTTTTGAAAATCTTCCTATTCGAAATTTCTTTTTCACATAAAACAAAAATATAGATAATTGAGTTGCTTGAATTGCGGTAATTTTTTTTTTACCATTTGACCAAGTAATTTGAGAGATATTGACAGAATGCTAGAGCATGGTAAAAGTGCCAGTCTTTTGGTAAATTTATTTGTTGGTTAATTTGATCCCAATTTGTAACGCCAAGGTTATTCTTGTCTATCAAACTTGTAAAAATAGTAAAAACTTATAATTACACAACAACTTATTTTTTATATAATTTATTATAAAACATATAATATTTAAACATTTAATTAAACAAAAAATATAAATTTATATTATAAAACATTTAATTAATGTACGCTTTTTATGTTTATCACACCCCCCAACCAGCTTATTGCTAGTCCGCTAGCAATTTAAGCATTAATAACAATACAAAACATATTGATTAATTTAAATAGAAATGTAATCGGAACTATCCAAGTGTTTAAATTAAATTTGAAAACTGTCAAAGTTATATCAAGATCATCATAATTATAATTTATGAAATAATCTGAGCTGATCAATTCAAAGCTTATTTTCATTTAATTAAATGTACATGACCTTCAGAAATTCATAGTAAGAGTATCAACTCCATTAACTCACAGGTTAATAAATGTTTCAATTCATGGGAACGATTTCTCTCATGGAGTTGGAATACAGATAAATGCATAGGAAAATGGTTTACAGAATGCAGACAGACAAACGAGCCAAATTAATCAAAAGATAGGAAATCCATTGATTCAAAATATAGTTATTCTTATTATATTTTTTTTTTCTGATCTCTTTTTTTTATAACATCACGGAATCAGACTAAGTTTATGCTTCTTGACCACATGTTTATTTAATTTGTACAATATATTTCTCTCTTTCTATTTTTCTTTCTTTTTTCTTTTTTTTATAAGAGATAAATGGGTCGTAGCATGAAACTTTAAAATTAATAGATCTTCAACATCTTTCTTTTTTTCTCTTTTTTTTTCTTCAGGAAATATCATAATTTTATTTCATAATGAGAACTCAAGATCTAAACAATAGATAGTCTCTCTTATGATCAATAAAGGCTCGCAAGCTGTTTTCTCAATCCTCTCCACTCACTCACAAAATATGTGTGAGTTTAAAAATTTTAGGCACTCTTATCAGGTATATCTTAGGCCATATAGTTTAATAACTGATTTTATCACAATGGTTAATCACTCAAAAAGATTTCATAAATCATATTTTTATAGTGATCAGAATATTAAAATTGATTTTTTATCAAATACAAATTTAAACATCCTTAGATAGATTAATACATTTTCTAATTTAAACTTTTAAAACATGTAATGTATGATATTTTTGCAAAAAATACTAAGATACAAACAATAAACATGGTTTTATTTTAAAATAATATTTTTTTAAATATATATATTTTTTAAGTTTGTTCTCCCCCCAATCAGAATATGACATTGTCCCTAATGTCAAAATAACTATTAATAAATAGTACATAATTAAAGAGATATCATCTGGAATTTTATTGAAGATAACAAACTGAAACAAACGCAAACCAATCCACGAATTTTGAATCAATGATCCAACTTTTTTTTCTTACTGCTTGATTGCGACCAATTGATCTTTTTTATCATCGGATCAGGATTATGAACAAAAGCTTCCAAATTATCAATTAATTGGTCGCCAGTCGAAGCAGAGATAAGCATCTGTCGTGAATTTTTTGAAATGAAATTATGTTCCACAGCTTTATCAAGAAATGTCAACAAACTGTAATAATAATTATTGATATTCAACAAGCCCACAGGTTTATTGATTTTCAATCGTTTTGGTGATTCTTTCATATATAGAAGAATATTTTAATTCCTCCCTAATCGTAACACCTGTAATATTTCTTTCAGCTAAGGATATAGGAATAATACCCAAAACCTGACTACGTCCAAGATGAGCAGATGTTGAAACAGATCCCATTAACCCAATATTACCTCTTCCATATACCAAGTGAATTTTTCTCTCAGACAATATCTTTCCAAAATTATTCGGTGCTTCTACAAACACTTCATTTTTTTCTAGGACTCGACCCACAAAATACACGAATATTTTTCAATGTTTGTGTAGAGGATCTAGTCATGTTATTACTTTCTTTTTGGCTGCGAAAATAGAGAGAAAGATGAGAGATTTTATAGGGTAATATGTTATCATGACAAAACTATGGGTCACAGCTGTAAGCAGAATAAACAGTAAAAACAATAATGACACACATGCATATAAACAGTAGTGTGATTGTGCCTCACAATTTTCCTCAGGTTTTACGTCCAGAAACGACTTCAACGCCTTCTATGAGTCGAGGATATGCTTCCCATCCAATTTTCTTATAAATTGACAAACATGGTCTTTTTTAGTCGGATTCCCAAGACTAATAAGATGACGCTCATCTTGGAATTGTTTCCAGAAACGGAGAAGTTCAATATGCACGTGTCCTCTAGAATGCGTCTCAAGAGTCAATAAGATGTTATCTAAAGACCCCTTACTCAGCTCATTCTTAATGAAACCAATTTTATTTTCTCTGTTATTGGAAACACATACCAAAGATCTGCATCATTTGTCACAAGTCCATCTTGCACACTTATGACAAACCCTTAACCTTTTGGCCCTTGGTTTTTTCGCATAAGTGCTTTTTCATAATCCAAGGCAAATACCGAATGAGCAATGATTGTGGAACTTCTCCTCCTAATCGGATCTTATCTTCTATTACAAGACGAATATCTTCTGGAATTCCTTTTTGCATGAGAAATCTCAATCTTTCTCATCTACCTGCATAAATTTTCTTAGAAATTTTCAGAAACAGATGGAAAATATTTACAAATTTTTGAGAGAATTTCATCCATTTTGAAAAGAAAAGAAATAATTTTTTATAATTTTTGCATCAGCAATTGTGGGAAACTGATTTAACCGACTATGAGATTCACGGAGTACCGTTATCCGCCATTTAACCAAGAAAATAAAAAGATTAAGGAAACCTCAAATAAAAACAAACAAAATTAAATACAACAAAAAAAATCAAGGATCGAAAATAGAAATAAACTCTTCTTGAAATATTTCATTTTCTAAAAATGTTTAAGCCTTTTCAATTTACTTTAAAAACATCACCATTTTTAGGATTTTTAATGTCCACAGCTCCATAATGATACACCTGCTTTACAACATATGGACCTGTCCATCTTGATCTTAATTTTCCTTGGAATATGTGAAGTCGAGAATTATAAAGCAAAACATTTTTACCAATCTCAAAAGATTTTCTAAGAATTGTTTTATCATGAAATGATTTGATTTTTTCTTTATAAATCCTTGAATTCTCATACGCGTCATTTCTGAGTTCATCAAGTTCATTAAGTTGCAATTTGCGCAATTTTTTGGCATCATCCATGCTTGAATTAAAAGTTTTGATCGCCCAATAAGCTTTATGTTCAAATTCCATAGGCAAATGACAATGTTTTCGTAAACCAACATATAGGGAGACATATTAAATGATGTTCTAAAAGCTGTTCGATATGCCCAAAGTGCATCGTTAAGTTGGAAAGACCAATATTTTCTATTTCGGCTAACAGTTTTTTACGAAATTTACTTTATCTCCCTATTAGCTAATTCAACTTGTCCTTTGTTTGAGGATGATAAGGAGTAGTTATTTTGTGAGTAATACCATATTTTTTCATTAATGAAGCAAATGGTTTATTAACAAAGTGAGTTTTCCCATCACTTATCATGGCTCGAGGAATTTCAAATCTAATAAAAATATTTTCTTTTAAAAATTTGAAGACGATTTTATGATCATTTGGTCGACAAAGAATTGCCTTTATCCATTTAGAAACATAATCAACTGCAACTAAAATATACAAGCATTCAAACGACGATGGAAAAAGTCCTATAAAATCAATTCCCCAACAGTCAAAGATTTAAATTTCAATGATAGGATTCAAAGACATCATGTTTCTTTTTGAAATCGCACCCAATTTTTGACAATTTTCACACTTCTGCAGATTTTGTGGGTGTCAATAAACAAAGTAGGCCAATAAAATCCACACTGCAAGATTTTTCTAGCCATTTTTTTTGAAGAAAAATGTCCTCTGCATGCTTTTGAATGACAAAATTTAATGACACTACGTACCTCATGTCGGTTATGCAACGTCGAAAAATTTGATCTAGACAATACTTGAACAGATACGGATCATCCCAATAAAAGTTTTTTACCTCATTCAAAAAATTTCTTTTATCTTGGGAATTCCATTGCAGTGGCATTTTTCCTGTCACGAGATAATTTACTATGTTAGCAAACCAAGGGGTAGTAGTAACTGAAAATATATGTTCATCAGGAAAATTATCGTTAATTGGTGTCATTTCACAAGATGATCCTGTTACTAGTCTCGATAAATGATAGGCTACGACATTCTCGGTTCCTTTTTTATCTTCGATCACAATGTCAAATTCTTGGAGCAACAAAATCCATCGTATCAGTCGTTGCTTTGCATCCTATTTGGTCAATAAATATCTAATAGCAGAATGATCAGTAAACACAATAGTAGTTGATCCAATCAAATAAGAACGAAATTTATCTAATGCAAATATTAGAGCAAGTATTTCTTTTTCAGTTGTGGAGTAATTCATTTGAGCATTGTTTAAAGTTCTACTTGCATAATATATCACATAAGGCTTACCGTTTCTTCTTTGACCCAATACTGCACCGACTGCATAATCACTCGTGTCGCACATGATTTCAAATGGTAAAGACCAATCAGGAGGTTGCATTATAGGAGCTGATGTTAAATGTCGAATGATTTTATCAAAAGAATTTTGACATTCTTGAGTCCACTCAAATGCAGTGTCTTTTGTTAAGAGGTTACAAATGTGTTTAGAGATTAAACTAAAGTCCTTTATAAACCTCATATAAAATCCAGCAAATCCCAAAAATGAGCGAATTTCTTTAATGGATTTTGGAGGGGGTAAATTGGCAATGACATCAACTTTTGCTTTATCAACTTCAATTCCGAAAAAAATTCCAGAAGTAATCATATAATGACATTTTTTCCAATTTAAAATAAGACATTTTTCCTCGCATCTTTTTAAAACTTTTTCCAAATTTTCCAGACAATTATCATATGTATTCCCAAAAACAGTTAAATCATCCATGAAAATCTCCAAACAATTTTCAAGCATGTCGCTAAAAATGCTTAGCATACATCTTTGAAATGTTCCTGGGGCATTGCATAATCCAAATGGCATCCTTCTGAATGCAAATGTTCCAAAAAGACGTGAATGTAGTTTTATCTTGATCTTCGAGTGCAATGAGAATATGATAATAGCCTGAATATCCGTCAAGAAAACAGTAGTAGAGATGACCTGCTACTCTTTCTAAAATTTGTTCAAAATGGTAATGGAAAATAATCTTTCCTAGTGGCATCATTTAATTTTCTATAATCAATACACATCTGCCAACTAGATGGGACTCGACTTGTTAACAATTCATCTTTTTCATTTTTTATCACTGTGATGCCAGATTTTTTTGGAACTACTTGTGTTGGGCTTACCCACTTACTATCAGAAATAGGGTAGATAATTCCAACATCAAGTAGTTTGAGAACTTCAGTTTTCACAACATCTTTCATGTGTGGATTTAATCACCTTTTTGGTTGTTGAGATGTTTTAGCATTTTCTTCTAAGTGAAGTTTGTGAGTTCAAATTAGTGGATTAATGCCCTTGAGATCTTTTAGTGTCCAACCAATTGCATTTTTATGTCTTTTAAGCATATCAACTAATTTACCTTATTGATCACTTTCTAGTTTGGAATAAATTACCACCGGATATGTTTCATCTTCTCCACGAAATTAATACTTCAATTCTTCTGGAAAGGGTTTTAACTCCAATATGGGTGGTTCGTCTTTGTTCTCATATTTTGCCTTAAATTCTTTCACTGATCCTGGTAACGAGTGATACCTGATAAAATCATCAAGATCAATTTCAATATTTTCTTTAACAGTTTCAATTGAACAAATATCTAATTGGTCACGAGTATTCCCTTCTTGAATGTTTTCTTCCACAAGGGTTTCAATAAGATTTTCATCTTCACTTTCATCTCCTTTGTCATTTGGTTGCTTACAAAGATTAAAAACATTAAGCTCCAAGGTCATGTTACCAAATGACAACTTCAACATACCATTCATGTAATTTATAAGAGCATTAGAAGTTGTTAAAAATGGACGACCCAAAATTCTAGGAATTGCATTACAAGCTTCGATAGGTTGTGTATCTAAAACTATGAAATCGACATGATATACAAAGTTATCAACTTGGACCAACACGTCTTCTACCATACCTCTTAGAAATTTAACAGATCTATCGGAAAGTAAAAAGTGTTACCGAAATAGGTTTTAACTCGCCTAGATTGAGTTCTTGATAAACTGAATATGGAAGTAAATTCACTTTAGCTCCAAGATCAAGCAAGGCTTTTTTAACCTTTCGTTCTCCAATAATACATGAAATAATAGAATAACCAGGGTCTTTGTATTTCAAATTTTTATTATTTTGAATGATTGCACTTACTTGTTCGGCTAAAAATGCTTTCTTTTTCACGTTCAATTTCCTTTAACAGTGCAAAACTCTTTCAAAAATTTGGCATATGATGGTACCTGCTTTATTGCATCTAATAAAGAAATATTAACTTTTACTTGTTTAAAAATATCATATATATCAGAATTCAAATTTGATTTTTTTGTAATTTTCAATGCATGAGGAAATTGTGGTGGTACTGTCTGTTGATCCTTCTCTTCGCAAGTTATGAGTTCCACTTCCTTTGTAAAGACCCGTATTTCGTATTCATAATTTTGCGGAATAATTAAAATTTTTCTAAATAAATAATTATCTTGTCTTATTTAATTAAAATAAACATGTAAATAATTTTTAACTTTAAAATAACAGCGGAAGCAAATATTGTTTTCAACCAACAATTTAAAAATAATAAAACGTAAACATCAACTTAAAAATAATCCAACGTATTAAAACTGAGTTTGAATAATAAAAGATGCATAAATTAAATCATGAGGTCCTCGGGTTTACTACTGCTGTCCCACGATCGCTCACTGGTCTCCGCCCGCGGTCTCGACCTCATCAATACCTACAACAATCAAGTCTAGTGAGTCTAAAGACTCAACAGGTATATATCGTGAATAACAAGTAAATATATCATAAAATCGCATGCAACATAAAAATAAAGTATCGTAAAGCGTACGGTGAAAATCGTATCATGAATAATTATAACTACGTGCATATCTAAAAAGCATACGTAAAAGCTTTGCTCAATAGAGCTCTGTCATAACATATCATAATTTTCTGGTAGAGATAATGTTTCTAAGCAAGTGGCCCATAACATAGCGTAAGTGCCTGATCAGACTAAACCACAGTATACTGGGCGGTAGAGATCAATCACAGCCCTTGGACTGGATGTCCGTACCTATACATAATCATAAACCGGTCGTAAGTCACCGGGCGGAGAGGTCCTCGGTTGCGCCTACCGACTTCCAAACCCATAAGCGTAAGGTGGCCACAAGACATATAGCATATATCTCAAAAATAAACATTTTATATTTTTATGCACGTAATATAATTATAACCTTATTTTTACCGGATGAGTTGGATCGTTCCCAGGCTTGCTGCGACTTACTACTAATATGTGACACATGCAATAAATCTTAATTTGACAAAATTTTAACAATAGAACAAAAAACGAGACGATTCGGACCAACAACTTGATTTTTAACCATGGCTTCGTACCAACCCGAACCAACATTAAACCGACGTTTAACCATGATTAAAAATACCTCAAACATACTGAAAAATATGCATACTAACTGTAAAACACGAAAATAGGTGAAAGGAATCCAAAAACATAAAACACTCTTTCGAGAGTCATTTTAGCACCTTTCACCGTAAATTCTCGTACGACCTCTAAACTCGACCAAATCACGAACGGCCAAAAACATGACTTTCATAACTCATTAAGGTATTGTCCAATCCAAGGCTGTGGGCTAAAAGCCAACCAAGAACTCAAACCAACCTCAAAACCGAAGATGAAAGTTGCTGTCAAAAAAAAAAACCAGCAGTGGCAACTTGTGCGTTTGTGGTGTAAACTCTGAAATTTATTGACCAAGGGCTTGAACCACCTCCCAAGGACTCTTACCAACATCCTAAGGCATGTCTTAGACCATGGCTAAGGGCTAAAAGCCAACCACAACCCATCCAACACCTCCAAAAACCGAAAGTTACTCACAAAGAAACATGATGAAACCGAAATGTGCTTGGGATGTTTTGGTGAAATGTTGATGGATCCGTGAACCAATCCTTGAAGGGATGATATGGTCACGTCCTTGACATGTTAAGGTAGAGTTATAACCATGGCTACGGCCCCTAAGACAGCCAAGATTCGAACACAACCATTAAACAACTCAATGACAGAAACCTTGACACAAAAACTGTACTCATGGAAATGTTGCTGCCACTTCTTTCTCCTAAGTGTATGGACATAAACCAACGAACCAACGACACCCTAACACACTCTAAAACATTCCTAGAAGCAGCCATGTGTGCCTGGAAAACGAGCCACTCCCAGTAAGCAACAAAACACACCAAACCGTGAAGTTGAAAACCAAAAGAGCCAAGAAATTCTGTACAGATTTTTGCTTGGAAAGTTGCTGTCATTTTCGTGTTGCTTGCTTGAAGGTAAGGGTGTGTAGGAAATGTAGGTAATGAAGATGAAGGTTCAAGGGGTGATAAAGGAGTCTTGAAGTGCATTTAGTTGGAGGTTACAAGTCAAGAAGTTGAATGGGTTTGAATTTGTTTCTCATTCCCTTGATGTAGCTGCACTTATTCTTTTTTTCTAGCTGTTAAATCACGATCTTAGGCTGCTATTATCTGATATTTTTCACAGGTGAGAGTGTGGGTTTGCTAGACAATGAAGGTGAGTGTTAAAAGGGTTGTTAAAGGTGTCATAATATGCATTAAGATGGGAGTTACAAGTGAAGGAGTTGAATGGAATTTGAATGGCTTCCTTCTCTCCTTGTTAGCCGATTATTTTCCTCATTTTTGCTACATGTTTTTGTTTATTTACTAGCATGATGGTTTAAGGAAGAATTAAGATATATTTTTGTGTTTGAATTTACTATTAACTAATGAATTAAAGGTGAGGAATTGTATTTACCTTAAAGGCTATATGAGTGTGACTTGAATGGATTTACTACACTTTTGAATTGTCTGGACCGAAATTATTACTCTTTTGCATGGTATTTTATTATTTAAACTTTGCATTTTAATTGTTTTAAGGTTTTAAATACCCATTATACATTTTAGTGAATTTAGAATAAACTCTTGCATGACATACATGACTTCAAATTTAAATGTTTAAAGGTTATGTTTAGTTTCTTGAATATATTTGACCTATATTAATTCATCTCCCTTTGTTTACATATTTTTATTTAAGCTTTAATTATACATTAACCTAAAGAATTTATTTACTAATTTAACTCCAATTAATTTAATAAATCCTAAACACCTTCTTCTTCATTAAAATAAATTATTCCTTAGCTAAAATTAAATTTAGGAATATTTTTCTTATTATTAATCTTATTTCAAATCTCCAAACTCCGGTCCGGCCTCGCGTATTTATCCTGAAAAGATAAATCTAAACATCTACTTTTAAAATAAATAATCATGACTTAAAATTATTAAAATAAATCAAACACTTCATATATTTATAAAAATTCATTTTTAATTTAAATAGTAGCAATTATGCATGGCTTATACGTAATCTGATTTTTCGGGTTCTACATCCTTACCCTTTGGAGTTGATTTATCATCATCTTCACAAGGTTCAAGAATGAATTTTTCCACAACCTTACCACTGCGAAGGGTAATAACAGATTTTACCTGATCCATCGGCTGAGTTCCAGAAGTTCCAGTTTGTGAATGATGATCCTTGGGATTAGGCTGTGGTTGTGAAGAAAATTTACTTTTTTCATGAACAATAAGTGTAGATGCAAATTTAGCAAGAGTATCTTTCAAATCCGTCATGGTTTGAGCAGTTTGAGTATTGGTCGACTCTTGCTTTGCAATGAAAGAATTCAAAATATCTTCCAAATTTCTGTTAGGTGGAGGAACATAGGGTGCATAATTCTGAAAATTTTGTTGATTTTGGAAATGTGGTTGTGAAAATTGTGCAGCTTTATCATTCCTCCAACTAAAATTTGGAAGATTTCGCCAACCTGGATTGTAATTTTGAGAAAATGGTTCAAAATTTGGCCTTTTGAAATTGTTCAAAACATTGGCTTGTTCATGGAGACATTCTTTAAAAGAGGACAAAGTGGTACAATCTTTTGTAGAATGATCACTTGTATCACAGATATGACATGCAATTTCTTGAACAGATTTTAATTTACCATTCTTTTTCAATTCAAGTGCCTCAACTTTTCTTGCCAAAGAGGTAAATCTGGCTTGGAGATCATGTTAATCCTTGAGGGTGTACTTACCTCCACCAGATGTGGGAGATTGAATCTTATTTGATAGTTCGATTGTACCTATAGTGTCCCAATTTTGAGCATTTTCAGCTAATGAATCGAGATACTCAATTGCCTATCTTTATTTCTTTATCTTCAAATGTTCCATTACACATAAATTCAACTATTTGCCTATCTTTAGGTTTTAAGCCTTCATAAAATTGAGAAACAACTCTCCAAATTTCAAAACCATGATGTGGACAAAGATTAAGCAATTCTTTGTAGCTATCCCAATACTGATAAAAAGTTTCTCCTTGTTTTTGAGTGAAAGTGATTATTTTCCTTTTGAAAGAATTTGTTCTATGAGATGGAAAAAACTTTTTCAAAAATTGTTGTTGCAATTCATCCCAAGTTCGAATGGATCCCGATCTAAGATTTGTAGCCAAGTTTTAGCTTTATCTTTAAAGAAAAAGGAAAAAGCTTAAGTCGAATGGTGTTCATGCTACAATTTAGATCATTATATGTGTTGCACACTTTTTCAAACTCTCGTAAATGCATGTATGGATTTTCAGAATCTAAGCCATGAAAGTTGGGTAAAAGTTGGATAATATAAGGCTTAAAATTGAAATGAGATGCATCAGATTGAAAAACTAGACATGAAGGTGCACTAGTACGTGTAGGATTAATGTGATCTCTAAGTGTTCTTCGTCTATCATGATCATGTTGAAATTGAATTTCATCTTCATTTTTTTGGATGGTTCTTCCGCCATGTTTTGTGAAAATAAAGGGTTATTTCAAATGAGTCGACCACTATGTGTAAATGCTCATGCAAATGCAAAAGAAAAACACACGAAAGTAATAAAAATTCAAAGAAAGAAAAACAAACTATAAACAAAATTAAATAGACTTGAAATTAAATTATACTTCCCCGGAAACGGCGCCAAAACTTGATGCGACTTTGATTGTTGCACTCCCAAGAGCAGGTTGTCCACAAGTTGTATAATTCGATGAATCCGAATATCATATCCACAGGGAAGCTAAGGTAATTACAAGTCGACTACAATGTCCTTTTGTTTTGTTTTTTTCTTTTTCTTTTAATTGTTTGAATCTCTAATTGGTAATTTTTAATTGTTCAAATTTTAATTTAAGTAGTTTAGATTAAAGGATCCACTCTTATTATTTTAATAAAGTTAACATTAATGAATATTATTGAAGTCCATTTAATAAAATGGTTCCAATGAATTAAATAATAATATTTGTATTATGTTATAAATTATTGTCTTATAAGTATATAATATATACCAAAATTTATAAATGTTGTCAAGTATTTATTGTGCTATATATATATATGTAAATACTAAATCAAGGTCCCATTTTAAATGGTTGGTAAAACCAAGCTAACATTTAAATGGTTCCAAGAATTTAGTGTAACATATAGCAACAATAAATCAAAACTCCCACTTATAAGTAAGGAATAATAATGCTTAAAGAAATAAATATAACATAAACAATAAATAATGATTAAATAATATAAACATAGATTCTTACCTTTTAATAACCTTATTATCATGACAAGGGTTTCACCTTTTCATCTCAACTTTGGGAAGTTAGCTACTCATTATTCAAAGTGTAAAACTTTGAATATGAAATTAACATGCTAATTATATTTAAATGAAAAAATAAAAGAAAAACAAAGAGAGCAATATTATGAACTTAAATGTTTGTTCATAAAATGAGAGATATCTCAATACATTAGTGTTCCAAGAAATTATATTATAATACACATCACTTCTGAAAATCTTCTCATCCGAATTTTTTTTCCACATAAAACGAAACATGTAGAAAATTGAGTTGTTTGAATTGTGGTATTTGTTTTTTACTATTTGACCAAGTAATTTGAGAGATATGGTCAAAATGCTAGAACATGATAAAATTGTCACTCCTTTGTGTGGCGCCCCAAACCTCGCCACGTTATCATGCAACATGTGACGTCATATGCATAAAATTTTTTTCTTTTCGACGACGTAATAATATAATGCATATACGACAAAATAGTGCAATCACCCCACTATCTACGTCAGTGTAGCAGAAACAGTATAATAAATACACACATACAACTCAAATAAGACAATAAGCTATACTGTCTCTATCTACTATCAACTACAAGACTGTTTGACTAGACACACCTAGTCCTTCACCACTATCCTGTCTCACGCATAGTCCTGTAACCAGCCCAACAGAAACATCCCTCAAAGGGTGAGCATATACAACAATCATCATCGTAATACGTAACAGTTATATTAACAACATAAAATATAACTGAAATAATAATAGAAATACCCCCTTTGCCGTTTCTGGACAATCAGCCAACAACAACCTCAACAACATCACAATGCAACAACATCGACGATACGTCGCACCCCAACACCGGCGACAGCAATATCGTCTAACGAACAACAACATTGACGATACGTCGCACCCCAACACTGGCGACAGCAATATCATCGAACGAATAACAACATCAACGATACGTCGCACCCCAACACCGGCGACAGCAATATCGTTGAACGAACAACATCAACGTGACAACATCAACGAGACTTCTCCCAACAACGATAGTCAACAATATCAACAATAATAAACAACAACAAATATAATATCAAATCACCCAATTCCTGTGATTTATCATCGTTCAACGCAATAGTATTCATCAATACTAAACAATAACAACATATGCTCGTACGTCAACACGTACCTGATAATCGAGTATATATACAATCTGTTATTTCTTTGATCCTGAGGCTTGTGATGTATCTAAATAATTCAACAACAATTATCAGATCATTGTCACCGTATCAACATAATCATAACAGCCTCAATATATAACATCAAATAGCCCAACAACAATTAATTCAACGAAATATAAAACTCGATTATAAATTATTATCGCTCAATAATTTAATATTCTGTGTATTTAATTCACAATAGTACCATCAAATACACCCTAATTAATTTAACATCAAATAATAGGCTATTTTACAACATCCGTCAAATTGCGAAAACTTTATATCAACGTGTAGCCTATACTTCGTAGACTCCGAATATATAATCAGAATTAATAACAACTGACAAACAACTCTCCAATCTCAATCCAATGATTAAAAATCCCTAATTATAATAAATTATGAATAATTCAAAACAACAACACAATAATCTTCTCTACTTAGTTAAAATCATACATTACTCAACAATCTTCAATTTCAGTATGATTTAACAATTTATTGGATTTATTCCATAAATCGACGAATTTCAAACATCACCAAAAATATAAAATTTATACCTCAAATCGAAGATCTCGTGTCAACGATCCCAGAACTAAAGTCGGTTCGTCGATTGGATAAACCGATAAGTCGCAAGAATTAAAAAGAAAAATCGGAACTTTCTTTCCCTCTCACCTCGCGTCTTTGTTGCCTTCTGTTCTTGCGGTGGAATTGATGAAATCAAATATATTTTTTTATTTTTATTTTTTTTAAATATTATATTATATTATTAATATAATATAATATAATATATAATATTTAACATCGGTATATCCATTTGGACCAGTCAAACGATAAAAATTTCCAAAACTCAAAACATGAAATTTCTATATCTTTGAGTTTTCTACGTTATATCCAAATTTCAAATCATTTGGACTTCATATGACCAAAATATGTCATATTTCATTTTTTAAAAATCATTAATTATTTAGTAATCTCATATTACTAAATCAACAACTTGTGATATTACTTCAGGCATTACATTTCTACCCCCTTTAAATGAATTTCGACCCCGAAATTAATCAACAACAGTAATAAAATGCATAAATAAAAGATACTTCATAATATCAGAATAAGTAGGGGTAGAGCTCTCTCATATGCCGCTCTGTCTCCCAAGTGGCCTCTTCGACACCTCTATGTTCCCACTGAACCTTCACCATCGGTATAAGCTTACTACGAAGCTTCCGTTCAGATCGATCCAAAATACAAACTGGTCTCTCAACATAAGATACGTCAGGATCTAACTGAACCTCAGATATATCCAACACATGTGAAGGATCCGGCTCATACTTACGCAACATCGATACATGAAACACATCATGAATACCAGATAAAGATGGAGGTAGAGCCAATTGGTAAGCCAAAGTGCCTATCCGCTGCAATATCTCATACGGGCCAACATAACTCGGTGTCAACTTTCCTTTCATGCCAAATCGCACTGTGCCACGAAAAGGAGAAACTTTCAAAAATACTCGATCGCCCTATTGAAACTCTAAAGGTCTTCGTCTTTTATTGGCATAGGCGGCCTGTCTATCTTGAGCTGCTTTCAATCGTTGCTGTATCAACTTTACTTTCTGTTCCATCTCATGAATCATATCAGGACCGGTAACTGCAGCTCGATCAACATCATCCCAGTATAACGGAGATCTACAACGTCTCCCGTACAATGCCTCAAATGGAGCCATCTGAATACTACTCTGATAACTATTGTTATACGCAAACTCTACCAATGGAATAGATGACTGCCAAACAGATTTAAAATCCATAACATAAGCACACAACATATCCTCCAGCGTCTGAATAGTACGCTCAGTCTGACCATCTGTCTGGGGATGATAAGCCGTACTCAATCTCAACTCTGTCCCCATCGCAGTCTACAATCCTTCCCAAAAATGAGAAGCAAATCGAGGATCTCTATCAGAAATAATAGACACTGGAATCTCATGCAACCGTACAATCTCTCGTATATACAACTGTGCCATCGTCAAGTACGTACTACTCATGCTATAGGGTATAAAATGTGCAACTTTCGTCAATCGATCAACAATCACCCAAATAGCATCAATAGTTCCAGTGCTTCTTGGCAAATGAGTCACAAAATCCATCGATATGTGCTCCCATTTCCAAGTCGGCACTTCTAAACTCCTCAATTCACCTCCCGGCCTTCTCCTCTCAGCTTTGATCTGTTGACAATTAAGACATCGACGTACAAAATCAATCACATCACGTTTCATTCCCTTCCACCAAAAATGAGAGCGTAGATCCTTATACATCTTCTTGCCACCAAGGTGGATAGAATATCGACTACAATGTGCACGCCGCAACAGGCCCTGGCGCAACTCAGATATATCAGGAACTACCCATCTATCATTCATCCTCAAACTGCCATCATCAGCCACTCTAAAACGAGTATCTTGTTTCTGAGAAACTAACTCCCTCTATCGCTGAACTCTCTCGTCTGTCATCTGTGCATCACAAATACAACCATATATATCAGGTTCAGCTAATAAGGTAGATACCTGGATAGGAGTCGTCGAGATATCAAAATCATATCCCGAGGAACAACAAGACATCATCATAGATGATAAACGACTCACATCCTTTGCAGTACAACTCACTTTACGGCTCAATGCATCAGCTGTAAGATTGGCTCGACCAGGATGATATTCAATCTCACAATCATAATTCTTCAGCAAATCTAACCATCGTCTCTGTCTCGTATTCAACTCTGTCTGGGTAAACAAAAATCTCAAGCTCTTATGATCAGTATAAATCGTAAACGAGGTACCATATAAATAGTGTCGCCATATCTTCAAGGCAAAGATAATGGCTGCCAACTCCAAGTCATGCACAGGGTACCTTGTTTCGTGTGGTTTCAGCTGTCTCGAGGCATATGCCACAACATGTCGATCCTGCGTCAAAACACATCCCAAACCATGTAATGATGCATCAGTATAAACAACAAACCTCTCATTTTCTGTAGGAATTGAAAACACCGGTGCAGTCGTCAGTCGGTGCTTCAACTCCTGAAAACTCCTCTCACATGCTTCGGCCCACTGAAATCGCACACCTTTCTGAGTCAACTGTGTCAAAGGCCTAGCAATCTTTGAAAATCCCTCGATAAATCGACGATAATAACCTGCTAAACCAAAGAAACTACGAATCTCAGGTACAGATGTAGGTGCAGACCACTGTAACACGGCTTTGACCTTCGTTGGATCAACAGAAATCCCATATCTCGATATAACATGACCCAAGAAGACCACTCGATCCAACCAAAACTCACACTTACTAAGTTTGGCATACAACTGTCTATCTCGCAACACCTGTAACACTGAACGCAAGTGCCCTGCATGCTCAGCCTCACTCCTGAAATATATCAATATATCATCAATAAACACAATAACAAATCGATCGAGATAAGGCTGAAATACCCTATTCATCAAACTCATGAACACAGCTGGAGCTTTCGTCAACCCAAACGGCATAACTAAAAACTCGTAATGCCCATATCTGGTCCTGAATGCTGTCTTCTGAATATCCTCCTCTCTAACTCGTATCTGATGATATCCTGACCTCAAATCAATCTTCGAATATACTGAGGTTCCCTGTAACTGATCAAACAAATCATCAATATGAGGGAGGGGATATTTAATCTTAATCGTTACCTTATTCAGCTGTCGATAGTCGATACAAAGCCGCATAGTTCCATTTTTCTTTCTCACAAATAAGACTGGTGCACCCCAAGGCGATACACTAGGGCGAATGTATCCCTTTTCCAGCAAGTCCTGCAACTGGGCTTTCAACTCTCTCAACTCTGCTGGTGCCATTCTGTAAGGAGTACGAGAAATAGGGGAAGTATCTGGCATCAACTCGATCCCAAACTCCACCTCACGGGCTGGTGGGAAGCCTGGAATCTCATCAAGAAATACATCGGCAAACTCAGCAACTATAGGTATCTCCTCTATTCCCACCTCCTTCTTCTTTTCTGTCACATCTACAGCATAAATAAGATAACCCTCATGCCCATGCTCCAATAACCGAGACATCCGGATGGCAGATACCAACGGAACACGGGGACAAGAACCCTTCCCATAAAATGTCCAACGCTCTTTCTCATCTGTATAAAAATATACCACCCGCTGATAACAATCAACTGTCGCACAATATCTCCTCAGCACATTAATTCCCACAATACAATCAAAATCAGTCATCTCTAGAATAATCATATCAGATCTCAGCTCATAGCCCTCATAAGAAATAATACCATCTGATATCATAGATACAACTGATATATCAACTCCAGAAGGTGTCGAAACAGAAAGAGGCATAGACAATGGAGACGAGCGCATATGATGCTCAACCACAAACCTCTTCAATATAAAACTATGTGAGGCACCAGTATCAACAAGAATATAAGCAGGATAAGAACATAAATAACACTTACCCGCTATCATCTCCTCTCGTGCCTCCTTTGCCTGCTCTCGTGTCAAAGCATACACCTGTGCCTGAGGCGGACCAGCTCCCTGCATACGTGGCTGTCCTCCAAAAGGTCGTGGTGTAAACTGCTGAGGCTGTCGTCCTCCTCTCTCTGAGGATCTACCTATAGCACTCCTAGGCTCTCGCTGTCCCCCACGACTAGGACACTGCCTCGCCAGATGACCAACACCACCACACTCAAAACAGGTGATCTCGGTCTGTATACACTCTCTGATCAGATGAGGTCCCCCACAACGATAACATCTCACTGCTCTGGACTCTCCTCTCTGCCCCTGAACAGACTGAGAACTGCCCCCATGACTCTCAACACGTCGTGAATCAAATCGACGCTTCCCAGATGATGCTGAAGAAGAAGATGAACCCTTCTGATATTTAAAAGACTGTCCCTGAGGTCGCAATGACTCCCTAGTCGGCTCTGATAATCGTCCCTAAGCCCCATACTCCTGCATAACTAACTCAGCCATCTCAGCCCTTGTCACTGCATCCTCAAATGATACCGGGTTGTTTGATTGCACACGATCAAATAACTCTAACTTCAACCCTTTCAAGAAATGCCTCATCTTAGCATGAACATTCGTAGCAATATGTGGCACATATTTCAACAATGCAGAATATCGAGTCTCATACTCAGCAACAGACATACTACCCTGTCTCAAATCCTCAAATTCTTTCTCTTTCTTTTGTCTGGTTGCTATAGAAAAATATTTATCAAGAAAACGAGACCGAAACACATCCTAATCAACAGTACGGCCCTGAGCTCTCAATCCGACCTCAGTCGTCTGCCACCACAATAGTACATTCCGCGAAAGCTGAAATGTAGCCAATCGTAACCAAGCAGACCTAGCACACGGTGCAGTCACAAATATCTGCTCTATCCTCTCAATCCACTCCTCTGCTCGCTCACCGGTCTCATAACTATCAAATCTCGGCGGAAGATAACTGCTGAACTGTGCCAAAGTCAACTCACCAGGCAATAAAGGCCGATCTGCTGGTGCCTGTCCCATAGGAGGAGGTGGCAATGGATTTATCTGTCCAAATCCACTGTCAACCTCGTCTGTTTCCTCGTGTGGATGTACATGTTCTCTAGCTGCCATCACTGGAAATCAAATTGTTAATCATAACATTTAACAATTACAATCCAGTAATCATCATCACACCTTTCGCACGAAAGTACACGCAACTAAAGAACAATAAATCATATCGAGAAATCATCAATAACAAGTCAAATGCACAGACACACGCAGATAATATCGTCATCAGACTCCCTCATCACAAATCCAACTCCTAACCATCCCAGACATCTAACATATGCTCTGATATCACCAAATGTGGCGCCCCAAACCTCGCCACGTAATCATGCAACATGTGACGTCATATGCATAAAATTTTTTTCTTTTCGACGACGTAATAATATAATGCATATACGACAAAATAGTGCAATCACCCCACTATCTACGTCAGTGTAGCAGAAACAGTATAATAAATACACACATACAACTCAAATAAGACAATAAGCTATACTGTCTCTATCTACTATCAACTACAAGACTGTTTGACTAGACACACCTAGTCCTTCACCACTATCCTGTCTCACGCATAGTCCTGTAACCTGTCCAACAGAAACAGCCCTCAAAGGGTGAGCATATACAACAATCATCATCGTAATACATAACAGTTATATTAACAACATAAAATATAACTGAAATAATAATAGAAATACCCCCTTTGCCGTTTCTGGACAATCAGCCAACAACAACCTCAACAACATCATAATGCAACAACATCGACGATACGTCGCACCCCAACACCAGCGACAACAATATCGTCGAACGAACAACAACATCGACGATACGTCGCACCCCAACACCGGCGACAGCAATATCGTCGAACGAATAACAACATCCACGATACGTCGCACCCCAACACCGGCGACAGCAATATCGTTGAACGAACAACATCAACGTGACAACATCAACGAGACGTCTCCCAACAACGATAGTCAACAATATCAACAATAATAAACAACAACAAATATAATATCAAATCACCCAATTCCTGTGATTTATCATCGTTCAACGCAATAGTATTCATCAATACTAAACAATAACAACATATGCTCGTACGTCAACACGTACCTGATAATCGAGTATATATACAATCTGCTATTTCTTTGATCCTGAGGCTTGTGATGTATCTAAATAATTCAACAACAATTATCAGATCATTGTCACCGTATCAACATAATCATAACAGCTTCAATATATAACATCAAATAGCCCAACAACAATTAATTCAACAAAATATAAAACTCGATTATAAATTATTATCGCTCAATAATTTAATATTCTGGTGTATTTAATTCACAATACTACCATCAAATACACCCTAATTAATTTAACATCAAATAATAGGCTATTTTACAACATCCGTCAAATTGCGAAAACTTTATATCAACGTGTAGTCTATACTTCGTAGACTCCGAATATATAATCAGAATTAATAACAACTGACAAACAACTCTCCAATCTCAATCCAATGATTAAAAATCCCTAATTATAATAAATTAGGAATAATTCAAAACAACAACACAATAATCTTTTCTACTTCGTTAAAATCATACACTACTCAACAATCTTCAATTTCAGTATGATTTAACAATTTATTGGATTTATTCCAGAAATCGACGAATTTCAAACATCACCAAAAATATAAAATTTAAACCTCAAATCGAAGACCTCGTGTCAACGATCCCAGAACTGAAGTCGGTTCGTCGATTGGATAAACCGATAAGTCGCAAGAATTAAAAAGAAAAATCGGAACTTTCTTTCCCTCTCACCTCGCGTCTTTGTTGCCTTCTGTTCTTGCGGTGGAATTGATGAAAATCAATTCCACCACTTCAAGTATTTTTTTTTATTTTTATTTTTTTTAAAATATTATATTATTAATATAATATAATATAATATATAATATTTAACATCGGTATATCCATTTGGACCAGTCAAACGATAAATTTTCAAAACTCAAAACATGAAACTTCTATATCTTTGAGTTTTCTACGTTATATCCAAATTTCAAATCATTTGGACTTCATATGACCAAAATATGTCATATTTCATTCTTTGAAAATCATTAATTATTTAGTAATCTCATATTACTAAATCAACAACTTGTGATATTACTTCAGGCATTACACTTTGGTAACTTTACTTGTTGCTTAATTTGATCCCAATTGTGAGTAGATTTTTATCTCATGTTTGTCACCAATACTGTAGATATTATTATCAACTTTCTACAGGTCCAAGAATCATCTTAATCTCATTTGCAACGCCAAAGTTATTCTTGTTTTATCGAACCTGTAAAAATAATAAAAACTTATAATTACACAACAACTTATTTTTTATACAATTTATTATAAAATGTATAATGTTTAAACATTTAATAAAACAAAAACTATAAATTTATATTATAGAACATTTAATTAATGTACAATTTTTATGTTTATCAATCACCTCAGGTGCCAGGGACACCTCAGCCAGAGGACCGTCAGCCATGCAAGCAGTGCAATCGGTTCCACTTCGGCAAGTGCATGTGGGGGACTTTCAAGTGTTTTATTTGCGGGCAGGAGGGTCACAAGGCGGCATATTGCCCTAAGAACAAGGGCTCCACTTCTCGCGGGTTGCCAAATTGATGGAATGTGATGTGTTAAAGGATTGCATAGATAGTACATGTAGTGTGTCCTATTTGCATGGTTATTATTTTTTTGATGATGGTTGTAAAGAATGCATGGATGAATATTATAATGTCTTTGTTCATGATGGATATTGATAATTATTGAATGAATTTGTGAGTTTTTCTCTCAACAAAAAAGCTTCGGCTTTGAGCACGTTTTTGTGCGTTTTATCAAATCAAAGTTTAATACTTTATAGTGTTTGTCGATTGTACTTCACTCAGACAAGTTCTTTGAAGGTTCGCTTGAGATAAGTTGTTTTATCTGTGTTAGTTTTTACTAAACCGCATGATTTATAGGCGAATACACGTTACTTGTTTTCAAAGCTTAAAGATTTGGTGTCATTTGTTATTTGGTGTATGGTGAAGTTGATGATTATATGGTGAAGACAACCATGGAGTTAGGGCTCCAAGTGGTGATCGACTGAGAACGTGGGTGATAGAACCTATAGACTAGAATTGAGAGGTAAGCAAGTTGATAATATAATATTTTTTTTATTACGTACTTCCTTCGTTTTTGTGTAGGTAGCAAAGATTTGAGAACAAATCTTTTTGAAGAAGGGGAGTATGATATGAATTTGATCGAGTATTGTGTAGAACCCAAAATCAATACACATATAACCCATGCAATTATTTAATTGTTAAATTATTTATTTAATTTTAAAATGATTTTTAGTGATGCATGTTTTATGAAATGATATTATTTTAAAGTATTCATGTCTATGTGATGCACATTAAAATATTTCTCGAGTTTCATATTTCATGCGATTATTCGATGCGGGATTGAGGAAAAGAGACCGGTGACGATTTTGGCAGTTTTAATGTGGTATTTTATTTTTAAGTCAGGATTGGGGCATTTTAAATGATTTATAAGTTTTTTGTATTTTAAAAGCCTTATTCATTTATTTAGTGATTTTAAGTTTTTTAAAACTTTTGAAGTCTAGCACATGTGCATTTTTAATTTTTAAATTGAGGGATTTTATTAAGTTAAAGTGGGATAGCATTTTAAATTTATTGTTAGTATTTTAGTGAGGTGTTAGTATATTTTGTAGTGGGTTTAGTTGTTACTAATATTTTTAATTAGCCAATTAACTCAATAATCACCTCCCTAATTACTAAACTCATGCACACACACATTTTTACACACACTAGTACCGATATCACACACACACACATTTTATTCCACAATTCAGATTTTTATTTTGAGAGCAAAACCTAGGGTTCTTAGAAGGAAGAGCAGCCGCCCCATTCCCCACAATTTCCAGCAAATTTTCGTCACTTTTGTTGCAAGAAAATCGTTACACGATCGTCTCGGATCAACCCTCGCTTCCTTCCCGCGTCAGTGTCATCGGTTCGGTAAATTTTAATATCAAAGACACGTATATTCTTTTTTTCCTGGGTAGATCTTGTCATATTATGTGTTGTGTTGTTTTTTATGCGTAAAAATCCGTGTATGATGTGTAAAGTTTGAGCATAAACTTTTCGAATCGATTTTCGAACGTTTTTAGATCTCTGAATTTCGTCTTTACTGTATTTTGAATTACTGCGGTATTTCGGTCAAGATTTTGGGAAAACTTTCAACACGTGAACGTAGTACTTTTTGATACCTTCGATTTGATATAAAATTCAAAATATTTGGATAAGAAACGAGTGAGTTATGACCATTTTCGTGGGACTGCTCAAACTGCGTTTTCTGAAAAATGTGTTCTTGATGTGTTCTTGAAGTTTTATTGTTGCAGGCTTCGTTGGGGATCGACGGGTGATCGCTGCTGCATTTAGGTATGTCGAGAACGATGTTGGGATGGTTATTGGTGTTTCTTTTCGTGTCGTTAGGCACTTGAGAGGATGAGTAGTCGTAAAAATTGTTTTGTTGTCAAATGTCGTATTCACGGATTCGGTTGCGTTGTTTGTAAGGCGTAGTTGTTTTGGGGTGTTTGTAGGGGATTGAGTCATTGCCATAGCGGCCTAGGATGGGACTCGAGGTGTCGATTCATGGTCGGGGTGATCGAGTTAGGGAGATTAAGTCTCAAGCATAGGAATCTTCGTGATTTGCCCCTCCCGCAGGTACACGGACCCGGGGACGGACCCTTACACGGGGTCTGTGCCTTTGTTTTCTTCGAGGTGTCAAAATTCTGAGTCTACACGGATCCTGGCACAGGGTCCGTGCCGTTCTTTCTTTTCGATTATGTCTTTACAGTAGGTACACGGACCCAGGCACGGGGTCCGTGTACTTCGTATTTGAGGAATATTTTATTGTTTGCTTTGGGGTTCGAGGTCTTCGGTTAGTGCGATAATTAAACAAGGTCGAGTCCCGAGAGATTTAGAATGTCATAAGAAAATTGTCAAGTTTGTGGGGGAGCACGATTAACTACGTCTAAGCTATGCAAGATAAGTTATTCGAATTCATGTTAGTATGTTGCAGCAGTGGCCCCCAAGCGAGATCCAACGAATCCCTCAACGCCAAGTAAGTATGTTCGACCTGCAAAAAAAAATACTTTTACGTTTTTGAGGTATGCTAAATGTCTTGTGACCAAATTATGTATGGGTTTGGAAGTCGGTGAACGTGGCCGAGGATCTCTCCACCCCGTTAAAGCATGAACGGGTTTAGATCAGGATTGGAAAGCGGTAAAGCATGACCAAGGATCAATCCACCCGTTAAAGCATGAACAGGGATCTCATGTATGTGGTAGTGGACTTTCCCTGCCAGCCCAGTATTGTGGTTTAGTCTGATCAGGCGTATCTATGTATTGGTCACTTGCTTTGAAACATATCTCTACGCAAAATGATGAAGTTATGTATGTACAAGCATGCAAGAATGTTTATGAAAAGCTTTATGTTGATGGCACGTCTATAATATGTATGTATGTTCAAGCAGTCGTAATGCACGTTCAAGTTTCAAGTATGTACGCTCTATTTTAAAGTTGCATGTGGTTTTATTACGTATTACTCGTTACTTTCAGTTTATACGTGTTGAGTCTTCAGACTCACTAGACTTGATCGATGCAGGTGAGGATGAGTTTGAGGCAGACGAGGGGTGGGGACCAGTGAGCTGGCTTGGACTGAGCAGGAGGCTAAACCCGAGGACCGCCCATGTTTTGAAGTTTTTATGAAATGTTTCAATTACTATGATTTCATGTTTTGTTTTACGATGTTTAAACAAGTACTTTTTGTTAGCCAACTTTATTGCAAATACTTTTGGATGGACAGTTTATTTCAAACCGAATTTTGAGGATTTATTTCTTATTCAAGAAAATTTTTATTTTTCCGTAAATTTTAAATAGTTCGAAAGTACGGTACGTTACATGTTGTGAGCTAACTATTGGAAAGAAGTTCAAGGAAGCTCATCAAAAATTCATGACGAGCTACCCAGAGCATACCAGACAAGTTTGAGGCCATTATAATGTCATTCAAGTGTTGAATGACCAAAAAGTAAGCATTCAGGCAGAGACAGGCGCTCCCAAGCGCATATTTCGCTCGCCCCAATGCCCAAGGCCGAGTCAGTCATGTCCTAGCGGAGTTTTTCACCCATCCTAGTGCCCAAGGCCGAGAGCAGCGTGCCTCAGTGCGAGAATAGCGAGCCCCAGTGCCCGAAAACGCCAGCCCTAGCGACCGCAATGCAAAATTCAACATGGAAACCCTACCTTATGATTTTTTATTGCTTTGTTACCTTATTTTTATTTTAAAACAAGTTATAAATTATTGAATGAAATTGAGAATTTTCTTTCTAAAAGCTTTGTCTTTTGTTTCACACTTTTGTGTGTTTTATCAAATCAAACTTTTCAAAGTTTAATAACTTTGTGGTGTTTTTGATTTTTCTTCATTCGCATTGTCAATTGGACGAGTTCTTTGAAAGATTGTTTGAGATCAGTTGTTTATCTATGATATTAGTTACTAAACTATGTGATTTAGGGGCGAATATACGTTGCTTGTTTTCATAGAATCCAGGGTGTGATCGGGTCTAGTTCGTGTATGAATTTTATTTTGGTGCTAACTAGGTCTTAGAATTGAGGGCGCGATTGGGACCTCGTGCATGACAAACATTTTGGAAACTCCAAAGGTTGTTTGTTGAATATTGTTGAAGTCCAAGTTGATCAAGTGGTGTTTGGCGAGAATATTGTGTGCATGCATTACTTGCATAACACCCGAGTGGTCGTGGGTTTAGGGCACAAATTTATAGAATTATTTAGGCATTGTTTCAAAATTATCTATTTAATTTTGGTTCGTAATTATCATCTTTTACGTTCCCAAGATTCCTTATATAATTATAATATTTGTGACCGACCTAAAATCTATGGATACTAGGTTCGAAGGAACTAAGAAAACTCTGATTGGCATTTTCTAGGAAAACTTTTGATTTTTATATTAATTCTTATCTTTAGCATATACATTGTAAAAAAAACGAAATTTTATAGATTATTATTCAGAATATTATTTGTTCAACTTTGTTCTTCATGTTTTTTGTGTTTATTGTGTGTTCATCAAATCAAACTTATCAAAATGCAACATTTTGTGTCATTTGTCGATTGTCTTAAATTGCACTTCCAAGGACAAGTTCTTTGGAAGTTCTCTTAAAGATGAATTGTTTCTTATTTTTTTGTTCTTTGTTTCTAGACAATCTAGTTTATGGGTGGATTTTACAACACTTGTTTCACAGATTGGGACTAAGTTTTTACAAGAAAATAAAACAGGTTTGATTGGCCATGTTTTTGATATTTTTTATACATTACATTCCCTGAATAACTCAAATTGTTGTTGTTCGTTGAATTGATGGCACGACTGACATCAATATACCCTAAGTTCGAACTTTTCTTAGTTTCCATCCTTAGCATCTTAAATTCTTTCTTTGAGTGTTTCAGTCATATTCTAGTCCTTAAAGAGTCTTCCAATTTAATTTGTTTCTGTGCACTCCAAGTGAGTCAATTTTCAACTGTCATAGAGTTTGACTTCGAAGTTTGATGCACACAAGCTGGAAAATTTAACTACACCCTTTTAGATAGTTCTCAATATTTGATTGAATACATGAGTGTGAGTGCTTTTGTTTGGAGTGATTTGTGAGGATTTGTGGTGATGAAACTTTATCTTTTATTTTATTGTTTGCTACTAGCTTTTCTTGTAGGTACAACATGTCGAATGATCTTCAATTTCAAAATTTCTTGGGAGTTGAGAAGAATGTGGTCGAGTGAGTTTATGACTTTACGTGAAAAGTATAGGCGATGCAAGGAGAAACAGATGTATGATAAGCGAATTGACAAGAATAGAAGCTACAGAAGTGTTGATGCGGGATACAGAATCATGCTTGGATTGGGGCAGATAGGCAATGTGATGAGAGTCATAGATATAGAAATCGTGAAGATTATAGTTTAAATGGTGTTAAAATAAAAATCCCATCTTTCATTGGGAGAGCCGATCCAAAAGAGTATCTTGATTGGGAGAGGATGATGTATTTTGTTTTTGAGATCCAAAATTATTCAGAATGTAAGAAGGTAAAACGAGCTTGTAGTGGAGTTTAACGACTATGCAATTACTTGGTGGATCAATTAGTGTTGGGTAGGAGAAGATACTAGAAATTGCCTATAATCACTTGAGATGAGATGAAAATAGTAATGATGAAACATTTTATTCCTAATAACTACGATAGAGGAGTTGATAGAAGTGGTGGAAGCGACTTGTATGAGGTGTCCTTGGCATCCATATGGAGGTCGAGTATGGAGGAGAAAATAGTAGTGATAGTGTCAGCTGAATTGATGGATTAAAATCATGAAGTTCCCAAGCATGGATATCAAGGTACATCTAAAAATTTCAATACTGTACTTGTGATATTATATGTTCTTGGTGTCAAGAAATTAGACATAATATTAGCCAATATCCAAGTGAGATGGTGATAGTGGTGGATTATCAAGTAGAGCTTGAATCAAAAGTTTTAGTTGATCTTGAATATAAAGTTGAAGTTGAGAAATTTGAGGATAATGATAGTCCATCGATTGATGATGCGGGTGTTAAACAATATGTGGTGGAAGATGAATAATTAGATGATGAAGAAATTCTTAATATGCACACTATGGATGAGGAGAATAGCCAAGGTGAATTTTGAGGAACAATCCATTTTTTCAGTTGGCTCAAAAACAAGTTCTTGAGGATCAATTGGAATTTCAAAAAGTGCGGAAAAAAAGATAGTGATAATGAAAAAAATATGAGAAGGCCGAAAAGAGATTAAAAAAGAGAGAAAGAGGTCGAATGCGATGGAAAAATGAGAGAAAAGAAAAGGAAAAAGAGTTCAAAAAAAGAGTGGAAAAATAAATATATGATCCAAAAGAGTGAGATTGAGATAGAGTTGATTTTGCATAAACTCTTAAAGTACTTCTTTACAAAAAGATTTTACCATATTTTCATAATATAGTCGTTCAATCCCGAGCATTTTTATTTCTTCTTTGCCGGATTTTGGAGGTGTCACGATGAGGAGACAAACGAGTTTCGATGATGGGAAAATACAATGGGTTGATCCGTCTGATTTCAAAGTAATCAAAGTGAGCTAAGAGTGGTTGTCTATGTAACTACCATGAGGCATGTTTTACCTCCAATCTTAATTCTATGATGTTTTGTTTTCAAAATTTGGGACAAAGAGTTGCGAATACGCAATTTAATAGATATTATTTAATTTCTAACTTTTTTCCCTAATTTTTATGAATTTGAGAGCTGCGAGAAATTTCATGCATTAAGCTTAAATATTATTGAATTTGATTTCTCAAAAAATTTTAAATTGATGAGATTTAGCGGTAATAAGGATTTATAATAGTAGAATTAAATTCTAGTGAGGTGTCTGAGATTGCATAGTTGTTGCATGTGAAATTTTTATGTACTTGATAGTTACTTATTTGAGGTGAATAAATTTTTAATTTTACATACATCTTAGCATGACTTACTTGCTAAAGAGACACATGGTGGAAGTTTAATGGATAGCTTTGGAGCAGCTAGAACCATGGATATGTTGCATGGTTATATGTGTTGATTACATACGGAAAGATATATTGAGTGGGATTGTTAAAAATGAATTGCATATAAGAAAATAACATTTAGATTAGATTCTTATGTCTTACATAGACTACTTATTTCTTGCGAGCAACAATCAAACAATTGTATGATTTTTTTTTTTTTTTTTGTAGTTAACTAGGTGTAAGAATGGGATAAACATAATTTTTGTGATGTTTAACAAGATCATGGTATTATCATTACATCCTAGTATCATGAAGTTTATCTTGTGTATAGAAAAGTTTGCGTTGCATGATTTTGTGAGTGTAAGATATACAAGTTGATGAAAACAGTACTTCAATAATATTATTTTACCTACACTCCGTTCATTGCATTTCATATTATGTCAACTTTCATACGTACTAGAGATTTAATTTTGGTCATGTCATGCTGTCTGTATATCAAGCCCTCCGAGCCTTTTATTTTTGTTTGTGGAAAATATAATATGTCAACATGCTATGAGTGTTCATCTAAGGCAACAAGGTACTGCGTTAGCTAGCTCCAAGGTTGCATCGGTTGGCTTGCATATGTTGTAGTTTTTGAAGTTTTATGCAATCCTCGCAGCCTTTTTCGAGCACATCCGTTTTCGTTTAAAACTAATTTGTAACTCGAATTTTTTGTCGTAATTAAACAACGTACGCTATATGATATGAAAATATTTCACTTGCTAACCAAGTAAAATATCAAACTTCATTCTAAACAATTATAAAAAATCTCAAGATTTATGATAAATCTAACGAGTTAAACCAAATAAAGTACGCTGATTTGGTCAGACAATGCAGTAAAATAAATGAGAGAGGGCAAATCAAATTTTACTGTAGCCTTCGGTGCTGTCGAGTATACTCCCAAAGTGCAATGGCACCACTGACATGAACATTAAGGGACCTCACCACTCCAAGCTGCGGAATTTCCACACAAGCATCCAATATATGGATTATGTCCACCGGTATTCCTTCCTTCTCGTGCCCAAGAACCAAGACCTGTGAAACAATGAACAATGAATGCCATGTTCTATGAGATTCTAAACTCAGCATGTCTATTATAGATTGTTCAGGAGATGCACCATGGCAAATCTTAAAAAGATGAATGATTCGGGCAACTAACGTTGATGTAGTCATTGTTCACTAATCCATGTGTTAGCTTACCTTTTTCAACTCCAGAATCTAAATGGGGTGCTGGAATGAGAAAATTGAATGAGGTACATCAAAAGCAATAATAAGGAAAGGAAAAATGACACAACTGAATTATCTGAATTATATGGTTTGATCATGATGCCTACATGTCAGTGAACAAATGCTCAAGGGACAACAACTCAGTTATCCTTCATTAAAACACAATTGTCCGCACTCCTACAAAGATGAGATCATTTTGTATCCTTGAGACCACCAAAATACTCCAAGTAACATAAATTATTAAATTGAATCAAAAGACCAACTTTTTGATGATATCAAATTCAATTTTCTGAATGCAATTTGAATTCCAACTAATTTCAACCCAAGTTGTGACTAAGTAAACACAGAAAACTACTCAATTATTTCCTTCACCAACTACTAAAGCATAGCCATTGAAATGAATTCCAATTTTAATTACTTTCAATGGAACGCCCAGCATATTATCCAGTAGCAAAACCTTGAAAATATCATACGAAGCATTATTTTAAATTATAATTCAAATAATATTCATCATTTCAACACTATATCATCGTCCAGTGGAATGATGGATCGAAACGATAAGCTGGTGTGGCCAACTTACCGTTTTGATAGGAAAATTGTACTTCTCAAGTGCTATGCTGTTTGCCGTTTGCTCCAGACCAAGGATAGCAAATCCCTCTTTCTTCTTTTTTTCCAAGAATAATTTCATGTTTCTTGGTGGTACTTCCACAATAGGAACCCATTTGTCTGCCGTCACACTGAAAATTAAATGGCAAAGCTGCTAAGGTTGAAGAACCACACACACTCAAATGATATGAGATTTCTTGAATTTCTGTTATACACAAACCAATAGAATTTTGAAAGAAAAAGACTGACGAACAGTCGCAGTTGAACACAATGGTCTTCAACAAAGCATAATTGTCAGTTTTAAAATATGAAACTCGAGCAAGGCGAACAAGGTCATCAGAAACTGAAAAGAATTATGGATGCACGATGCTCCAGAAACAAAAATACAACCTTCATCTAAAATATTTGAAAACGGCTAGACAAGAGGTCTATTACAAAAAAATTGGGAGAACTGGAAACCACAAGATAAAAAAAGAAAAAATAATGATCAGAACCTTATAAGTTGAAACTGCTTGTCAGTCAATATGGTTTTGTCTGCAATAGCTAGTCCAGCGGCTCTAAACACCTGGCACGAGTTAAGAGAATAATATACAACAAGAGTAGAGAGCAACATGATAAATTGAGCTTCCAAAGTGCAGAAATAAGGGAAATGTGATAGTCAGAATCATGACGGCACAAAAAACAATGTAAAGTACCAAGATTCTGCATATCGCACCTCACAAGTTCGTGCCAATCCAGCAAGATTAGGTATTCGATCAATAAGTGAAGCAAAAATGAGAATCTGTTGTCTGCTTGTTTTTAACTTTTCTGCTATCACTCCCCTTGAATGTAGCAACTGATCAAGAAGCTGATCTTCATTTTCCATATCTGCATTTGGGAGCAAAGTGATGATTTTAATTTTTAGGGAAAATCAGCTGAGAGGAAAATTGAATAACCACATCATCTCAAAGCTTAAGCTATTAGCAGACACTAAATATTTTAAGAAGCTCGCTAGTCTTGTGTGGTATTCTTTCTATGTCCCTGGATAATAAAACATTTTTTTCTGAATAGTTTGATGTGAAACTATTATCCTGAACCTCCCATCAAACAGGTTCTTAAAACATCATATCTATGATCACCTCATTAAAAATTTAAGCTACCTGAGAAAGTGAAATTTATGTTTTCAGCATCCTACATACCCAAAAGTGATCTGTATGCCATGTTTTCAGAAGAAGCAGATGCCGAGTGTTGCAGCTCATGTTTTGAGAAAGTAATTTTTTTTTGAAAGTCTAATAGAAGTTCTTTTGGCTGCTGGAATGTTGGCAGTATTCCCCTGGAGTCCAATATTTCGCTGCCCTTGGGATCTTCATCCGTGCAGAGGCTCTCATTCTTGATAGCAGCTGCATCTGTAGCCATTGAGCTTCGGAGATCTTCGCGTGTTTCCTGAAAGAACTGATTATTATAGCAAATCCATGATAATAGTAAAACAGAAAACAAAAGTCCTTACATTTAGAAAGTCAATGACCCGATCCATAAGTGTCGTTGGAACACATTCAAATTCATCTTCCTATAAAAATTGAAAATACAGAAACTTAGATAGCCAAATGCAACAAAAAGAAAAGGTGTCGGTAAAAGTTGCTTCTCAAGCACAAAAGCTTTCACATATTCTTGTATCAATGAACTAACACTTAATGTTAATGAACAAGACTTTTGATAGTTTCCTCAGAAATTTCGATAAGAGAAAATATGGATAAGGACTTTTTAGTTCTAATACTGCTTCGCGGAAAAAACTCCACAATCACAAAACAGGTCTTATCTAAAAGACAATGCAGCTTTCTATTTTCTTTATTTCTTTTTTTGTGTTCTCTTTTGAAAAAGAAGAGTAGCAAAGAAGGTAAAAATTATTAATATCGACTGACCTCAACCCTATTTGCAAAAATCCCATGTGGGGATACAGATTTTGTTGGATTAAACTCATCCAGATAACCCTCCATGGAAGATCTCAACCTGCAGCAGTAGCCCAAAAAAAATTCGTGATGATAGAGGTTCTAAACCTACAACAAGAAACAGTGAAAGGATAATTCACTTATTTATACTTCCAAAGAAAGCAGGTATTTATACAAAACTTATACCTGGCTTTGTCTAGGGAGAAAGAAAAACAATTCTAAAAATCCCCTAAGAAAGGAAAGTGACTAAATAAAATATACTTACAATCAACCATGGCATTTTTTTTAATAATCAGATTCCCCAACATCCCCACTCAAACTATTGAATAGATGTTTGTCAGCTTCAGCTTGTCCGATAGAAGTTAAAAATTGTGTTTGGCAAGCTTTTTGTTAACATATCCGCCTCTTGGATATGAATGGGAATGTAACATAGATCGATCAGACCCTCAAATTTATGCTTAGTGGGGTTCCTGTCAGTTAAAAAATATTAATATTTTATACGATCATCCACGCCCGTGGAGATTGTTTTAACCCATGAAGTGATTTCTTCAGCTTGCACATTTTCCGCCCAAATTTATTCTCAGAGCCTGGGGAAGCATCCATAAACACTTCTTCCTCCAATTCGCCTTGACATCTAACTAATATAATGGCAATCCAGATTCCCATCTAGTGAGAGCAGTACATGAATTGTATCCAGTTTTGCTACTGGAGGGAGCAAAAGTCTCCAGATAATCAACTCCATGAGTCTGTGTGAACCCTATAGCAACCAACCTCATTTTATATCGTTCTATTGACCCATCTAAGTTAAATTTTACCGTGAAACCCATTTGCAACCCACAATTTTTTTGGCTGCAGGCAAGTGTATTATTTCCCATGTTCTCCAAGGCATTGATCTCCTCAAGGACAGCTTTCTCCCATCTGGGAGCATTTATTGTAAAGTCTAGAAATTCGAATAACGTAATCTGACTGCATGCAAATCTAGGGTTTTATTAAAATGTTTATTTAAGTGTTTTTAAATACATGTTTATGACATGGATATATGTTTTTATTTCATGAATTACTAGAATTGCATTATTTGGGCTTTTATCAGCATTTCATGCTCGAACGAGGAACGGAGACCGATGACAGTTAAGGAAAAATGTTTTTATTAAATAATTATTTTTAATTATTTAATATAGGATGAATTAATGCTCAATTTTTGAAAATGGGCTTTTAAGGTATTTTTACGCATCGAGCCATATTTTAAACCGGTATTCAATTTTTAACAAATCGGAGGATTTTTTGAGGGCTCGGATAATATTTTTGAAAACGTACCAAAACAAAATATTTTTCGGGAGTGTTAGTGGGCCTAACGGACATGGATTAATAAATTTTTGAACCAAACCCATTACACCTCAACATTTCAAACCATAAGCCATGTACACTCATTTTATTCTTCAAAAAAAAAAAACCCTCAAACCCTAACCCTCCCTCATAATTTTGGCCGCCCAACTCACGTCCAGCAGCTCCTCCACGAGTCCAGAAGCCATTTGTTCGATTTTGTGAGATAAAACGCAGCCAAGGTCATCCCCGTCCCTCCGGTATCCGTTCTATGCTTTGTTGTCGAGATTTTCGAGCGTATATACGCAAAGGCACCCCCCTTACCTTCATTTTCTCGTCTTTCACACCATAATACTTGGTTTGTATGGATTATGCACGATATGATTCGGATCTAATGTTTCAGTTTGTTTTTTTTACGTTTTTCTTCTTGTATGTGTATTTGTAAGCCACGTTTTTGTCTCGGTTGCAAGGGGGCTGCCAGAGTTGGTGTTCGAAGGAAGCTTTACAGCAGATGTTAGGGTGTCGTAGGTGCTGAGATCGAAGTGGGATCATGCTCATGTAAGAATCGATCGGACATTCATGTTTCGGGTTAGGGCTTTGGTTCGATAGGTTGTTTCAAGGGGTGCAAAGGTGCAAGAGGCGTTCCAGGACGTGGTTTAGGCCCTGGTCGGTCTCAGACGCAGCCTAGAGTGACTCGAACACAGCTGATCACGGGCTCGGAGTAAATCGGTGTGATTAGGGCTCGGCTTTGAGACTTTCGGGTGGAACGCGTAACACCGTGTGCATGGGGCCAGGGTCCACGTCTAGGGCAGTTTAGTAAGAGTCATTGTTGATCTAGGAGAGGCTGGTTCGAGCCTGGTACGGGCCGCAGCGCTGCCGCTTCGGCGCTTGTAGCACCGCGACGCTGGTACATGGCGCCTAGGCGCTTAACCAACGCCTAGGCGCTAGTACTTGTACGTGCATTTTCGAGATTTTTGTGGATATTGCTCGTTTTGGGGTTTCCAGCAAATTATGCCTACATGTCCATGGTTATAAATGGTTTAAGTTGAGTCATACAAGGTTTGGTTAGGAGTCGTTGAACTATGGTTAAAATTTGATCAAGTCCCGGGTTAATTCGGGTTAAACAGGACTCCGGTCTAAACCCAGAAACAAAATATAGAGGTTAATGCAGGGGTTCGGGATACGTTTAAGGAAATGATTAGAAGTATATTTAAGAAGTTTGATAAGTTTGAGCGGGTCGAGTTAGCACTCCTGGCAGTACCCCGAGAACTGAAAATGCATGTTTAAAATGTATATGTTAATTATGAATATTAATTTTTATGAAAATGCTGATAAATACATTGCATGCTTGTTTTTGAGAAAATGTATGTATATGCATGAATTTTACAAGCGCTGAATACGATGACCTGTTTTTTTTAAGATGTGAGTTGGTTGTGACTAACACAAACACGAACATGTAAGGATAAGGCTCAGTGGATGGGTAAAACTGTCGCTGATGTCCCCGCCGCCGGGTACCAAGGTTATACGTAGATGGATCCATCGATTCAGAGCTGATACGAAAGTCACAACTAATGATCTGAATTCAATAAGAAAAATGAACACATATACGATGATATGATGGGACATGATTTGATTATGCTATGTTATGTTTAAGTTTAGGCTTTTGAAGATCATGAACTTATTTTAATTACAGTACTTTTCACTATTGCATGATATGTATATGGACTTGTTATTACGGTTCAGGTGTGTTGAGGTTTCAGACTCACTGGGTGTGATTGATGCAGTTGATCATGAGGATGTGGAGACTAGAGACGCTGAAGACTGAGTAGGCGGAACTTGGGGTGCACATGTTAACCTGAGGACCTTGCATTCTTCTGCATATTATGATCATGAGTCATGGGTGTAAACAATATTTTAAATGTTTTTGCATCTGTTTATACATTGATGATATTGACAGATGTTGAGTTCTTTTAAAACAGTAGATCAGGAGATTTGGTTGCATTTTTAACTTTTGATAACTGCAGTTAGTTTATTGAGTTGTTGGATGGTACTTTTTAATGCTTGTTTCGAAATTTTCATGGACGTATGTGTATGGGTGTTTTCGGTCATAGCTCCATTTAAGGGGAAAAAAAAATTTCTAGTAGTATTTAAGTAGTAGACGTCACAGTTGGTATCAGAGCAAGGTTTCTTGTAGAGGGTTTGTGCCACCGCCAGCTTCAGAAGCTCAGTCGTCAAGCCTCAAGTCTGTAAGTTTACATGTTTTAAATAGTTTAATGCTATCACCTGCATGTTTACATGATATGTGTTTTACAGTACATGTTTAGGTTTTTATATGTTTTGGGGACTAAATGTTTTGAAAGCTAGATTGAATTGCATGATGAGTTACGTTTAGAATTTGGATGGTATCCAGATATTATGCCTCTCAGAAGAGCTCCGAGCACAGACAGGCAGGATGGCAATCCTGGAGGTGACAGAGGCTTTCCACCACCGCCTGCCAGGAGACCCCGCTACCCAAGTTCTGGAGGGTATTGCGCGACTGATGGAGCAAGCTCAGCAGGCTCCGAGACCCCTGGTGGATATATATGAGCAGTTCAGGAGGCTCAGACCGAAGGAGTTTGGGAGCACTAGTTACCCATTTGTGGCAGAGGGTTGGATTCGGTCACTGGAATTGTACTTCCAGTATTTGGACGTGAGAGATGGGGACTGAGTCAGATGTGCTACGTATATGCTGAGAGATGATGCATCTCTATGGTGGAAGGGAGCAATGCATGGAGTGGATCTGGCTACTCTCACTTGGAACCAGTTTAAGGATATCTTCTACAACAAGTATTTTCCTGCTGACGTCAGGGGGTGCCTGACACGAGAGTTAATGAGTCTCCGACAGGGGGACTTAACTGTTGCTGTGTTCATCAGGAGGTTTGATCGAGGCTGTCACTTTGTGCCCCTTATTGCGAGAGATGCGACAGAGAAGCTGAGGCATTTCATGGATGGCCTCAGACCTACCATTCGCCAGGATGTCATGTTGATGAGGCCGGTTACTTAAGATGCTGCCACTGCTTGCGCTTTTCAGGCAGAGCAAGCTTTGAGGGACATAGATGTGGAGATGCAGAGGAAGAGGTATCAGGCCCAGCAGAGTTCACAGCCTCACAAGAAACAGTTTACAGGGCCACCCGGAAATCAGAGGCAACAGAAGCCCCAAGGGTAGTTCAAGAAACCGGGGCAGCAGATGACACCGCAGGCTCCGGGGGCCCCCAAGCCAGAATAAAGACAACCCTGCAAGCAATGCAACCGGTTCCACCATGGTAAATGCATGTGGGGAACATTTGAATGCTTCATCTGCAAAGAGGAGGGCCATAAAGCTGCAGATTGCCCAAGGAACACGGGCCCTACTACTGACAGAGCCTATGTTATGCATGCAGAAGAGGCAGAGGCGGAGCCAGACTTGACACTGATCACTGGTAATATTTTGCTTAGAATTTTTATATTGCCTTGACTGCATGAAATGTTATATTGGTCGATGGAATTACTTTTGAGACCAAGAACTTAGAGTAAAATAGGTCGCATGCTCTAATTAGATAAATTTAAGGATTGAATTAATTTAATTTAAGAATTATGAGGGTTTAATTGCAATAACCGGAATTCAGGGACTAAATTGCAAGATCCGAAAAGTACAGGGACTCTTTCGCAAATTCTGGAATTTCAGGAACCATTTGTGCGATTTCCGTAACTACAAGGCCAAAATTTAATTTTTCGAAAATTTAGGGACCTCAATTGCTACAATTCGAGAATTTCACAGGGGTAGCAATTATCATTTCGAGAATCTTGAGGGCTGAATTGCTATTTTTCCTAAATTTCATGGGGTAAAATGTTTAAATTCGAGGAATTCTAGGGATCTAATTGGAGAATTTTTTATAAATACGGGTGTAATGATAGAATTTCTTTAATTTATTAGGCTTGAACGGTTTTGATGGTATATTTTGTCGCAAAATGGATATTTATTTTAGGTGTAGCCACTTATGCATTGCTAGATTCAAGACCTACACATTTATTTATATCCGAGACTTTGGTCAAGCGACTGGGGATCTACCAGAAGCCTTGGATTTGGGTTTTAGAGTTTTAATTCGATTCCTTCTGGTGATCAGATGTTTACCTAGAAGATAGTGAAGAAATTGGAGCTTCGATTGCAGAAGAATGTTGTTTAGGAAGATCTGATTGTGCTACCGATGCCTGAGTTTGATATCATTCTCGGTATGGACTGGCTTTCGACGAATGGAGCTTCGATAGATATCCAGCAGATAGAGCTGAATATGAGACAGAGGAGATGGTTATAGCTGGTGAAGGACTACGACTGCGACATTAGCTACTATCCAGGTAAGGCTAATGTGGTAACCGACGCACTGAGTAGGAAGACTGGAGCGTTTGCACAGTTGTCTGCACAGAGACCATTGCAGTCGGAGATCCAGATATTTGAGCTTGCAATTTATGCTAGGGGCGATGCTCCTAATCTTTCTACCTTGACAGTGCAGTAGATGCTGAGAGACAGGATTAGACCAGTGCAGTCATCTGATGAGCAGTTACAGAAGTGGAGGCTTGGAGGCTGAGAGATGAGGCTGAGGGGCTAAGATTGTACTCCGTTGAGGATGGCTTAGTCCGATATCGCGACAGACTATGGGTTCCTAGCGGTGATTTGCTGAGAAAAGATATTATGAGGGAAGCCCACAGCACCTCGTACTCTATTCACCCAAGGAATACGAAGATGTATAAGGATCTGCAGTCTTTGTATTGGTGGTCGGGCATGAAGCGAGATATTTTGCGTTGTGTTTGAGTGTTTGACGTGCCAGCAGGTTAAGGCAGAACATCAGAGACCTGTAGTAAAGCTGAGATCGCTCTTTATTCCCGAGTGGAAATGAGAGAACATCATCACCATGAATTTCGTGACAGGACTACCTGTCTTACGAGGAAAGACCTACCCAGGTTTTTGACAGACAGTAGAGGAGACTCCGGAACAAAGTGATCCAGATGGCCAAAGTCAAGTGGCTGAATCATTCCGAGGAGGAGGCTATTTGGGAGACCGAGACTAAGATGAGGAGTCACTACCCAGAACTTTTTGTTACGTTTTAAATTTCGAGAAAGAAATTCAATTTTAGGAAGAGAGGAATTGTAAGGTCTAGAAATTCGAACGACGTAACCTGACTGCATGCAAATCTAGGGTTTATTAAAATGTTTATTTAAGTGTTTTTAAATGCATGTTTATGACATGGATACATGTTTTTATTTCATAAATTACTAGAATTGCATTATTTGGGCTTTTACCAGCTTTTCATGCTCGAACGAGAAACGGAGACCGATGACAGTTAAGGAAAAATGTTATTATTAAATAATTATTTTTAATTATTTAATATAGGATGAATTTATGCTGAATTTTCGAAAATGGGCTTTTAAGGTATTTTTACAGCATCGAGCCATATTTTAAACCGGTATTCAATTTTTAACAAATCGGAGGACTTTTTGAGGGCTCGGGTAATATTTTTGAAAACGTACCAAAATGAAATATTTTTCGGGAGTGTTAATGGGCCTAACAGACTTGGATTAATAAATTTTTGAGCCAAACCCATTACACCTCAACATTTCAAACGATAGGCCCATGTACACTCGTTTTATTCTTCAAAAAAAAAAAAACCCTCAAACCCTAACCTTCCCTCATAATTTTGGCCGCCCAAATCACGTCTAGCAGCTCCTCCGCGAGTTCAGCAGCCATTTGTTCGATTTTTGTGAGATAAAACGCAGCCAAGGTCTTCCCTGTCCCTCCGGTATCCGTTCTACACGTTGTTGTCTAGATTTTAGAGCGTATATACGCAGAGGCACACCCGTTACCTTCATTTTCTCGTCTTTCACACCATAATACGTGTTTTGTATGGATTATGCACGGTATGTATCGGATCTAATGTTTCAGTTTGTTTTTTTTACGTTTTTGTTCTTGTATGTGTATTTTGTTTACATGTAAGCCACGTTTTTGTCTCGGTTGCAAGGAGGCTGCCAGAGTTGGTGTTCGAAGGAGGCTTTACAGCAGATGTTGGGGTGTCGTAGGTGCTAAGATCGAAGTGAGATCATGCTCATGTAAGGATCGATCGGACATTCATGTTTCGGGTTAGGGCTTTGGTTCGATCGGTTGTTTCAAGGGGTGCAGCGGTGCAAGGGGCGTTCCAGGACGTGGTTTAGGCCCTGGTGGGTCTGAGACGCGGCCTAGAGTGACTCGAGCACAGCTGATCACGGGCTAGGAGTAAATCGGTGTGGTTAGGGCTCGGCTTTGAGACTTTCGGGTGGAACGCGTACCACCGGGTGCATGGGGCTAGGGTCCACGGCTAAGGCAGTTTAGTAAGAGTCAGTGTTGGTCTAGAAGAGTCTGGTTCGAGCCTGGTCCGATCCGGTTGGGCGTGGGGTAGAGTTTGGGTTCGAAAGTCGATTTTGGGATATTTGCCCACTGGGCTGGCGCCGCGGAGCTGCCCATGTGGCGCCGTAGCGCTTCCGCTTCGGTGCTTGTAGCGCCGCGGCGCTGGTACATGGCCCCTAGATGCTAGTACTGTACGTGCATTTTTGAGATTTTTGTGGATATTGCTCGTGTTGGGGTTTCCAGTAAGTTATACCTACATGTTTGTGCTTATAAATGGTTTAAGTTGAGTCATACGAGGTTTGGTTAGGAGTCGTTGAACTATGGTTAAAATTTGATCAAGTCTCGGGTTAATTCGGGTTAAACGGGACTCCGGTCTAAACCCTGAAACAAAATATAGAGGTTAATGCAGGGGTTCGAGATACGTTTAAGGAAATGATCAGAAGTATATTTAAGGAGTTTGATAAGTTTGAGTGGGTCGAGTTAACAGTCCTGGCAGTGCCCTAATAACCTTAAAATGCACTTTTAAAATGTATATGTTAATTATGAATATGAATTTTTATGAAAATGTTGATAAATACGTTGCATGATTGTTTTTAAGAAAATGTATGTATATGCATGAATTTTACAAGTGATGAATATGATGACATGTTTTTTTTAAGGAGGTGAGTTGGTTGTGACGAACACGAACACGAACATATAAGGCCAAGGCTCAGTGGATGGGTAAAACTGTCGCTGATGTCCCCGCCGGGTACTGCAGTTATACGTAGATGGAAACATCCACTCAGAGCTGATACGAAAGTCACAACTAATGATCTGAATTCAATAAGAAAAATGAACGCGTATACGATGATATGATCGAACATGATTTGATTATGTTATGTCATGTTTAAGTTTACGCTTTTGAAGATCATGAACTTATTTTAATTACAGTACTTTTCACTACTGCATGATATGTACATGTACTTGTTATTATGATTTAGGTGTGTTGAGTCTTTAGACTCACTAGGTGTGATTGATGCAGGTGATCATGAGGATGTGGAGACTGGAGGCGCTGAAGACCGAGTAGGTGGAGCTGGGGGTGCACATGTTAACCCAAGGACCTTGCATTCTTCCGCATATTATGATCTTGAGTCATGGATGTAAACAATATTTTAAATGTTTTTGCATCTGTTTATACGTTGATGAAACTGACAGATGTTGAGTTCTTTTAAAACAGTAGACTAGGAGATTTGGTTGCATTTTTAAGTTTTGATAACTGCAGTTAGTTTATTGCGTTGTTGGATGGTAGTTTTTAATGCTTGTTTCGAAATTTTCATGGACGCATGTGTATGGGTGTTTTCGGTCATAGCTCCATTTAAAAAAAAAAATTCTAGTAGTATTTAAATAGTAGACGTCACATTTATAGATTCCTATATTATCTGAAAAATATCCACACTAGGGAGAGATAAAAGCAAGTAGGATTTAGAAAGCTTTTTGTATGACATATGATTAGAAAGAGGATGTTGAGTACATGATCTAAGACCTTTTCTAATAGCAATACGAAGATCTAAAGACGATGGCGATTGTGCGCATGGGTTCAAAACATCAGTGGCCTTTGGATCTGGTTTCAGATTAGATTCCTGGTCATGCTGGAATCTGGTATTTTGTGTTTCTCCTTGCATAGACTGGCCCAAATAGTTTCTCATCATCAACCCATGTATCATCTATAGTTCTAGCATTTATTTCAGTTACAGGTAGCAAGTTGGGTGTTCTGGTTTATTTCAGTTACAGGCAGCAAGATAGGTTGAGGTTTAGAGGCACTTATTCCTACCTCTATCATGAAATAAAAGTTTGGACTTTACAAATCATATCCCAAATCAAATAAAGAGTCTTCCATTTTATTCTCCTCCTGAATAGGAGTATAAAAAGAGATTTGAGGCTCACAAAAAGTGACATCCATTGACACAAGAAACTTGTGTTTTGGGGTAAAAACATTTATACCCCTTTTATGTTGGAGAATATCCAAGAAAAACACATTTCAATGCACGAGGTTCAAATTTATCATAATGATGAGGGTGCACGCAAACAAAGGCTAAACATTCAAACACTTTAGGAGGTAAATCAGAAATCAAATGCGACATAGGCTATGTCTCATTTAAAACTGTAAAGGGTAATTTAAAATTTAAACTCTTGATGGCATCCTATACACCAAATAGGTAGCAGAGAGAATTACTTCCCCCCATAAGTATTTAGGCACTCGAGCATTAAACATCAAGCAACTAGCTACTTCAAGGAGATTTCGGACAGGAGTTTGAAAGACTGTACTGTGTTTCCCAGTCCACGTGAACATCCTCGGCCGCCATCCACATTTCTTAATCCAGAAAATACATGCTTCCGATACTTGGATCCATAGAATTAACGAGGCAAGTCATATAACTGGCACTCTCACCTTCCAAACAGAATAATTTTATGATTTTTTTTGTGGTGCAATGACCATATCAAGAAGGTAGTTCACTCTTCCAAGATCTAAATTTGAGAACCACAGTTCAAAGCTGGGAATGGAACATACATCTCTCAGTTTGAGGGAGAGCATAAAATTACATGACTGCCACGTAATAAGCTGGGAATATTGCTAGATCTCAAATTAGTTAGGCTCTTTCTCGGGAAAAAAGATAGTAAAGATCATATCCCTTAATTTTGGGTTATATCCTTGGTTAGTTAGGATTTATTTCCCTTGTTATTAGGCCTAGAATCATGGAGAGTCAACCAACTAGTCGTGTCCTCCATCCTATTTATTTTCCAGTAATCTTCGTCAAAGAAAATAAGAAGAAAATTCCATCTCAATCTTTATAAATAATGGGTAAGACATCCTTTTCATTTACCTTGTAGAAAATACAAATTAGAACATCTGTAGATTACTGAGTCATTGTATTAAGCTAATATAAGTCACGGTCAAGCTAATAAACAACTAAATGTTTTTTTAGATTGTCCAACTGTGCCCAAAGGAAACCAATATTTGATGTTTTGCCATAATTGAGACAGCTCTTGCGTGTATTCCTTCAAAACATGAAAGAACCCCAAAAAGTTTGAGTTTGAAAATCAAGAATGCCAAAATAAATATGCACAGATAGAAAAACCCCACATGGACTAAAGCAATCTCCCAGAGCATGATTAACAAAATTCAGCCATATGCTGCTTGCTCCATTATATTTCTATACCCTGTACTTGAGGAATAAACTGAAGAGATACATCTTGTTCAATCAAATAAATATTAGAATTTTGTACATTGAGTTCGCATACCTGGCACAGTCCAAGTTATTAGCCAAATAAGATCTCAAATCTACAAAACACTTCTTCTCCAAAGACATTTCAGCCAAGGCACCAGAATCTGAATCGGGCAACAATTTTTGAAGGACTTGAAAGACCAGTATCTGTCAGAATACATATGGGGAACCACAAAAATCATATATAAATAACTAGATGAATAAAATGCCAACATTATTCATCAGCATGACTGACCTGAGTGAATCCACGTAAAGTGTGATGGTGTGAGGTCAACAAGGGAATTATAGGAGGAAGTAATTCATCTAGATGCCCGTATTTTGTCTCTTTGTTTGCATGGAGAATTATATTGGCTGCTATGAATACATATGACGATAAAGCCTGCATCAATCAAGTACATTAACTTACATAGTTCTGGCGGAAAATTATAATGTTTCTATGACGGAATTTTATTCACAAAATTCAGAAAAAGATTTGTATTACTTCACGTAAGACTGATAAAAATTAAGTTTGTGACGAGATTCATCATGTATCAAACACAAACATAACAGACTACAACAAAACAATTTTGTATAACGCATAACTGATGCAGCACAAATTTAATATTATTTTTTTATTTTCCAGAATTTTAAGTTGTTTACATAAATTAGAATACTTCTTATGTTAGTTTTGTATTATATTAGAACTCTGCTATTTAGATTAGGGCTCTTGGTATCCAAAATTGGCTTAGGACTAGTATTCTAATTACATAAGAACTCTTAATATTATACTTACATTAGGACTACAACTTCTACTCTATCTAAGCATCCATTGTTTGAAAAAAATGGATAACAATCATAATAATATTTTTTCCAAATACTACTACTTTTTCTTTCAATTGAGATTTTTAATTGTTTCATTTGAAACACCTTTATTGCTACACCAAATTGGCATCAGTTACAGAATTTCACCTGGACACAATGACTAAGGAAGGATCTAGTGGGAAATGACCGTCGACGACAAACAACGGCTCAATAGCATCAAAGAATTAATTCGCAAACTCATGCGATGATAGCCGTATTGATTGCAGAGGTGAGGCATGGATGATTGGAGACCACTAGATATAGCAGAGGATAAGTGGACAACAATTAGTGACAAGGCTATAGCGAGGTAATTGGCTGCCAATAGAACTCTAAGCATGCAGATCTAGGTTAGCATAAACACAAGGCGACACTCGGGAATCCAAACACCTTTTGAAGTTGTTTACCTTGTACTCTGTAGTATACCGAGATCTTAAGTATGGCAAGCCAGTTCTATCTAATTTTGACATCAAAAAATTGAAATGATTTAGCCAAATGTGATTCCCATGCAAGTTCATCTTCGGTTTGATTTCATTATCGGTAAATATGTGTGATAATACAAGGAGGAGAATCAAGATATGATATGAAAGAATTATATCCATATCCCAGCTTTTCGTAAAAAAAAAATTTTGATCGGAAACTAGAATATATAACAATATTAGTGAAGATTACAAAGATAGTGGATGAGCGATCCACAATACATAACAGCTCTCAGCTAATCACAATATCAGCAGCAAATAAAACTCCAATCCCTAACTAGGTCCGATAAGCTCATATGCTGAAACTGCGGTATGTTGATTGCCCAAGTCGCCACGCTGTATTTGATCTTTTCCCATAATTCTTCCCACGTGTCCTCTTTGTCCCTGAAAATTCTACTGTTTCGCTCCATCCAAACAGACCAAAAGATATAATGTACAACTATAAACCAAAAATACACAAGGCCCTTCCCTTGAGCAATCCCTGTTCCAAAATGAACATGTCTTTCGCTCTGCATGGAAAAATCCACTCGAAGCCCAACTGTTGCATGACTTTGTTCCAAATTCGTGTTGTGAAGCAGCAATGCAGCAAAAGATGGTCTTGGTTTTCCTCATTTTTCTTACATAAGCTACACCACTGCGGAGATAAAACAATGCCTGGACTTCTATTCTGCAACTCATCACTTGTCTGCAATTTCCCCAGAGCCACAATCCAAGAAAACACCTTTACCTTAAGTGGTATAGGTACTTGCCATATGTAAGCATAGTATGAGAAAGCAGGGAACGTGTCAACCGGGAAAAATGACGAATAAAGAGATGAAGCTGAGAAGACACAAAAAGGATCACTTAACCAAACCCGAATATCCTCTGAGCCCACACACAACCTGACTGAATCTAATACACCTAAAATAATGCTGAACTCTCCCAACTCAATGATGTTTAACCCTCTTCTAAACCTCACATCCCATTGAAAGCTAGAGTTACCCTGAGTATCGATGACAGAATAGAACTGATCAATAGGTTTATTAATAGACATAGAAAAAAGGAAAAGATGAGGGAAGCGCTCTTTGAAGGACAAATCTCCCACCCACCTATCCTCCCAGAAACGATAAAGATTACCCCCTTTGAGAACCGTGGCAATCAACTGATGACAAATCGTGTAAGAACGAGAGATAAACTTCCATGGACTTCTCAAAGTCGAGTGCCTCGCCAACCTAACATCCCACCCATTTTCTTGGATCCCGTATATGCTTCCCACTACTTTTTTCCACAAAGAGTCTTTTTCCACTGCACATCTCCACCACCATTTACCTAAGAGTGCCATATTTCTGAAACGTATGTTACCCAATCCAAGACCTCCTCTTTCTTTCGGCTTGCACACTTGTTCCCAACTAACAACATGACAATGTTTCTCCCCGTCGGCTCCGTCCCATAGAAAATCCCTCATCAACTTTTCCATACGCTTTGCCACTCGAATCGGCACTTTAAAAAGTGACATAAAGTAAGTTGGCATCGCACTTAACACCGTGTATCAATGTCAACCGTCCTCCTCTTGAAAGAAATGCCTTCTTCCAACTTCCTAGTTTTTTTGACATTTTTGAAATCAACGTTTCCCAAAATTCCATTTTCCGCAGATCCCCTCCCAACGGTGCCCCCAGATACTTAATTGGCAAATTCTCTTTCTTACACCCAATTTCTTCCGCCATCCCATTAACCTCCTCGGCCGAATAATTCAATCCCAAAACAACGCTTTAATCAAAATTAATTTTCATTCCAGATTTTGTACAAAACAACTTCAAAAGTTCTACCACTTCCATCAAATGTCTCTCAGATTCGGCAAGGAAAAGTGTATCGTCCGCAAATTGAATGTGAGAAATTTCTATTTTAGTCTTCCCAACCACAAAACCTCTCACAGCTTTTTCCGCCTTAGCTTTGTCGATCAACCGCCCCAAGCCATCAATCACTAGATAAAGAGGAAAGGAGATAAAGGGTCTCCTTGTCTGAGTCCTCTTTCCCCTTTGAACTTTCCCCGTGGTCTTCCATTAATAAATATCGAGAACGAGACATTAGATACGCATCCTAGCTTGTGAATCAATTTCAATCCAAATGGGAAAAAATAAGTCTTGAGATAAAAAAGTCTCCCCCCCCACAAGGCTGTAAACTCTGGTTTAATATTTGAACTCTCTCAGATAAATTCGCTACAGGCCGCGAGGAGTTTTACGGAAGAATGACGAACCACTCCTCCAATCGCAAGGTCAGCTGGATCCCCTTTAGAACTACCATCAACTTTCAATTAAAGGTACAGACAGGTGGCTTGAACCAATGGACTATGCAAGTTCTAATCACACCCGGAGACAAATTTGAAAAACCAAAATATCCCGCAACTCCATATATTTATGCCGATGAGTGGATCTAATGAGACCACTAGGATAAGTTAGTCGAACAAAGGATAAAATTTGATAGAGAACTCATTCAAGTGTAACCTTAATTTGTATACACTTTATTTCATTTCTTGTAGAGCATAAAAACCAAAGTATCAAGAAAGGCATGGATTACGGAAGTGTAAAGAAATTGTCTATTGTATCCTTCTTTTCCAAGCACTCAAAAACATGTATATATCAGTTGTTTATGGAATAGATACCCCAACAATAAAAATAAAAAAAGAACAAATGTGGCCAGCAATAGGACCATAAAAAAATATGTGATCAAGAATGACATGAACATAGAAAACCAGGGGGCCTAGGCAGGTGAAAAAATGGAGCTAATGATATTCCTTTCTCACCAAATTCCAAGCTAGCTTAGAAGAAAATAGAACATTTGTACCAAGCGACGAAATAAGCGAACTTGAGAATCCTGGGCTATAGGAATTTAAGCAATTTCGATCAAGCAAAAATGCCTTAAGACCGTCGAAAACAATGGCATTTTCCCCACCTAGAATGGTCAAACAAGAAGCCAAAGGCAAATCATGGAACCAAATATCACGTCAAAAGGAGATATAGTTACCAACTCCAATCCTCCACTAGATGCAGTTTTCAACTTGAGCTTCTTGTTCTTCCTTGTATATATGTGCTTGAACAACAATTTATCTGATGTCTCCCTTCTTTCCGAAAGGGCAAACTCAAGTGTTGTAGGTTCAAGACTAGCAGAAGATTCTCCCTAACCTCTTGAAATAAAAAATCTCTTACTTCGAGACATAGTATTTCTTCTTCTTTACGATCAATCTTCCCTTGAAGAGCAACTAAAGATGCATCACCAGACAAAAAAGACTCAAGTTCATAGAAATAACATCCACAGATGCTAGCATTCCCTTGTAGGAGAACTATAGCATCTATAGCATTCCGGAGAGTTGGAATAACCAAGATAGACACATACATTTAAGATCATAGCGTTAATCTTGTTCCTTCGGTGTGAATGAACATGAATACAACATAAATCTTGTGACAAAGAGTCAAGGTAGAAAGCATGAAGTGAAAACGTGGATAACATATAAAAGGAATGAGGAAATACGTAAACATTAATTTTCTTCCTCTAAATCAAAAACATATTATACATCTATGAAATAAGGAAAGACAACATATCACATCTCCTGAATACAGTAATAATCCAAAATATATATAGGTTAAAGCGGATATTCTAAAGATATCCTAGGATAAAATTGGCCAATTAACGGCTTAGCGAAACAATAATATTTTACAATAATCTACAGAATTCAATAGTGAATGACATAAACAGGTTAACGGTTGATAAAAAATAGCAGACAGCATCAGCCCAGAAACATTTTGGAACACGCAAGTAAAGCATAAAAGCTTGTGCACTTCAAGATTCATTTATAGAACAGTTATGGTGTTGATTGAGATTTACATCTTCCGATTTGGCAGATTGCTTCATAGCTACAATTTTTTTTGAAGCTTCAGAATCTGACATGATTAAAGAATGAAGAGAACGATATAGCTATCGGGTAAGAGAAAAAAACGTGAATTTAGAAAAAGGATGGCTCTGATACCATGTAAAAAATAAGAGAATAATTTCTTGTATCATTTTCCAATAACTACTTGGTATTTATACAACACACTAAATTATTTATAATGGAAACCCTAGATCTTAATCCTAGCAATCCCTTGATTTAAGGAAACCAAATATACACCTATATCAATCTAAGATACACAATATCAATTAAAAATCTACAAGATATTATTTATACAATCTTCTAGCATAGTAACAATATCTCAGTTTTAACAATCCCAACTTCTGGAAAAAACACACATTATTGGAAAAATTAGCCGAGCACTATTATCGGTTGTCAATTTACTAATGGACAATAAATTGCAATCCAAAGAAGGAACATGCAGCACATATTTAAGAGTAAGGTCGGAAGAAATCTGTACAGATCCTAAACCAGCAATCCGGGTCTTAGTGCCATCCGCAATCCGAACATGGAGAGAGTCGGTATTGGGTTGGTATGTTGTAAAGAGAATCCGGTTGCCGGTCATATGGTCGGAGGCAACCGAGTCGACAATCAAAGAGCACGAGAACTGCTGAGCGGAAATTAGAGCAAGAACTTCTGTACCTTTGGTAGCGTGAAGGCTGGTGGATTTAGATCCAGTAGCATGTTGCGCTAAGGTTGCAGACACGATTTGTTGCAGTGCTTCAATCTGTTGCGGAGAGAACGGACTGTCGTTGGCCTGGTTGCCTGAGGGCTGAACTGAGAGGCCGCGGTTGGGCTTGGCAGTCGGAGGACGGGAGGATTTCCAATCAGAAGGTTTGCCATGGAGAACCCAGCAAGTGTTCTTCGTGTGCCCTGGTTTGGAACAGTGCTCACATGTTGGCCGTGACTTACGCCTCTCTTGTTGAGTTGCTCCAGTAGCACCGAGTGAAGACCCGAGGAGGGCAGAACCATCAACCGAGGTAGAATGTGGGCCCATCATGACCTTTTTGCGGCTTTCTTCGCGGCGAATCTCAGCAAAAGCTTCTCGAAGACCCAAGAATGGCTTGGCACTCATTACTCTGCCTCAAACATCATCTAGTTCTTTGTTGAGACCGAGTAGAAACTTGAAGGTGCGCTTCTGCTCCACAATCTTGCGATAGCGCTGACCATCTTCCGGACACTTCCAAGCGTGGGTTTCAAAAACATCAAGTTGCTGCCATTGTTTGGTGAGGGCATTATAGTACTGGGTGACACTGAGTTCTCCCTGCCGGAGGTCATGAAGGGCTGATTCAATAGCCGATAGTTCCGAGGTGTTATCGGAACTTGAATACGTCTCACGGACTGCCTCCCAAACATCTTTAGCAGTCTCGTAGAGAAGGAAATTCTCACCTACTTCCAAACTCATGGAATTGATGAGCCATGACATGATTAAGTGATTCTCCGTCTTCCACTTCTTATAGCCGGCATCAGTCTTTGCTGGGGCTTCAATTTCTCCGGTGAGGTACTCATCTTTGCCGCGTCCACAGATGAACATTCTTACGGATTGGGACCATTGCAAGTAGTTCGGACCTGTAAGGCGGTGAGGAGTGATAAGGAGAGAGTTATTGGAAGGGTTGGGATTCGACTCAAGGATATCGGATTTTTCCTCCAAAGAGGTTCCTGTGGCGAGACCGTGTTTTACCATGGTCGCTCTGATACCATGAAGAATTTGATAAACTGAATTCTTAAATTTTATTAATGTCAAAAAGATTATAAATACAAGGAGCAGAGATCAGGAAATATCCTCAAACTAGGAAATAAAACAGAATCAAATATTCAAACTAGGAAACATAATAAAATCAGAAACAAAATAAAACTAAATCTAGGATCTTAATCTTAATAAAAAAGGAAACTAAATATTACGTATATCTCTCCTAACTTTTAATAATTCGACAATATATAAGCTCTTGTAATGTGGTGCAATGATACCCCAAGAACAAAATTTGTTGACATCAATTGCTAGTAACAATCTCCATCATTTTAACATATGGGGCTGAGTTAAAATAGAAATGTTTTTACAGAAAGCTAAAAAAAATGAAATAATGATGATTCTCCTTACAGTTAAATAAATTAAAGATCCAAAAGACAATCATTGTAAATAAATTATTCTAAAGGATGAAATTTCAATCTCAACTTATGCGGTAAATAAACTACTAATGCTACTGCATTAGGAACTAAAGTCTAAGCAAGCCAAAATTAAGGAAGTCTACATTGTTCGTTCACAGAAGCTATCTAATCAAATCCAAAGCCAGAAATTTTGGTTTTCGGCTTCAACCTTTCATTCAAAAATAAAAAAGATAATTTCCACTAGTGTATCTAGAAATCTGGAACACAGACCAGATGAACTAGATTATGAAATATTTGAATCATGATTTTTACCTAGTATAATATTATTATATTCAAACTCAGTCTGGACTACCAAAAGAATTTCAAACCTGAAAACTGCTTACATATTTTTCAAAAAGCCTAGATCAAGAAATTGTTTCTCAAGGTTATAGCTCAGGTATCCAAGCTGGATCACTGTTATGTCGTTGTGCATTGGAGAAAGTTTGTCAATTATTTTCAAACTCATCCTAAGACACAGAAGAATTTGGGTTAAGACATAAATTGACAACCTTAGGATGACATTAAAATCATTGCACTATTTTAACAACAAGTACATTTGTGTCATAATGGCCTGGATCTGGAGAATTGGCTAAACAAAAGTAAAAAAATTAAGGAACTTACTAAACAATCAAAAAACATAAATATTTTAAATGCATATTTTTCACCACCTGAGGCCGCAAATCATAATTCCTAAGCTGAGAAACCAAAAGTTGCCCAACCTATTAGTAGAACAAAGGAGAGTCTCAGAATTGCATAGAAGTTAAATAAGTTTAAAACTGAAAACTAGAACTCGAACCAAGAAAATGAGTCAAATATACATGACAAACAAACTGCGATGTCCAAATAATGGATACCAAAAAAAAAAAAAAAAAAAACAATATCACACTATTTATATAACAGTCAAAAAATATGCAATTGTTCACACACACATACCCACACACTCAATTGATTCTGTGGTTAGGCCGTTAGGGATGTAAACAAATTGATTGAGCATGCAAGCCTTTGAGCTAGTGACATATTTCAATGCAAAACCTTACAGTTTGAGTGCCAAGAAAAATACAAATTCTTTTTCCAGATGTTAGGCATTCATCATTGAAAAACCATATATTTCACCTCTTATTTTTATCCATGACTCTTCAAGTTTACTTTACAAGGATCAATCTATGATCCATTCAGTCTTCCACTAACATCTTGTTTCTTCTCTTTCAATATTTTCTGCAACTAATCTCAAAATTAAAGAAATCTCCATCTAAACTGGTAAATTTTATTTGTCACACAAATTTAACAAAAGATTAAGCAATTTTTTAATAATAATTCTTCAAATTTCACTCATCATGCGGTGAACAAGGAAATTCAAACCCAAGTAAAACCATCTATCTGCTCGGTGCCACCAAATGAAAGTACTGTCCATGTTAGCTAATATATACTCTCCTATAGTTCTGCCAGGTTGAACATTTGCTAGTTAGGAATAAACATTTGCAAAAACTTTAGGAACTCATTACCTGTCACACCTTTATTTACAACAGAAATCAAGAGGTATTTGCAATTAATCTATTTTTTATTTTCAAGTATCTATAGTATATTCTAAAGAGGTAGCACCTTATAGTAACTAATTTGGTATGAGCACTTCAAAATTGCAATTAACACCCTTATTTTTTAATTAATTTACTATCTTTTTATATTTTTAATTTTATTGTTTTGAATTAATATAAAATAACACAAAATTTTAAATAAAATCAACTACTGTATTTAACTCTAAAAAATATTAATCATAAAAAACAATTGTTTGGATCGAATCACTAGTATAAATTACTTTCAAGTTTCAATTGATGTTTGCATGCTTTTTCTTCTCGGCCGGAGTATACAAGTAATATGAGTTAGTATTTTCATCCAAAACCTTGCTTAAAACAAATGAACCATGTCTTTGAAAAGGATGTAAACATGAACCGAGACTGGGGCGAGCAGTCTGATGATTCATTCAGGCCCCAACTTCGCCATCCTGTTGGCCAACTCCATGTCAAATATCCATTACATTAATTCGTGGAAAACCAAATAAAACACATTTTTTTCACCAACCAAATAGCCAACTTTGAAATGATACCTTTCAGCAATCATTGTACTGAACGACAAGTTTTAAGCAATCCTCTTACCATAGGTGAATTCGAAAAAAGAGGCTTATAATAAATGTTCTAAAAAGTCTGGAAAAGCGCAGATTAAACACGATTAAGAGTAAAGAAAAAGCTTGAAATCAGGCAAAAGCGTGGAAAGACTAGTCAACCATATAGCATGAAAAAACACAATTAAGCGTGAGCTTTCTAGATAATATTTAAGTTAACTTTAATTTTTTTTAATTTTAAGCTAACGTATATTATTTTGACAAAAGTTAATTTTTGAATTATAAATATTTGATAAAATAATATTTCAAAAATAAATCCTAAAGAAACCAAAATAATCTTTAAGATTGATACATTTATTCATAAATTTTGTACGTTTTTGCATTCTTTAATCGATTGATTTACTTGATATTTAATTAAAATTATAATAAAATAAAAACATTTTTTTAGTGATGTGGGATCCTAGAGTGATAGTGGTTAGCGATAATCTGATTAGAGATTTTTCGGTGTCGATTGAGATTCGGTGGAATGACGAGATCAAATGGTGGTTATCAGCCATTTACGGACCATGCAAGCCAAGAGATAGAGAATTCTTTCGGGATGAATTAGCGGGCTTGAACTCTATCTGTGGTGACAATGGTGCTTGGGAGGAGACTTTAATGTGGTCAGAAACACGGGCGAAAAGATGAATAGCAATTCAAATACCACGAGCATGTCATGTTTTGATAATTTAATTGGGGAATTGGGCCAACATGACCCACCTTTACTGAAAGCAAAGTACACGTGGTCAAATTTTAGGGCCAATCCTATTTGCTACCGTTTAGACAGATTCTTTATTTCCGGGGGTTGGATGGACATTTTCCCCATGTTCAAACAGACGGCGCTTCCTAGAATTACATCGGATCATTATCGGTGATGTTTGATACCACTAAGTTGAGATTGGGTCCTGCTCCTTTCAGATTTGAGAATGCTTGGTTGTCTCACCATAAGTTTAAAGAATCGGTTTTGGCATGGTGGAAATTGGAATAATGGGATTAGTCAGGGGTGGGGAGGATATAAGTTTATGAAGAAACTCAAAGGAATCAAAGTGGAGGTGTCCAAATGGAATAGAGAGGTCTTTGGAGATGTGAATGTCATATACAAGGAGTTGCTTAACAAAATCAAACAGTTGAATGAGTTAGAGGCTGGGGGAACTTGGTCGGATATTCTTCAGGAGGAGAGAAGGGCGGCAAGGTGTGAGCTGGAAGTTCTATCGATTAGAAGGTTCCAGATGGAAAGCCAAAAAACAAAAATGAGATGGTTGAGGGATGGGGACCAAAATTCCAAATTTTTCCATGCTTTACTGAATAATCGAAGGAATTGATCAATGATAGACAAGGTGGAGTTGGAGGACGGGGCTGTGATTACAGAGGAGAAAAATATTGAAGAGACCATTATCAGTTTCTACAGGGCTGGAAGAGATTAGAAAAAGTAGTGTTCGAAAGCGATGGATTCAAAGCTCCAGGGCTGGACGGTCTACATTGGCTTTCTATCAAAAGAGTTAGGATATGGTCAAATCGGACTTAATGAACGTGTTTGCTGAATTTTTTGATTGGGACATTGTTAATGGCATCACAAACGAAACTTACATTTGCCTTATCCCAAAGAAACAAGAAGCGATCAAAGTTAAAGACTTTAGACCAATTAGTCTGATAACGAGCTTGTACAAGATTTTGGCAAAAAGTCTTGACAAACAAGTTGAAGAAAGTCTTGAGCAAGACAATAGCGGAAAACCAATGTGCATTTATTAAAGGAAGACAGATTGTAGATTGTTGTCTTATCGCGAATGAAATAGTAGAGGAGTGTAGACGGAAAAAAAAAGGATGGGTGCTTAAAGTTGACTTGGAAAAAGCGTATGACAATGTCGACTGGAGATTTCTGGATTTCGAGCTACATAAGAAAGGATTTGGGGTTAGATGGAGGAAGTGGATTAAGGGGTGCGTATCCAATGTCTCTTTTTCGATCTTTATGAATGGAAGGCCACGAGGGAAATTTAAAGGGGAGAGAGGCCTCAGACAAGGGGACCCATTATTCCATTTCCTGTTTAATCTAGTGATTGATGGTTTGGGGTGGTTGGTAGACAAGGCTAAGACAGAGAGTGTATTGAGAGGACTGGAAGTAGAGACAGATAAAATAGAAATTTCACACATCCAATTCGCGGACGACACCTTGTTTTTCGTCCAATCCGAGAGGCATATGATGGCTTTGGTGGAAATAATAAATTCATTCGGCATCAAATCGGGCTTGAAAATCAATATGGAAAAAGCATTGTGTTGGGATTAAATTTTTCGGATGAAGAGGTCGATGGTTTGGCATTAGCGATTGGGTGTAAAAAAGAGCAGTCGCCGATTAAGTATCTCGGGGCACCGTTGGGAGTCAACCCGAGGAATCTTGAGTTTTGGGAACCCGTGGTTTCAAAAATGTCCAAAAAACTTGCAAGTTGGAAAAAGGTGTTTCTCCCAAGAGGCGGTCGTCTTACATTGATAAAGTCGGTGTTAAGCGTGATGCCAACATATTTTATGTCTCTCTTTAGAGTGCCAATCTGGGTGGCAAAACAAATGAAAAAATTGATGAGGGATTTTCTGTGGGACGGAGCCGATGGGGAGTCATATTGCCATGTCGTTGCTTGGGAACAAGTTTGTAAACGAGGAATAAGGCGCTTCTAGGGAAATAGTGGTGGAGATGCTCAGTGGAAAGGGATTCTTTGTGGGAAAAAATTATTGTAAGCATTTATGGTCTTCAAGATAACGGGTGGGATGTGGGGCTGGCTAGGAACTCGACCTTTAGAACTCCTTGGAAATTTATCTGTCGTTCTTACAAGGCTTGTCATCAGTTGATTAAGGCGGAGCACAAAAAGGGGAATCTCATTCGTTTTTTGGAGGATAGTTTACGAGTGGTATTTGGATCAAAGTTCTGCAAAAGTTGGGTTTTGAACGAACTTTTCCAAGACAGTCACAGGACTTGTTTCTTATGGAGACAGGATTGTTTACCGGGAGAAGAATTAGGAGCTTTTGGTACTTCGTAGTTCATTGTATTTTTTGGTCAATTTGGTTGGAGGGCAACAATAGAATATTCACAGACAAATAGGAGTCGATGGACGACGTTTGGGAGCAAATCAAATTCAGAGCTGCGACTTGGACAACGAAGATGCCAGAGTTTAATCACCTTCTTATCTCAAATCTAGTTAGGGATTCGAAATTTATTTGCTCCTGACGATAGTGCAGTTGTAGTGTTTCTTCCCTAAATTGTGAGGTGTCTTGCGGATTGCTCATCCGCTTTCCTTGTAAAACTAGCTATTATTATAATAAAATCATAGTTTTCGATTAAAAAAAAAGTGATAGGGACAAAGAATCTTACTAGTGAAGGGAACTTCAAGCACAGATGGATAGCAAAAGTTTCCATGTACTGTCGAACAGAGGGTAAATTGTTTCTCTGCAAAGACATGAGAATGGAAACCATTAGGGCGAGAATAACAAAATGTTAAAAAATAAGAAAATAGAAATTATTGTGGGGCTTAAGCATACATAACTTTCATGCATTTCAAGAAAGCACAAAACAGCAGTTCCAGAAAGAACAGAAATGTTTCATTTGAGATGTCACAGCAGCTCACAAATGTGAGCATAGACCTCCAATTAGATTTACAACAAAAACCAAATAAAATCATTTATTTTCTTTTGTAGCCACAATTTCTCGGTTGATAAAGAAGCGAGAGTGGGAATTTAATTTATTAAACATACCCTGCAAAAAGTTATTTGATACTAATTAATCATCAGATTCAAACTTTCACAATATAGCAAACATAGCAAAAAGAAAACTGAACACCGAAATTTAAAAATATAACCATTAAAAGCAAGACAAAATGTGAATAATCAATTTTTAGTTTTTTAAAATTAAAGTTATTCCACCCGACAAGATGGAATCCCCTACTTCTATGGCACAAAAAGTTTTCACAATCAGTCAAAAGATTAGGTTCTTATTCAAAGATCAAGAATTATCACATATGCCTGAGAAGGCATTTTTTAATAGCGCAGTTTCTTGTAAGTGCAATTATCATGTCCATGGAAATTTTAAGAGTGATTGGCCACAAGTGACAACAATCAGAATTGATGAGCTTTCCAAGAAAAAGAAGTGATATCTGGTAACTCATAGGTGGCATTGGCTACTATTTATAAGTTATCCGGGGTAGTCGTTAGAGGATTATGACAAGATTTCCCAAATATTTCTGACAACCGTGGTAACTAAAGAAAATTTTGAATTTTTTGTTATTTATTATTCTTTACCGCTGGAATCTCTTAAAATCACACATGCGCCACTGCCCTCATGCATCCAAGGAAATAAGAAAATCCAAGTGTTCACCACTCAACAGGTCAGCTACATAAAGGTTGTTAAGAGAATAAAAATACTAACGTTAATTGTTGTATGCAACTTAGATGAAACTTGCTGAACCATATCCAGATCAACAAATCGTGACAAAACACAAATCATCTGCCATACACGAACTTTCCGCCTATGAATCTGCAAAAGAAGAAAAGCATAGCCAATGAAAACAATGATCAGAAACCAAATTGACAACGGTGTCCATCAGCATGAAGCAATTAGTTTCAGAGGGTGAAGAAGCGTCTAAGCATTTAACACAACCCTCTAATCATGTAATTGTTCACAAGATAATGGGCATCATAACAGTTTCCGTGGCATGTCTATATTACAGATGGTTATGGCCCAGATGTTCATATTTCACATCATTTTTATAGAATTTAAGGAACAGGTTATAAGTCTCGGTCAAAAAACAGAAGTACATACGATGGTGGATAAACAAACCAATAGGCATTCAGCCGGAAATAAGAGATTAACAATCACTTCATAATTCATAAACCTTGCTAAGCGCTATGTTTTTGGAGTCCACTAGGAGCAAGCTCTTATGTGGGTGCAAATGCTGGTAGAAAAAGGAACTCACCGCACTATACTTCTTATACAACTCCTTAGAGATATCTTTATCACTTTCCTGTCAAAAAATATATATATTTGTTTCCGGGTTACAGGAAATTGATACACTAGCACAAAAAAATAAAGCAAAAATGAAGCAGAGGAAAGATGAAGTGAAGCAACTTAAGTAAGCCTAGATATGTTATAGTGCCAAGGTTGTTCTTAAACTCTAATCAAGGAGAAAAAGTAAATTCTTAAAATAGGACTTTCCATAACTTGGGAAAAATGGTAAACCAAACAAATTTTGAATCAAGTTAGCAAACTTAGCGGACATCATGAATACATCTGAATATTGGATTCATACACAAAACTAAGATGGGGGCATAGCATTAACTTCAGTTTTCGATAAAAAAGACAAGCATCGTAACAATAACTAGGATTGAAGGATGTTTTCAAGAGCCTTTTAGTGGAAAGGCCAAGTCCACAACATATCACCACACGAATAACAACCAAACGCTCCAAATGACTATGCATGTTTTCTTCTGTCCAGCAGTAATTTTCTTTCATTTTTTAGCAAAGAGATGGGGTGGAAGAGAAGGCATTCAGTAAGGTGTAAGAGAGGAAGAGGCAAGAAGAATAAGAATTTTAAAAACAGAAATTGATACCGCAAAATTAAGAAGTTCTAGCAAAAATGATTTTCCAGATGCCGTCGCAGCAAGGCTGTTTTCAATTTCTTCTGTCGTTTTGACCAAATCAGCCATGTCCGCCAGTTTGGAAAACAAAACCGCAACAGATACACGTGCATAAAGCTCCGTGTTAATGAATCCCTGGTTAGAGAAGCATCACAAATTTCACTAGAGATATCCAAGCAACCAATAAAAAAAAATTAGAAAACAGATTTCATAGGATACAGAAAGACATATTGCCGGTCTATTTCATGATCAGATTGAAACATGTGCTATGAAGTTAAGAATCACTATTGTTCTGTTGGAGAGATGTTAATCAGTCAACTGAAAATTATTAAAACAGAACAGATTATCGCAAAAAAAACAAATGAAATCTACCACAAGATGGGAACTTTACAAAGGATGTGCTAAATCCCACAAGATGAAACTTGCAAAGGATGTGCTAGAGGTATCAATGTATTTCACTGCTTACAACATGATATACGCTACAAAAGCATCATTAATATACTCAGTTCTTAATTGTGTGTGATTCTGTGACATACTTCAGTTAAATCAGGGTCTAGGCTTCTAGACAGAACTGATACTTCAATTCTTGCATCATAATTTTGGGACAATTCAGCTTCAAAGTCCTCATCAAAAGCCACTGATATAAAAGAAATCAAACAGACGTTAGAAAAAAAACATATGACACAGGAGGAAGCTCAAGCTATCTTATAAATATGTTGCTCATGCAGCACAAAACTAAATGACACAGTTAAGCAGCAACGAATGATGTTGCAGTCAGAGCACTAACAAAAGTACTGAGCGAACATGAAGCGTACCAGAACCATATAATGTCAGCAACTTCAGCTCTTTCATATAGTATTTTAAGGTACGAGGATATGCCAACCAAAGCCCAGCTAATTGTAACACAGCAAGCCGAATGGTTCGAGGACTTTTTGCGCCTTCCTCAAGAATTTTCTCGACAAACTGCAGAAAACTTATCGCTGTTTGACATGAAGATGTCCAAGAAGCTATTCAGGTACAAGATGAATAGAAAGGATACCACATACCCACTTTAATGGCCCAGGGGTACAGTCAAATTCATGCATTCCCTCATCAGCGAACACTGAATAATGTAGGACAGAAGATAACAGGGAAGCAATAGAAGCTACTCTCCTTTTGTTGCAGCTGACATGCAATATCCATGACGAACGAACCAAAAACCACATCATCTAAGAGGAAAAAATTTATTCCCTAATGAATATCCTAACAGAATAACCATACAGTACAGGGAAAAAATATAAACTGAAATTGGTAGGAAATAACTCTAAGATTGATAATTTTCTGATTATATGATCCTGATTTCATAAAGCAGCCAAGCAGACACCACTGGAAGTATGTGCTTCAATGTTGCTGGAAAAGAGAACTGCCCCAATATCGTTTTCTTTTTACGTTATCTCCATTCTTCAACAAAGGAACTAACTACAACATTCTGAAGGTTTTAATGCCTTCTTTATGAGTTTTAGACAAGATCTAAAATGAGGTCACATGAAGTTGGATAATAATATAGATCTACATCTATCGCACACAGTGCGTGTGCTTTTGTGCGTTTTATGTTGAATCTTGATGGATTTGGGAAAAAAATTCCTTTGTTATGAAAAATTATGTTTTTAAACACAGCATTTGGATAATAAGGAATTTTTTGAGAAAACATATATACGAGAATGGGGTATTGATCTTTTATTGTATTCACTTCTTGTTTTTATTTTTTCCGTCTCATCATGGAATTTGTAATAATTTTTGGACTTTTTGCAGTATAGAAGTCTTACCATTGAAAATAAGTCTACTTAACAGGTTCATGGGTCTAACTTGGATTAGACCCGCTGGGTTTTAGGCGTAGTGAGGAATCGAAATAGACGGGGCAGGTTTGGCCAAACCCAAGCCGTTGTCATCCCTAGTTTATAGTTCTCAAATTTGGGCCTCCCTACCCATGGTGCTGTGTAAAGCATCCTACTGCTTAGGTGGGTAGATTTATCATTTGGAAACAGGTAATACTAATTCTAATGCAATTTAGGTTTCTATCTATAATGAAATTAGGTTTCTGGTTCCATTGTTCTTATAGAACTATCAATCATCTCTACTATCAATCATCTCTACTTTATTTATTCAGAATCATCTTGCTTCTTTTGGGGCTAACATTGAAATATTAAATAAATTTATTATCATAAAATGCAAATTAGTATTGACTTCTGTCAATTGCGTAAAGCTTCATCTGGAAAGAAGAAATCAGTTTGAACAAAAAGATTAAATAATTTGGTTTTGACATTTCAGTATGATTTGAATCACATCGTTCATTCTATTTCCTTGGATGAAATAGACAATACAAACCAATGGTTGATGTGGGATTGAACAAAGAAAATGATCTTATGTTGGATGATGACTCCCGAGCTTCTGGGTTGGTAAATATGCTTATGGTTTTAAATCTCAAGATTTGTGTTCTTAAGAAATCAGGGAAACTATAGCAAAGACAACCAATAAAACACACTCTTCATCTAAATTTGCTTTGGGTCATCTTATCGATGAAAAGAAAGATATCAATATTGATGAAACCAATAAAGATATAGAGGGAAACAAATCTGAAACTTTTAGAGATGGTGATAATATAGTTGAGGAAAATTGAATGACGTTTTTTCACTTAATTATGCCAAGTATTTATTGATGAACTTTTGATTCACATAATTGATTCATAATTTGTGAAATTAATTTTTTTACTATATATTAAATTCATTTCGTATATGCACATTGAAAAAATAATGCTTGGCGCGCTTTACTTCGATAAAGCACACCTCGTCTTGTACCATGCACCAATGGTTCCACACCTTAGTGCATCTCGTGCCATAATTATGACTGATATACTTAAAGACACTGTGTTACCCTAAGTAAAAAGAATATTGATCCCTCACAAATTCTCCCAGCTAATTACAGCTATAATAAACACACAGTTTTCCTTATTTAGGAACCAAATTTTCCCACATATGTTAATGAAAAAAATGAAATTTAAACCTTGTATAAATACATATGTACAGAATATGGGAATTCTCATCACGTAATCATAGAGTTGTTAACTTTTTTAATAAAAGAATTACGGTATTATAGATGGTCAACAATATCCACATATTAATTTCAAATTAACATGAACTCGTTATTTCCTTGTGATGCCAAGTATCATGAATAAATGCACTTAATGTATCCCTTCTAACATGAAAACCAAGAATTCTTTCCCTCAATTCTTATGTTCGGTATACAAACTGTATTGTATAAATAAATATGAATGACCTAAAACCTTGCAATACACTTTCACTTGCTGCTTATATTTCAAACCACTCTTGACCAAATTTGCACTGAAAACCATATCAATCAGGGAAGGCATTTCTTATGAACATGTTGACTAGAAGATGAACAATTTCTGCTCTAGGAGATCCTTAATAGGACAAATGATAAAACAAGAAAGCAGACCTTGATAGTGATGCCGTCGCAAGAGGTGGTCATGGGATTTGTTCTTCTCAAAGTTAAGAATTCCATGCATAATTTGACTGATCTCAGCATGGGTAAACCAGAAAGTTCTCCAGCATTTTCAAGGCTGCAAACTCATTCGTAACTAATTAGCAGAGGTCCAAAGATTCTATGCACGTAGCACATAAACAAATATTGTTTGCCTAAAAAAGCCATGAGCACATATGGTTTTTTTTCAAATTCCAACTAATGGGATGTAAACTTAACTTTAATAAGTAGGATAATATGCACCAATAAAAGAAAATTAGTATGACCCATAATTCTTACTAGAACCTTGCATTAGAACAAAAGAAATACTCATGTTAAAGTATAATAAGAAATTTTGGAAATCAAGCGTTACTCTCTTATCCCAAATTTTTCTACTACCTCAAACCTTTTAAAAAATTTAGAGAGGACGCCCCTCAACATTCAAAAACAAATTGGATATCCTCGCCTGTCATTTGCAAACCATGTCCAAGTTGTTCATTAAAAAAAGTTGTTAGCAAAATAACTAATCTGCAGAGGGACAATTAATACAAGCAAAATCAAGAACCATGTTTTCAGAACCATATATAACAACTTGATAGCTTACCTTCCAACAAGATCATCAAAAATCTGTCTGACCATCGAGTCTGAGAAGTAAATTTTGCACCTCCTCAAACAAACTCCATTACGAAGTGCAAACTTGGGCAGCGACAACAGAGATTCTAGACAGCTCCACTGTGTACAAACCATTACTTAGTACCCAGATCTCAAAAGCATAGCATACATGTATTTTGCCCTAGCACGTCATGCTCAAAAGCCACACGCCTTAATGGCATTCATAAGCAAAAAAAACATGTATTTTGCCCTAGCACATCATGCTCAAATGTTCAAACACTGATTTATTTCATGGATTTATGACTGCTGCATGACTAATGCAAACTAAAGCATTTTTTTTGGGTCTTAGAGGCAGTTAAGTTGGAGTTGGGTAACGAGGATTTTAGAGTTTGGTTGGGGGATTCTTCCGGATTGTTTTCTGTTCGATCTTTCTACGAATCTTTTTTCTCGATTTAAAACTTCCCTTTATTCTCCTACTATCATAATATCTGGAAAGTACTCGTCCCGCATAAGGTTCAAGTTTTCTCGTGGATTGTGGCTTTCGGGAAACTGCCCACATGCACTTCGGTGCAAATAAGGTGGTCTGCCTGTGTTGTCTTATGCCCGAAATGGTGTTGCTTATGCCGAAAGCAAGAGGCGAATCAGGACCATCTATTGGTGCATTGTTCTTTTTCCAGTGGTATTTGGATAAAAGTGTTAAAAGAGTTGGGTTTTCAATGGATATTTCCGAGTAAGGCACAAGACCTGTTTATTATGGAGCCAGGATTGACCACAGCGAGAAGATTTACGAGTTTCTGGTATATGATAACTCATTGCATATTTTGGTCGATATGGTTGGAAAGGAACAATGGAATATTCGAAGATGTGTCGGAGTTTGTGGACGAAGTCCGGGAGAAAATCAAATTCAGAGTCACGAATTGGACGACTAAATTGCCAGAGTATAACCATTTATGTATCTCAGACCTAGTTAAGGATTGGAAATTTGTATGGTCATGATGATTGTGTGGTAGTTTTTTCTCGATCACCCTTGTGACGGGTTTTGCGGATTGCTCGTCCGCTTCTATTGTAAAACATTCTATTATTATAATAAAGTTTAATTTTCTATCAAAAAAAAAAGACAGTAAAAGTGACGAATTTTTGGCTAATGAAGGGAGCCATGAAAAAGGAAGAGTAATCTTCTACTTTCATGTAAATCGTATATGTCATAAACCTACAAGAACTCTTATTATATACAGATTTTTTTACCTTAATTACAGGTTCTATCCCTTAATCTTAGATATGGCATAACGCTTAGCCCAACTAATTAGTTAACTCATTTAGGAAAATAAATTACAATATTTTAATTCTAAATTTCTAACAATAAGGATATTACAGGACAGAATAAAGAAAGGATTATGTTAAAGGGTATTGATATTAAAGTCTCACAGTGCAGCAAAAGTTCAATTTTATAAATCCTAAGAAAAATATTTGAAACCAAGAAAGCCTGTTACTAAGTATTTAACATTTTCAAAATAGCAGACCCCAAGAATGAAAACAACAAATGCGCATAATATAGATTGTCGAGGACTAATCAGTTATTGTATAGTTGCCTGTTGCCTCACAAAATAGCACTGCCATTGACTACGAGTCATGCACATACAACAATTAATAGATGTATTACCAAATGCCATAGAGCGAATACAGATAAGAAGATCACCTTCCAATTCATCAAAATTGCCCGCCGTGTCCGTGTCAATTTTCCCCCGTCAATAACACTGTTGATGTTATGGAGAAAAGTGCTGATAAATAAATCTAACAGAGCTTCATCATCTACTTCTGATAGAGATGAGTTACTATTTCTCAAAATATGATCCAATGACAAAGGAGAAAACATCGTCACTAAATTCTTTAAAGCATAGGAACATGCTTCATAGGCAGCTGTGCATATTTCTGCTTCAGCCTGATTTAAAAATGTGACAAAAAAATACAAACAGCTCAACAATTTTAGGAAGTTTAAGAAGTACTGAAATTTTTAACATGAGAGGTTATCACTTCTAACTAAAAACAAAAATCTAGCGTACCTCTGATTTACATGCTGCAGGAGTGATAATCTTCCAGCAAAAGCTCCAGAGCAATGTATGAGCAGAATCAAGTGAAATATTTGTTCTAAACTGTGCACACAACCTCAAGACAGATGCCAGAGTCTTTACAGATGTTATCTGTCAATCCATAAGTAAATCAAAAATGAAAAACGGAATATCTCAGAGAAATTCATAATAAGAGCGGTGAATGCACTCGTGTAGTTATAAGAGTAGCTCAACAAGCAGCAGACCTCAAGATGGAAGCATCCAGAGCATTTAAATGAGGGGGAATGTATATTAACAGTATGATAGATGTGGGAAAATCTCCCCCCAATCAAAGAAGATTGTGCGTATAATTGTAATTATTTGGTCAATGTATAACCCAGATTTTGTGGGATTTAGATTAGAGTAAATGTTCTCTATGGTTTAATCTTCCTAAAACCTAATGAAATTTCCCCCTCTCAAAATTTCCCCCTCTCAAAACCCACTCCCCCCATACATCCTCCCAAAACCTAATGAAATTTCCCCCTCTCAAAACCGTCCCACTCAAAAGTTGAATTGCCGGGTAAGAACGAGAAATATATTTCCAAGAGCTTCTGAACGTCGCATTCCTGGCCAATCCCAAGTCCCACCCATTATCTTGAAGACCATAGATGCTTTTTACTACATTTTTCCACGTTTCCTTTTTTCCCTTATACCTCTCCACCACCATTTCCCTAGTAAAGCTTTATTTCTCAAACAAATATCCCCCAATCCCAGCCCTCCCCTGTCCTTTGGTTTACAAACCTGCTCCCACCCAACAACATGACAATGCTTGTCCCCGTCCGCTCCATCCCACAAGAAATACCGCATCAGTTTTTCCATCTTTTTGGCCACCTTTGCTGGCACCCTAAACAAAGACATGTAATAAGAAGGCAATGCGCTTAACACCAAATTTGACAAAGTCAGTCGACCACCTCTTGATAAGAACGACTTTTTCCCACTTGAAAAAGATCAAATTTATGACTTCCTGGCTAGGTTGAATGTTGAATTTGATGTTGTGAGAGTACAAATTCTTGGAACAGCAGATCAACCAACACTAAATGAAACAACTGCAATTGTTCGAGCTGAAGAAGGAAACAGAGGTTATGATTGAACACTAAATTAAATTCTTGGAACAGCAGATCAACCAACACTAAATGAAACAATTGCAATTGTTCGAGCTGAAGAAGGAAACAGAGGTGTTATGATTGAACACAATTTAGTGAATAGTTCACCCCTTGCAACCACAAAAGAGAGGAACTTTAGCACTAAGCAGTCGGCAGGGAAGGATAATAAAAAGCCTAATTTTTCATCGAAATCATGCAGTAAAAATTCCATCCGTTGCCCTGATTGTCGGAAGGATAATCACACCGATGACAAATGCTGGAAAATTCATGGCAGGCCACGAAGATCAAATAAAAATTGGACAGAAAAAGGTGGATATCCAAAGAGACAAGGAACGGAATATACAAAAGCTAGTGAGCGACAGGTTGGAGAAAATAACTCAGACGGATCACCCTTTGAATTCAATAGGGAAGAAAGGGATAACTAAAGAATTTTCGTGAATAATTGGAAACCATCCACAGCAGGTACTTGCACTTTGGCGTTCTAAGGTACATCTTCTTATCATGCCTTTAATGTCTTGGATACAATAATCTCTAACCTCTTGGGTCATTGATTCAAGAGCTACAAATCACATAACCCACTGTCCGCAAAAATTTGTCAAATATAAGCCTTGCCCAAGCCATAAAAAGATAACAATGGCAAATGGTTCTGCAACAACAGTAGCAGGACAAGGAGACATTTTTATAAACAAAACCATCACTCTTAAAATGTTTTTCACCTCCATAATTACAAACCTGTCGTCAATTCAAAAACTCTCAAATGACTCTAATTGCAATGTTGTTTTCAATGGTTATCATTGTGTTTTCAGGAACAGGGCACGATGAGGATGATCAGACATGCTAGAGAAGAGAATGGTCTCTATTATCTTGAAGAATCAAGTGGTCGGGATAGAGTTACAAACCCCTTTCCATTCTCATTGCTTTCAGAGTCCTCTAAATTCAATAAAGACCAGATTTGGCACCAACACCTTGATTTTGGTCACCTATCGTTTAGAGTCCTTAAGGTTATGTTTCCTTTATTGTTCAAAGAATTGGATATCAATAATTTTAAGTATGATGTTTGTTAACTAGCAAGGAACAAACTTGCCTCAATTCCAATAAGCAATAAAAGAACCACGGTTCAATTTCATCTTATCCACGATGAAGTTTGGGGACCACTTTTCCTAACATATCTAAGGCTCGATGGTTCATTTCTTTCATTGATGACTGTACCCGCGTAACCTGGATTTTCGTCATGAAACACAAATTTAAGGTCAGCACCATTTTCCTATCTTTTGTCACATGATTAAGACACAATTTGATAAGAGAAGTCAAAAGAGTGTGATCTGACAATGCTAGGGACTATTTTACTTAAGTTCGTACACCATATTTCCAAGAAAAAGACATAATACATGAATCCTTTTACGTAAACGTTAATACACCCCAACAAAATGTGGTGGCTGAGCGCAAGAATGGACACATCCTGGCAGTCACTAAAGCCTTCTTATTTCCAAAAAATGTTACTAAACAATTTCACAGGGAGGCAATCTTAATGGCAGCTCATATCATTAACAAAGATTACCGACCAAAGTTCTTGATTTCAGAGTACCATGCATACCTTGCTGAAGTTCTTTCCGGAATTTAATGCTTCTTGCAATCTTGCTCCAAATACATTTGGTTGTGTTGCTTTCGTCCATATTCACTCTCATAATAGGGGAAAGGTTGATCCTCGAGCTCTCAAAGGTGTTTTTCTTGGCTATTCCTCCACTCAAAAAGGGTACAAGTGTTACCATCTTCCCACGAGGAAAATCAGTCTCTGCCGATGTAACTTGTAATGAAGATGATTCCTATTTTCGTAGTCCTTATTTTCAGGGGGAGATCTCATTGATAGCTACATCTTCCTATTTAACGAAGATGATTACTATTTCCCTAAGAAAAATGATTTTTCTCCTTGATCATGCTCCTCCTGCATCATCCACAGCTCTTACGCCTACCCAGCTACACAATGAATCTTTAGCACCTGAATCACCTCTGCCTACTGCTCCTCCCAATCCCAGAGCTGATCCCGAAACTCCTACAGCTCAAGTTCAAGACTCTACTTGACCACTGCGGGTTTATACAAGAAGGCAGACACCAATTATCAAATCAGTGCAGGTCCAATCACCCAAATCAGTCCCTCATCATGAACTTAATGAGGTGTCCCCTGAACCTTATATTGATAGTGCTTCGAATGTCCTTGATCAATATGATTATGATGTTCCAATTGCTATTAGAAAAAGAATTTGATCATGCACTAAACACCCTATAAACCTATTCATGTCTTACAAGAACCCGTCTCCCAATCAGCAAGCCTGTCTCACCGGCCTGAACTCGATCCAAAATCCCAAAACAGTATCCGAGGCATTTAATATAACTGGAAGGATGCCATGAAGGCTGAAAAGGAAGCACTTGAAAAAAAATAAGACTTGGGACTTGATGAAATTGCCAAAGGGAAAGCAAACAGCGGAGTGTAGATAAAGTTAGTTTCCAATCAAAAAAAAAAAAAAAGTGGAGTGTAGATGGATATTCACAGTCAAATAAAATCTAGATGGTTCACCGGAAATAAACAACGCAAGATTTGTCGCCAAAGGTTACACTCAAACATATGGGATTGATTAAATAGAGAGGTTTGCTCCTGTTGCAAAAATGAACACTTAGATAGTGTTGTTGTCTTTGGCTGTTAATCGTGGATGGAAATACAACAATTTGATGCCAAAAATGCACTTTCACATGGGGAACTTGAAGAGGAAGTTTACATGGACGTTCCACACTTCCACCGGTGTTTGGCTCAAATACAGGACAAGTATGCAAATTAAGGAAGTTTTTATACGGATTAAAACAATCGCCAAAGGCTTGGTTTGGGAGATTTAGCAAGGCAATGCTCAATATAGGGTACAAACAGAGCCAAGGTGACCACACTGACACACTCTATTTGTAAAACACTCGAGTTCAGGGGAGTGAGTGCATTATTAGTCTACATCGATGACATTATAGTGACAGGTGATTATTGGGAAGGAATGGAAAGTTCAAAGAAATGTTTGATGAAAAAATTCGAAATAAAAGAGCTTGGAAGGCTGAAGCATTTTCTTGGAATTGAGATTGCATATTCTCGAGAAAGAATCCTCATATCTCAACAAGAATACATAACAGACTTGTTAATGGAAACAGGTAAGTTGGGTGCGGGTGCCAAACCCGCAAAGACCCCTATAGAGTTCACCCACAAGCTTGGAGATAATGTGGAAGACCCAACTGTGGTCTAGAAATCTTATCAGAGACTTGTGGGATGACATATATCTATCTCAACCAAGACCAAATATAGCTTATGCGGCAAGTGTGGTTAGTCAATTCATGCACAACCCCAAAGAGCCACATTTTAGAGCTGTATATCGGATCCTTCAATACTTGAAGGGCACACCGGGAAAGGGAAGTTTATGCAAGAAAGGGGAGTTGTCGCTTGAAGCATACACATGCAGGATCCGTCATCGATAGGAGATCTACCTTAGGTTACTGTAACTTTTAGAAGGCAATCTTGTGGCTTGGAGAAGTAAAAAGCAGAACGTCGTGGCAAGATCCAGTGCGGAATCCAAGTTTAGAGCTATGGATCATGGAGTATGTAAATTATTGTGGCTGAAAATTGTTTTAGAATACTTAAAGGTTCAATAGAAAGGTCCAATGATGCTTTATTGTGACAACAAATCAGCTATCGATATTGCTCATAATCCAGTACAAAATGATCGTACAAAGCACATTGAAGTGGACCAAACTTTATAAAAGAAAACCTGGACAATGGATTGACTTGCATCCCCTTTATTTCCACGAAGGAGCAATTTGCGGACATATTCACCAAAAGATTGGTTGGGACCATTTTACAGATACTAGTAACCAAGCTTGGAATGAATGACATCCATTCCTTGGCTTGAGGGCTAGTCTGGGAAAATCTCCTCCCAATCAAAGAAGTCAATGTATATCCCAGATTGTGTGATATTTAGATTAGAGTAAATATTCTCTAGGATTTAATCTTCCTAATTTAAATCTTGATTATGGTGTATATAAATCGTTGTAATCATATTGTTGATGATATAAGAGTTATGATTTCTCTCTAAACTTTATAAATAGAAAATGATCATAGATGTCGAAGAAACATGATAACAAAAAGAAAAAGCGAAAAAGGATGTTGCAAAGATAATCTAAATGGACGCACAGCTTCCAAAACAGAAGTACATGAAGAACTTAACAACCGACGTTGACTTTGGCCCCCCAGCCTCCCTCTAACAGAGCCCGGAAGAGCCTTGTTTTTTGTCACCACAGGCGACCAGAAAATGGAACATGATGATTTGGTAAATGAGACTAGTTCTTCCTGTGAAAATAATTGGCACAATCAATATCAAAATTGTTATTTTAAGGTGACAAAGGAACCAAATACAAGGAAAGATTCATACCAGAACCAACAACAATACAATGATGAACTTGTCAAAGAATTTTATTTCTTTCATAAAGTTAGGGTTATCCAGCTTCCCGGGAAAGCCAAGATCACATATGTTTCTATTCGAGACTTGAGTGCGAGCAGAATTCTCCAGAATTACTTGAAGTTCCTCAATCAAGCTTGAAACAAGGATGAGAAATTTCACTTCCACCCACTCTACATGGTTCTTATTCTTGAAAATATCACCACCATAATCTAGAATAAACTGCATAAAAACAACAGCAAGAAATTCCAGAACATTTAAGAACAACGGCATACACAGCTAGCCAACAATAGTTTCAGATTCGATAAAATTGATTTGGGAAATGAGATAAAATAATAAACTATCATTCCAGAGGAAATGAAAAAACCACATCCATAGCTAATCTGCAAGAGTTTGAGGCTCAACAAACTGATTATGGAAATCATTTTAAATGTTAAGGTGGTAAAAAAACAAGAAACTGAAGTAATTGTTATTGAAAATATTGTTGTACAATACTAGATCTATAGAGTGTCAAATAGAAGAAATAAGTGAAGAAAGGAAATAACAAATCCATTAAACTTCGGGATTTATGCAATTTTATTTACAAACAACGCCATCAAATACATCTAGAGTATCATGTATAATAATCTGCCTACACTGCCCCTCAACATGAACTATATAGGTTGAATAATCAGAATCTATCAATAAGTTTCTCAAATGTCGGCTTTATCAATCCTTTTGTCAACATGTCCGCAACTTGTGTTGAAGTAGGAACATACGTAAAGCACAGAATTCCTTTTTCTCAATCTTTTCTTTGATAAAGAGCTTATCGACTTCAACGTTGTAGTCATGTCATGGTTCATTGGATTGTAAGAACTGTCGATAGCATTCTTTTATCACGGTGGAGTTCCAACTCTTTCTACCAATTCAAGTATATTTTTTAGCCCTAGAAGCTAACAAACACCATGTGCCAACGTTCTGAGCTCTATCTCTGCACTACTACTATAATGACCCGAATCCTTATTTTGAATGAAGTATTAATTAAGTGATAACATGAATCCTTATTTTGAATGAAGTATTAATTAAGACATGATTAAAGAGATGTTAATTAAGCAATATTAAAAAATTCATTAATTGAGGATCTGAAATATTGGGTTCCACTGAATAGAAAATTGACCACCAAATCTACTTCAGATTAAATTATCCCGAGAAATCCAACTAGAAAAATGAGATTATGACACGTGGCAGATAAAATTGAGTATGGATCTTCTGAACTAGTCCGAATGCAACCTATAAATGAAAGTTGATTTCATTTGTTTCCTACAACGTTTACCCTTAGCTATTCTCTCTCGAGTTCTAGCCATATACTTTCGATTTTCTAGCAAGTTTGTAGGGCAATTTAGTGTCGGGACACTTCGGAGCTAGCGTCGACTCGAGCACGGGTCGATGAATCAGGACACGCAGATCGATACGTCATAAGAGAGCTGACGACGGGCACAGGTATAATCCTTAAGCCTTAAATAGTGATTTAAGGATCATTAGAAAGAACATTGAAAATGTTTAATGATTCTAAATCTTGCTAAATAATGATTTCAGTATGTTGGTATTGTCTAGGTTCAGAATAGTAAACTTTTTGTCAGATTATTTTGGTGAGGTACGGATGTACTGACTGAGATCATAGTATACACACTTATATGCATCATATTTATCTGTTGCATGATACATGTTTTACTGTTTTGACATATTATGCATGACATAGAACGTTGTGCAAGATATCTTTTGAGATAAACCTCGTTTGTTGGGGTCGCTCAGCCTTGTTCTGTATTGTGGACGGTTGGGTATCGAGAGTTACAGTGTCCGATAGGACCCGCAGACTCTGATCAGAGGCCTTCTTGATGATGAGTGTGGGAGCCAAAACATGCATAGGGCAGATCAGAGATTGCACACTCAAGCGTCTCTAGACTGAGCATGAGATTCTTGGCTTGATCCTTGATATCCGAGCATATTGCATTTCATATCCATCATATCAGTTTGTATACTCGTACATTCTCGTATTGGGTGATTGTCGTTCACAGTCCTAATTTTCATCTTGGACACCTCATTCCACGGGACATGTCTCAGGTTAGATGGTTCGGACGGCCAGGATAGTGACTAGAGTAGTTGTGTTTTTGGTGATGATCTAGTGGAGGTTCTTTCGATTTCTCGCGCGTGATTATGATTTCTATTTGGTTGTATTAATGATTAAGACTGAGATTATTGTTCTGATTTCGTTGTGTTGTAGGATGATTAAGTTATTAGGTTTCTGATTTTTATTGTTGTTATCAAGTTTAATTATGCATGCTTATTAGTCTATATGTTTAACAGTGGCTGGGGTAATGGCGCTACATTTAGTGGTATCAGAGCATGCAAAGATTTTTGGGACATTAGTAATTCTTTTTTAGGATTTAGAGGTTGATTTTGATTTCCTTTCAGATTTCAGGATATGGAAGCAGTAACGGAAGTGTGGGACATGGCCGTTATAAGGACGATGAGGCAGGCCAAGAACATCGACGTAGAGATCGTGACGGAATGCGTCACCGAGCCCATTATGAAAGGAAACGTAGGAACCGCGACAACATTATGAATTTCATGAAGATTGGACCTCTCTATTGACAGGAGATGAGAATGGTGACTTTGCTGAAGCTTAGGTCGACATCATGGAGCAGCGTTTTCGAGTGCTGCACTATAACGAGGATGAGAAGATGGAGGTAGCTGATTTCAAGATCCAAGGAAAAGCTCAGAAATGGTGGATATCATGGAGGTAGCCGATTTTAGGATCCAAGGAAAAGCTCGAAAATGGTGGAGATATATTTTTCTGCCATTCAAGTTCACCGGCATGGGCGGATTCGTTGGGAACATTTCCGCCAGAGCTTCAACAATCATCACTGTCCGCCAGCTCTTCGTCGGGCGAAAGAGATGGAACCATTGACCATTAAGCAAGGAGACTCGAGCATTGAGGATTACAAAAAGCGTTTTACGGATCTGTTGCCATATGCTCCTCATATCAGTGAAAATATTGCAGTCAAATATTCTCATTTTTTGAACTAGGAGATTTTTTATTGAGTTTCTGTCCATGACGATCTGACTTCGTACGAAGGATTAGTGAATCTTTATCTTTAAGCTAGCAAAAGTTCTAGTTCGTTGGGACCGAGGGGTCTGTGTTTCAAAAAGTCTGGATCTTCTACGTTTTCCGGTTCTGGAGGAATGCACAGTTTTGATAGGAAAAATCTGCAATGCAGCCATTGTGGGGGCAAATCATGAGACGGAGAAATGTCTAAGGGTGACAGGTGCTTGTTTTAATTGTGGTGGTTTTGGCAACATGAAGAAGGATTGCCCTACCTTGGAGGATCAGAGTGGAGGCGGAGGTTCTAAGGTAGGGTCTTACATTGGAAAAGAGTATTAGGTCACTGTGCAGCAGAATGGTTTTCTGCTCAAGATTCCCGTTGTGAAGGGAAATCGCAAGGTTCTCAGCAAAGAAATCGCAAGTGTTTGCCCTAACCCAGAAGCAAGATGAGGAGGATAACAAGAGAGTCATTGCAGGTAATTTCCTTTTATGTGGTATTCCTGCATATGCATTCATTGATACCGGACATCGCATTCATTCATAGCATCAATGTTTGTTAAGAAGTATAAACTACCCTACGTGTCATTGGATGTTTTAATGTCTTTGTCTACACCTATGAGACAAGAGGTTTTAGCCAAGCGACTAGTAGTACACTGTTTGTCAGAGTTTGAAGAAATATACTTATCTGTCATTTTGGTAATTGTAGACCGACCGACTAAATCAGCACATTTCATTCCGTATAGTGAGGACTATAGTTTCGATCGCATGGCAAGGCTATACATCCAAGAGATTTTTAAATACCCTAGTGTGCCAAAAAGTATAGTCAGTGACAGAGACCCACGCTTTGCCTCAAGGTTCTGGGGAAGTTTTCAGAAAGCATTGGGAACGACATTGAGTCTGAGTACTGCCTATCATCCAGAGACTGATGGTCAGTCTGAGAGGACTATTCAAACACTCGAGGATATGATACGTCCTCGTGCTATGGATTTTGGACAAGCATGCATGATCATCTGCCACTTGTTGAGTTTGCGTATAACAATAGCTACCATAGCAGCATCGGTATGGCTTAGACGTTGGCAATGGACGAAGTAGGAGAATGACAAGTGCAAGGACCTGAATTAGCGCAACAAACGATTGACCAAGTGGAACTGATGGAACTGATCAAGAAGATAATTAAAACTACACAAGATCGTCAAGCGAGTCATGCAAATACCAAACGTACATCCCTACAGTTTTAGCTAGGGAAAAAAGCATTTCTTAAAATTTCACCATTCCGCTGGGTGATGAGATTTGGACTTAAGGAGAAAATTAGCCCCAAGATTCATCGGACCTTTCGAGATCTTGGAATGTGTTGGAAATTTGGCGTATCAATTGGCTTTACCGCCGTATCTATCCAGCATTCACAATGTCTTCCATGTATCGTTGCTACGAAGGTACGTAACAGATAAATCGCAAGTTCTTGATCAGACAGATGTTCAACTTGAAGAAGACTTGAATATCGAGCAGACACTCTTTAATCCTAGGTAGAAAAGTAAAGAAGCTCAGAAACAAGATCATTCCACTTGTTCTAGTGCAATGGCAATGCCGAGGTACAAAAAAAGCGACTTGGGAGTTACATTGCCGTATTCGCTCAGAGTATCCACATATGTTTTGAGTTGTATCGTTGTAATCAGCAGTTGTATTTTATTCTGATTTCGAGGACGAAATCTTTGTAAGGAGAGAAGGATGTAATGACCTAAATCCTTATTTTGAATGAAGTACTAATTAAGTCATGATTAAAGAGTTGTTAGTTAAGCGTTATTAAGGAATTCATTAATTGATGATCAACATGTTGAGATCCACCGAATTGAAAATGGACCAATGAATCTAATTCATATTACATTATCCCGAGAAATCCAACTAAACGAATAAGATTATAACATGTAACAGATAAGATAAAGTTCGGATCTTCTTAACTAGACCGGAAACAACCTATAAATGGAAGTCGATTTTATATGTTTGCTACACTGCTTACCCTTAGCTACTCTCTCTCGAGTTATAGCAATATACCTTAGATTTTCTAGCCAGTTTTTTAGGTCAGTTTAGCATCAGGAAGCTTCGGAGCTAGTGTCGACTCAAGCAGGGTCGGTGAATCGGGACACGCAGATCGAGACGTCAACAGAGAGCTGACGACGGACGAAGATATAATCCTAAAGCCTTAAATACAGATTTAAGGATCATTAGGAAGAACTTTGAAACATGTTTAGAGATTCTAAATATTGGTTGATAGTGATTTCAATATGTTGGTTTTGTCTAGGTTCCGACTAGTAAATTTTCGGTCAAATTTTTTTAGTGAGGTACGTGATGTACTAACTGAAATATTCAAGTGTAGTATACACACTTATATGCTGCATTTTTTTTTTTTTTGAAACGATAATTTTATTATAATAGTAGAAAAAATTTACAAAAAGGCAAATGAGAAGTCCGTTAAACAATCCACAACGACTACTACACTATCGTCAGCTGTAATAAACTTCCCAGCCCTAACTAGATTTGATAAAAAAGGTGATTAAACTTTGGCAACTTTGTCGTCCAAATGGCAACTCTGAATTTTATCTTTTCCCAGACCTCGTCCCTGGATTCTGATGCGTCATTGAAAATTCTTTTGTTCCGTTCCAGCCAAACTGACCAAAAAATGCAATGAATTACCAAATACCAAAAGGTCCTAGTTCTTCTCCCGGGAAGTAAACCTGGCTACAAAAGAAACAAGTCTTGAGCCTTTCTTGGAAACGTCCACTCGAAACCCAACTCTTGCAACGCTTTTATCCATACTCCCCTCGTGAAGGAACAATACAATAGTAGGTGATCTTGGTCCTCCTCTTGTTTCCGGCATAAACTACACCACTGCGGGCATAAAGCACATACAGGCCATCTGTTATGGACCCAAACACATTGGGCTCAGTGACTTCTGAATTAGCAAGCCCAATAGCTGAAGGGACAAACAAGTCTCGGCCCAAGATTGTAAACGTATACGTTAGAAAGGGGAAGGGAAAGACACGTGAGATAAATGTATAAAAGAAGGAGGGGGTAGCTAGAGAGTATGCAATTAATATTGAGTGAGAAAGCCACTAACAGTTTGTTAGTGTGGGAGAGTTGGTTGTAACAAGAGTTTGTTATTTCCATTTACATAATATATTCTATTTTTGTTCATCTAATCGGAGGATCCTAACATTTGGTCCGACCTGCCGGATCCGATAGAGCCGAAGAATACATGGCCAACACACGTTCAGAAGCAAAGATGGATAGCATGGAAAAAACGTTGATGGGAGTGCAAGACAACATGACGCAAATGCATGGTAGATTGGATAAAATCGACAGAGCGGTGGAAGGATTACTGAGCCTAAGGGAGATGATGGAACATATTATTAAGGCACAAGGAGGAGGGGCAGCTATGAGCAATGAAGGGGGCGAGCAGCAAGGGGCAGGAAGTGAGATGCCAGGAAAGGATGAGAGTGTGGCGCGCCAGGTAGGGGGACGGAAAGAAATTGCCGAGGAAGTAAAGATAGCATTAAAAAAGATTGAGTTACCTGGGTTTGAAGGAGAAGACCTGTTGGGATGGTTGGGAAGGATGGAGCAGTACTTCGAAGTCCATGAAACACCAGTGGAGTGTAAGCTCAAATTGGCTTACATTTGTATGCAGGGTACAACGGTACATTGGTTCCGACAGATGAAGGTGAGAATCCCAAACATGGATTGGGATAGATTCGCGGAGGAGCTGATCAAACGCTATAGTGGATATGACGCCAATCCTTTCGAACTCATGGCGTCATTGAACCAAGGCCAACAGTCGATTGACGCTTACATCGAGCGCTTTGAGATGTTGGTTGCGCAGCTGGGGGACGTTCTAGAGGATCAATGCTTGGGCTACTTCATGAGTAGGTTGCGGGAGGAGATACGGCGGAGGATGATTGTACATACTCGCCGAACAGTGGATCGTGCGATGTTGTTAGCCAGGTTGCTGGAGAAGGAATTATATGGGTCGGCGGTGGATAGGTGAAGATATAAAGTTGGATCGGGGCCTGGGGTATGCACAAAAATCAGCAACTAATATGGGCTGGGCCAATCAAAACCCAGTGCATGATAGGGACCATAACAAAAATCTCCCACAGTCCAACCATAATATGGGGACATGGGGACAGTTAACTCAGGCGAGCAATGGGTGCGAAATCCACTCACACCGCAATCTTACGGCGGTGGATCTCGGGGCGCCTCAGGAGGAAGTGGTGGAGGGGATCGCGGTGGAGGGGCGATGAGGATACTTTATCAAAAAAATTGAGATGGCAGGGTTGTATCTCATCAAGAGTTCTTGCACCAGCGAGAAAAGGGATTGTGCTTTAAGTGTGGAGAACCTTACCACCCAATGCACCGATCTGCCAACAAGAGTTTGAGAGTGACGATCCTAGCGGAGGAGGAAGGAGAAGATGCCGAATAGGAACAGGTCGAGCTAGTGGAACAAAAAGATGAGGCAACGCATGAAACAGAGGAAGAAGGGGAACCCAACGTTGAATACAACACTTTAGAGCTACCATTGTATTCTGTTAATGGCATCAACCATCCTCAAACACTCAAAATGAGGGCGAAAGTGGCGGGGCGAGAAGTGATAGCTATGGTAGATAGTGGTGCAAGCCACAACTTCGTCTCAAAAAAACTAATTGTGGAGTTGGGGCTCGTATGTGATGAGAGCGTGTTTTTTGGGGTGTGTTTAGGGGATGGCTGTCGGGTGTCATACCAAGGGGTGTGCAGGGAGTTGGAGGTGGATATGGGACAATGTCGAATTCAAATTGAAGGGTATTTGTTCGAACTAGGGGGGATTGATCTTATTTTGGGGGTTGATTGGCTTCGAACTCTAGGTGATATCCTACTGAATTGGAGCAAGATGGAGATGCGGTTTAGCTGGGGTGATCAAACGGTGGTCTTAAAAGGGGATGGATCCATCCCTCAGCAGATCCCTAGTCTCATTCAAAGGGATTTCCAAGGTGAGTGAAGTGGAGTTCTGCGGAGCAATATTGATCAAGTGAAGTGTTCCACAATGGATTTGTATAGCTTCTCATCCATCGAGCACTTCCAATCATGCCCCTAAGACAAGTCGAATTTATGCCAAAGGCGGGTAAGGGTAGTGAAATAATCTGTGACCGTGGAATCATCTTGTCGCAGATCGTAAATGGCTGAGTTAATTGCAAATAGCCCTGTTGTATTGTCTCTACACAAGACGTTTCTCAAGCAACTTGCCAAATTCATTGGCCGAGGAATAGAGCAAAAAGTTTTCCCTGATCTCAGGTGTCACGGAATTAATCAACCACGACATGACCAGGTTGTTCTCAGCCTTCCACGCCTTAAACTTAGCATCGGTTGAATCAGGCTGTGACACCGTGCCATTGAGAAATCCTTCTTTGCCACGGCCGCATATAAATATCAACACGAACAGCGATCATGGCAGAAAATTCCTGCCATTAAGCTTATGGCACGTGATGGAGTACGAAGACGATTGGCCCAAGCCCTGGGTCGTGATCGCCGGAGAGGATGCAGCACCGGAGGATGAGGTCATTCTGTATTTCGTCATTGGCCTTGTCCGACTTCTGATACCATGTTAAGATTGAGGCTTGGATCTAAATCAATCACAAAAGCTAGCTCAAGGGGGAGGATTGTCCAAGTCTATATATGCAACTCCCAATGATTTTATCTAGCCGATGTAAGACAATTAATACACTCCTCACACCAAGGAATGAAGATGTGGAGCGTGAAGTTTACAAGTGACCCAACTATGAGCAAAACGGGTGGCCCAAATATGGGCAGTTCAACACAATGGTGGAATCTGGGCCAAGATTAAAACATGGCTCTGATACCATGTAGATTGCGTTGGAGTATAAGAAGAAAAGAAAGAAGTTTGTTTTTTATTCTTTGATCAGTAAATGCCCTACCTACCTTAAATACAAAATATAAACGAAAGTATAACACCTTAATCTAATCTAATTTAGTCTAATCTAACCAATGTTTAAAATACAAAGAATAAGATGACATCTTATCTAAAAGACAAGTCCTATAACAAGATTTCGGATCTTCAACATAACTCATCCCTTCCAAGTATCAACAACATACGTAATAAAATACAACATGCATTAAACATTTTCCTCAAAACTTTAGCATATAAAATATAAACTCTATGCATTTTCGAAAGAAAGACACCATCACATAAATAGTCAACTTTCTCCTCAATTATTCCTAAAATCCTCAATTAAAAATCCTTTAAGATATTTTATGAAGTGTGGCTAAGAAATTTGTTTCATTCATCAGTCATAGCCACTTGATCAAGCACACAAGGATTCAGGTTTGGCAGGGCACCGAGACCCGAAGGTCGACATCGGTAGCCTGTAATCAGTCAAGTAGGTAAAAGTACCCTGACCCAAAGGCCGACATCCAAAACTCGTAAATAGTCAAGTTGGCAAGGCACCTCGACCCGAAGGCCAGCATTCAGAGCTTGTGATAGCAGTTGTAACTTTGCCAAAAATCATTAAAAATCTTTAAAAAATTTCATAAATAACTCGTGCACACATGCTGCCCAGAAAACACAAATATCTAATATTACTCTTCTTCACAACCAAGAACTTTGCTATGAAAAGTTACCCAATATTCTCTTTTTTTAATTTCAAAAACTCACGCACAACACCATGATTCCTTCCCAAAATTCTTTTCGCCATCTCTCTTGTTTTATTTTTAAAGCTTAAGAAACTTGTAGCCTAACAAGTAAAAAATTTTCTTAAACTCTGTCCAGTTTCATCCCTCGACATTTTCTTCAAAATCAAAATTTCGACATGCCGGGGCGAAGAATGAATTCCCGGACCAGAGGTGGATAGCTCAGGCTACGCCTGAGCCACGGCAGCTTGAAGGGTGCGCAGAACCTGCGCTCTCCCTCGCACTGCCAATCCTGGTCATGAGCCCAAGCCACAAGCCACCTCGACGTCACGTGACTCCGCCTCCTCGATCTCGACCAGCCCCCTGTCCATGCACACTGCCTGCACCCAACAGACATGCAGCGCACGACTCCACCTTCACAAACACCGTAAGAAAATATTCAAACTTAAACACACCTGAACATATAAGTACAGAACAGCATGGACAGTTCTCCCCATCATGAACCAAAAACGTCCAGATGTGGCAACTTCCCCCCATGAAAAACACCAGATTTTTCGAAAAATATAACATCATAAACATAATAAAATTTCATCGATATGTCAATAAACGGAATGTTACTTGCCTTAAAATACAAATTTTAATAATTTGGCATATGCATTATGTGGATTGACCGATTGAATAATGAAGACAAAACAAAAATTTTTTCATTCTTGCCAGGAAAATAAGATCCAACTCACAAAAACACATAGATGATAGAACAGTGCATTGTAGGACAAAAGAAGACTTATCATAGTTATTACTGTTTTATACATCAAACCTTGAGAATTGGGTCCAAGTGTTGATCTTCCACCACGACAAGAAAGAGAACACGAGCCCAACGTTTTGCTTGAAACTCCCAAGATTTTAATTCTTCATCGTCATATGTAACAAGAGAATCTAAAGGGTGCTTATAACTTATAAAGTCTGGGGGAAATCCATTAATAGCCGTCAGGAGAGGCATATTAGCACCACAAAGCCATTTTTTAACATCGTATCTCAAGTAACCTGAAATATAAAATAAGAGCAAAAGATGCATAAGATCTACCAACACAAATAACTATTACTGTTCAACGAGAGTAACTACAGGAAAAATTCACAACCACCATTTAAACCATACCATCAACATCAGTATATTCGCGAGGCAGACTTGCAATGAAGCGTAAAAGAATCTCGAGAGGAACATCGACTGCAGTCACCGCTGAAGATGCAGAAGCCAGAATCCTTTCACAAACTATAAGCCATAACAGGATCAGAATAGTAAGCTTTTCAATATTCATAATTTTTTACTCGGGAAAATTTTAATTAGTAAACAGAGACCTTTACTACGGTAATTAGGATTAAAATGTTGTTTACTACACTCAAGAATAAAGCGCAAAACATCCAATAAGTCAGCTCTATCATTTTGATAAACATTTGGTGTGGATTCAGCCAGGACCTCGTCAGAGGAGGCACCATTAGATCGTTCAAATTCACGATTATTTTGGCACATAATTCCACTGGAAGCTGAAGCAATGCACTCTGCAAGGCACATCAAGCCAGCTCGCCCAAAAGAGTGTAACTTTGGAGCAGATGCCAGGTGGACCAAGAATGAAATATGCTGCCTGTATTACATGATATTATTTATATCAGACTTCTTGAGTCTAAAGTTTATAGTGCATATAACGCAATGAGAATTACAGGGACCAAACAATTTAACGCCAAAGGATTAGAACAGCCTAGAGAGAAGATAACCAAAATACAACCAAGAGGAACATTGTATTTATTATTATGCTTTTGGTTACAAGCTAACAGTTGAAATCCCGCAAACAAATGACTAATGAGTCACATAGAAGAATAATTAGTAGCCTATAGAGAAGTCATTCAATATAAATATTTTGTTCCTTGTTTCCCTTTTGCAAACCATGCCTTGATTGTTAATACAGGGAGGTATTTAAGAGTAGAGACAATTATTATTTTCTCCCTCAACCAACCACAGACAAGGAGATAGTTATTTGGACTCCACAAATTATTTGGTGCACTCCATTTTCATTTCATAGTCGACAAACTACCCTTAAATTTAATAATTCCATAAGATCCTATGTATTTCCAGAACACTATTTAAATCTTCAAGAATTTAAAATTCAATCATGACAAAAAAAACATTCTCATCGCATTTGACCATCCTGCAACATCTGTCATGATCCCCATAATTTTCTTGGTTATTTTCTGTTTTTTCGAATAAAAATAAACCTTTCTTTATATGCTGTACTTCTTTGCTCCTCTCTAGTAATTCTTGTGCATTTTTTAGCAAGGAAAAATTTTCAATCTCGTTGTAAAATCAAAAATTCAACTCGGAAAAAGAAAAATAATAGAGTCTCTAAGAAGAAATAAGGACTCAACATCACACGCCAAAAAGAATAAATATTCCTTTTTTAGTTCCAAGAGTGAACAGTTTGATAAATGATATTATCCCAAAGAAGCACACAGTGGATCCATAGATTCCTTTAATTAGCAAAAGGTCCTCCATCAGAACAATTATATCCGCATTGCTAGCGTATTGATTCGCATATTGTCACCTAAAGATTCTGTTTTTCTAAAAGTATATCTCAGCTGGACAATATCAACACATACACAATGTTAAAAGTCAAGAAGTGAATAATCATGACTTTTGCTGAAGAAACAAAGAACTATCATGTATTTACACCAAACCTCTCGTCCAAGATGCTGGCATATTCAAATAGAAATCTAGCTGCGGCTTTAATTGCCCGAGAGGAGTAGACTTCTTTTGAACCTGTTTCAGAAAAACATGTAGGCATATTGACTGTGTAACACCATTCATAGAAAACAAAAAAAAACTTACGCTTGGTGAATTAAATGAGCAAGCAGATGCTGAAACGAACATACCAAAATTTTTGTGCTGCACAGGATCATTTAATGCCAGTATAAGTGGACCAAGTATAAAATTCATGGGCACCAATTTCGCGGAAGACCCACAGTTTTTCCAGTCAATGTCCAAAAATGACTCCATGATAAGGCATCTCACTGCAGTAGACAATTAAGGATTAGCTTTTCAACAAGAACAATAGGCAATGCACGCCCACATACAAAAGGGAGATAATGTATCATAGAAATTCACAAGTAAAATTATGACAAAGGATCTCTACCTTGAGGGTTATCATGGCAAAAGCCACGCTCCCATAAAATAGCTACCCATTGAAAAGTTTGCTCTGTAGATGCCATTTGGTTGTAATAAAGCTTTCCATTTTCAGAGTTTGTCGAATCGTCATCCGAGAACAAAGACCGGAGCCACAGCATAATCTGCAAGAACGAAAATAAGTTGTAATACAAGAGAAGTTTGATCTTCCTGCTTCACGTAAGTGAACTTCATGAGGCAAAGAATGTCTTGAGGAAAAATGCCATCAGCTGAGTAATTTCTTACTCAAACCCGAGGTAGACTTTTCATAAGAGTTCCAAAAGAAGTACACTTATGATTCCATATCCGGCAGTTTAGGAATGCAAGTTTAAAAATTGCCGTAAATATAATAATGCCAGCATACCTGGTGATTCCATGCTGCTTCAACCAAATGGATACCATACTCTTCAAGCATTTCGTACAGAAATACAAATGCCTCCCACCTTTTCCAACCGGTTAAATTGGAGTCATTATCATGGCATACCCTCCCAACACCCAATGACTTGGCTTCATTGTCAGCCCACCGTCCTCTTTTGCTAATGAAGTGGGAATCCAAATTTTTCTCATTCGATAGTTTAATTGGAATGCCAGTGGATAATTCCATTTTCTTGCTCAAGTTTAACATCCTTTTCAATATTTGCAGTGACTGCTTCCTCACGAAGCCATCCTTGTCAAGCTTAAGAATTAAAGTAGATATACAGGGTTAACACAGAAGAATATATATTAAGAGTGAGATTTAAAGTGAGAAAGGGGCACGCTTACCAAGCCTCTCTTTATTTCATCCCAGAATGCCTTGTCAGCTCTTAAATCAAATATCACCTCTTCTGCACCCACATTTGCATCTTGATGGTCGTCATTTGGCGGCGAAAAGGATAAACACAAAGAAAGTATATCATATGCATCTCTTCTCTCCAAAGAACCCGAAGAAAACAATAACTTGCAACACTTCCAGAGTTTCATTACAAAATGTTTCCTGTAACGACAATAAAACTTGTCTAAAATCGAAAAGCTGAGCTCTACAAAAAGCACATACAATATAATATATGAAGCTCATATTTTTTGTTTTGCAAATATAACATGTGGAATATACCTGGTTAAAACATGATTCTTCCCGCAAACTGAGACTTCAAAAATACGCTCGCATGCGAATGCCTTAAATAAAGGTGGAAGTAGAAACCTGACTGCAGAGCTTCGATGCTCGACACTTTTAGAAAGCATGTGTATAGCCAAATTAGAAAGATCCCAAAGCATATTTCCAGCAAAAAGTTTCGCCCTGGACCCATTTCCTAGAGTTGAGCTGAATAAAACTCCTCTCTCGTGTTTGTTTGAAAGAGAAGCATCCAATGTCAAGTTTAATATATTGTAAGATATAGACAGTGGAATATCATATGACCGAGATATCTCAAAAACATTGTGAGTATCCTTCTCGGTCAATCTGTCATTAAAATCTTCAAAACAGGTCCGGCTAGATTCCTCATCACAGGAAACCTTAAAATTTGAATCTATACTCCATTTATGAATTCCAAGTTGTTCACTTTCAAACATTCCCATAGACAAGCTGATAGATCTTAACAGTGGCAGCACCATTGTTGCTTCAAGAACCTCCCAGCTGTTTGTTTCGGTTACAAGATCAAGAAACAAACTTGCAACCTACCCAAAAAATTGTTTGAAGGATGAAAATGCTACCATCAAAACATGACAACATCAAGGAAGCAAAATGCTTTACCTCGTTAAATATCTCAATGTCATCTGCATGTACTAACTCTAACAAAGGAATCAAGATTTTCCAAATAAACATTTGCATATGATCGGCATCTGCAGAAGTATCAGAGGTTGTTCTGTGAGGAATTTGAATGTAAAATAAGAGAATGAGGTATCTTCCTACAAGTTTAAAAACATTTAAGTGAAAGCCAACCGGCATTCCCATGATAAAATTGTGGACTTAAAGTAATATAAGTTGACATTCATACTAATGTGAGATCTCTTAAATGAAGCATATTTTGTAATAATTGTAACCAAAAGCATTCAGCTTAAATCATCCATCCCCAACTCACAAACTACCTGAAGTAATGTTTTATGCCTAAAACTTTTTTTTTAAATAAGAAACAATATTTTATTAATGATATGATAAGAGTTATGTTACAATAGTGGATTAGTTGTCCACTAGCAACAGGAATTACATAATATCAAAGTTGTATCAATGATATACACATAAGCTCAATCTCTAAAAATATCTAAGATCGATTAAGAATATATATAATGGTGAGTTGGAAATTTCATGTCCTCTCACCATCCCAGGAAAGGGCAAAGATGTAAGCCCTTTCAAAATATGGTAGATGAACCGTATGCATATTTGCCTATGAAGCCCAACCCATAAGCATAACAACTAGCGTATACGATCGAGAGATCAAGTTCTTGTTTTGAAGAAGGGTGATTGTATTACTCTTGTCTCACATGGGTTAAAAATAAAAAGTTTAAAATGATTTATAATGAGAAACATTGTACTCCTAAAGCAATTTGGATCAACCATTTTCGTAAAGCAAAGGACGTATACGAAGTAATTGCTACAGTATCTCATTGTGTAGTCACGTTACGATTTCCGTGTTATGTTCTTTAAGGACGATCATTTTGGCTTTCATAGCTTACAATCCGATATTTAAATCTAGACTATCACACATTGCAAAAAATAGTATTATGTGCAAAATAGCTTTGATGTTCTATCTTAATATGAAAAAACATTTATTGCTATTTTAAAACCTTGTTTGGATAGAATTGATGATCTTAACCCTATTTTATGTAATACAAATGAAATTTTGGAAGAAAACATGATTTTATTTCTGGAAAAAAATAATGAAAGGGTAATATATGTTGGAATGTGCTGAAAATAAAACCAATCAGCCATGATATTGGCATGATTTTAGGAATATTCAAGCTGTACAAACCTGTAGCTTTTAGGAAACATGATCAACTGTAATTAGCCTAATTTTAATTTTTCCCTTTATTTAGTTCCTTTGCATATCATTAAGTACACTTTCCTATTTTGAAGAAGAAATATACAATATTCTTTCTGGTATCAAGAGCCGAAAAGCTTCTCAAATTTTTAAAACCCTAGCGGTCAAATTTTTTCACCATGTTTGAGGTTGTCAATTCCTCTCCTGATGTTAATTCTAAAATCATTGAAACCAAGAATTCTCATATTGATTCTCATAATGTTCAAATCACCACAATCAGACTCGGTGAAGGTAATTTTTTTGATGTGGTCTCAATCAGTTAGGACGTACTACATTCGTGGAAGGGGAAACATCGGATATCTCACTGGTGAAACCAAAGCACATGCAGAAAAAGATTCAACCTTTGCAACCTGGGATGCAGAGAATTCCATGGTGATGGCATGGCCAGTCAATTCTATGGAGGAAGACATTAGTACCAACTACATGTGTTACCCGACTGCCAAAGAGCTTTGGGATAATAAATGTCAAATGTATTCAGATCTTGGCAACCGGTCACAAATTTATGAGTTGCAATTGCGTCTTGGAGAGATTCAGCAAAAAGGGAGATAGTGTGACGAGATATTTCAATATCCTGAAAGGCCTATGGCGGGACTTGAATTTGTTCATCAGCGATTATGAATGGAAAAGTGTTGAAGATTATAACAAGAATAGAAAGGCGGTGGAGAATAACAGGCTATAAATTTACGTCAGATATGAATGTTGAATTCGATGAAGGGGTAGAATAATTGGTAGACAGCCCTTTCCATCAATTGGAGAAGTATTTTCTGAAGTACGACGCGAGGAAAGTCGTCGTAATGTCATGCTAGGAAAAAAGGGTATTGGTGGATCCCTTGAGAACTCGGCACTAACTGTTTCCGATGCTAGCGTTGCTCGTCACATGGATATATATATATATATATATATATAGTATTAAAAATTAAAAATTGTAGAGATATGTATTTATATAAATATATTTTAGAGATAGACAAATATGTATATATTTAAATATATACAACGTACAACTTCAGAGAAGTGATTTAAAAAGAAAATGAAAACAAAAATTATTTTATTTTTTTGCCGAAACGTATCCTCACCATATCCTAGCCGTGTCCAAAACATATCCGATGGATCAAACCTATAAAAAGTCAACGACACGAATTGTCGTATCCGACATGCGAATCAGCGTGTCATCTGTGTACTTCAGGAAAAAAAATAGGAATATCCAGGCTATATAGAGGGCAGCAAACCTGGTGAAAAAAACAGCTTTGGGACTCCTTTAGCAAATGAAGCTGAGACCAGTTTCTTCACCAAATAGCAGGTTGATTAACTCTTGAAGCTGCTAAAATCTAACCCAACATCTGGTATTCCTAGTGGTTCTCTTGCACACTCAGGTAGTACATACAAAGCCCTGTCCAGTATATTCTTTTCCACACCCTGGATCATTGATTCGGGCGCATCAGATCATATGACAAATGTCTCATTCAGTTGAATCTTATTTTCCTTGTCTGGAAATAGAAAGGTTAGGATTGCAGACCGGAGTTTTTCATCTATTGCAAGGGCAGGTTCAGTCAAAATTTCAGAAAAAGTATTGCTGAATTCAGTCCTTCATGTTCCTCAACTTTCTTGCAATCTTTTATCTATTAGTAAGATATCAGAAGACTCTATTGTCGTGTCGTATTCTGTGACTCCTATTGTGAATTTCAGGACCAGAATCCGGGATGATGATTGGCAGTTCTAGGATGTTTGGAGGTCTGTACTATTTTGATGATAAGTCTCTCTGCAATAAACAAACTCGTGGCTTGAGAGGTAGCAACACCATACTTCAGCAATTAATGTGAAGGCTGTGCAAACCGGGTTGACATAATTTGGAGGTCTACTTTACAAGTTCATCCATCCCATTTGCTTGCACATTTCCTTGCTAGATATAGGAGCTTATACTAGAATACATTCTATGGTGGATAGTTTGGATACGAGTAACCTCAAGTTATGTAGAAGTTCTTTCCAACATTCCAAATTAAGTTAGGACGCACTTTAAAAGGAAATGTGACAAATGAGTAACAGTAGTGACTCATGTAGAAGATGTAATCAATTTTGCATGTAACAGAAAAAACCCACCTAACATCTTTAGAAGGTGACATAAGGCAGCCACATAGGATCCAACAAAATTACGCCATTCGATGTCAATCATCTCACTTTTTATAGCAATTCCCTACATGACAATACATCAGTATATATGTAAAATAATGAAGTAAGTTATCGTTCCAAAAATTTAGCAATGAGGTCAATCTAGTTGCTTCACACCAAAGAAAACTTTATTCAACGTAGTTCAGCACTTGATTCAGGATATAACAGGCTAGTCAATTGCATTTATAACTCAGAGTATGCCGTCTCCACTTATCATTGGCAGTTCAAAACGCGTTGCAGAACGATCTATAAAACAAGTGATACAGTTTGATTCCTCTTCGTGCAATGAACAGCACCGGAAAGCATGTCTAAGGGTAGAATAAATTTTAGAAAAAATATAAAAATATCGGCATTATTCAGTGAAATTGTTTTTAATGATCTCCTTCCACTTTCTCCTTATCAAGCTTCAGTCGTTTCTAATTTCCATAACTAATGATCAGTGAAAGCATGCTCTCAATGCTTCAAGAAAAAGTATATATCTTTAATTTTTTTCAAAAACCATATGTGACAGTTCCTCAAAATGCATAAAGCCACTTAATTCCTCGGTCCACATAATGATTCCTCTCCTAACTTCTACTTCCATTGAAATTGCTGACAATTTAATGAAAGCCACAACAAAGGATTTACGGGAAAGCAGCAAGAAATTAATACAATTTACTGAGTAGATGAAAGTATCAACAGCTGTACCTGGATGACCTGGGGAAATTCATCGAGGAGAGTAGAGAAGATTGAAGATGGTGAATCGGCTGCTGAAGCCAGGATACAATCCAGCATCGGAGGAATTGCTGCCGTAGGAACACGGCGGAAACTGCTCCGAAGTGAAGTGAGGAGAGGCTCCATGGCTTCCAGATAACAGACAAAACCCAAAGTCAAGTGTAGAGGCTTAAACCCTTCGAGGGGAAAGCGCGGTTTTAGCCTTTTTAGTTGGTCACTTAAGAATGAAAACGCAAAATTATATTATTATTATTATTATTATTATTATATCTAGTGTGATTGATATTCATGCTCTATGTATGACCAACTGTGTTTTAAAATAATATTATTTTAATATTTACGAAAAAATTTGAAATGTTCTTATTATATAATAAATTAAACATAACTCATAAAATAAAATAACGATCACCACTCATATTAAACTAAAGTTGATGTAACGTCCCGAAAATTTGAATTTCTACGTGAACCACATGCATGCAAGTTATCAAATTCTTATGTATTTTAATTTAATTGTTTTAATTGCATGAAGTGATTATGGTAGGCATATTTACATGTTTAAAATATAATTTCTACTAGAATGCATTAAAAGGTTATTCGAGACGCGATCGGGGAACGGAGACCGGAGACCGTAAAAGGAAAATATTTTTATTAAATGCCTATTTTTAATTATTTAATATATGGTATATTTTAAATGTTATTTTCGAAAATCATGACTTTTGAGGTGTTTTTACGCGCAGAGTCGTATTTTAAACTGATAATCAATTTTTGACGAAAATGGAGACTTTTTGGAGGCTCGGTTAATATTTTTGTTGCAATTCTTCGACCACAAAAAGCAAACGCGCTAAAAAATGGAGTCACGCCCTCGATTCGATGAAACAAAGAAACGGTTGTGTTGTCCCGATCTTTTTGAACAAGTAAGGTTGTAATATTCACCTTTAAATTACGAAGAATTTAGCAACAAATATTAACGAGATAAACAATCGAAATTCAAACGAACCTTCAAAGAACTCGTCTTTGACAATCAGACTGAAGAACAATCGACAAACGCCACAAAGTATTAAATTTTGATAAGTTTGATTTTAGAAACACACAAGGTGTATACAAAGCCAAGCTTTGAAACGTTGAGAGAAAAACTCAATCAATTTGATTAAACTCAAAATTCATTCTAACGTGTGTTTACAATCAATAAAATTCGTCCATATATTGTTACAAAAGCAAAAAGATATGAAAATCTAATTACCTAAATAATTAGGACTCTAAAATAGGAAGGAAATATTTTTCTCGCAGCAGGGCGCGCTCGGGCGCGAGATTCTACTGCTCGGGCGCGGGTTCTTCTTGACAGGTCGTGCTCGGGCGATAAAATGTTACTGCTCGGGCACCGAGTGTTCTAGAAAGCACTTCTGGACAGTATGTTTGGCGCACGGGCGGTAGGATTTTACCGCTCGGGCGCGAAGTGTTTTGCCTCCCTCTTCATTTAACACTCGCACAACGATCCTATGGCCCCAAACTTATTTCCATGCATCACGAGGCTTGAAACCTTGCTTGCATGCTCTTCTCGAATGTTCATTAGTCCATGCAATGCCTCGTTGAACCTCCTTCCAATCATTTGAACGCCATGCCCGGCCAGATTCATATCATCTCCCCTTCTTCAAAAAGATTTGTCCTCAAATCTTGTCTACCTACGCAAAAAAGGAAGCAAGTTAGTAATAACAAGGATTAAATTATCAACATGCTTACCTTGAAACTCAAGTTTGTAGACGCTATCATTTACTCGCTCCATCAGCAATGGAAATCCCAACATCACTGTTGCCTTTCATATAAAATCAACAACTTCAACATACACCAAATAATAAATGACACCAAATGATAACAACAAGATATCATTAAGTATCACAAAAATCAGATTTATCCCCTTCTTAGACCTAGTTAACACACAAATGATATTCATACACGTGTACGACCATAGCTCACTAGGAATAAGATATAACTGATGCACGACATATGAATACACTAGACATGTCATTCTCCCGTATGCAATGCATGTACCCCAATCACACTCAACATGTCGTTTCATATGCAACCAACACATATACTCATGCATTATGTCGATGATAAAATAGCAACAGTATGCTCCACTAGCATGTAACTCAAGCAATGAATTTAGAATAAACAATTTATCCTCCTTAAAATTGTATTCATCATGATCATAAAAATTCTTGTGTGCAATTCATGTTTCACAATTCCACTCTGAAACGTCATGCCCTTTTTATTGCTTTAAAAGTACTAGAAATTTTTTTTTTTCAAACCTTACATAGCATCGGCCGAACCATACACATTGCATAAAAATATTTTAGAACCATTTTAAAATTAAAACCACCAACTACATATTTGCGAAATACAGCCCATACTATATTCTCTCAAAAACCTCTCAAAACATAAATAAAAAGTCGTAAAATCTTTTAACATAAATCATAAACATATATGCGGAAACTAGCGTCAGTCCTCGGGTCATGTGCACCTTCAGTCCAGTCGGATCACCATCAAGACCTCCATTAGCATTATCATGATAACCTGCATCCATCACACCTAGTGAGTCTAAAGACTCAACACACCATAATCTTTATACCAAGTACTACGTAATACAGCTAACATATAACAGTGAAAAATACATGTGCTTAAAATATCGTTTTCATGAAGATGCATAAACATAAACATTTTCGTAAACATTTTCATGATGTATAAAACTTTAAACATAAACATTTTCATAAAATACTTTTTCATGACATACAATCATAAACCTTAACTTTTTCCTTTTTCCTCAACATGACATGACTTAAAACTTTTAACATGATCATTAACATTTTCCTTTTCTTTTTCTCTTTTCTTTTGTTGAATTCAGATCGTTAATTGTGACTTTCCTGATCATGCTCATGAGGGTCGATGGATCCATCTACATAAAACCACAGTACTGGGCGGCGGGGGACACCAGCAACACTCTCACCGGTCAACTGGGCCCTGGCCTATCATGATTCGAATAGAAATACGATCGTCGGGGCTCCCTCTGGGGCCTTTTCCATAAATGGGCTCCCTCTGGGGCCTTTTCCCCTCACGATATTCACATTCTTCCGTTACCACAAAACCGTTACCACATATCCGTTACCACATATTCGCAATGATGGAAACACGATCGTCGGGCTCTCACTGGGACCATAACCCTCACGACGTCGCCAACATTAACGAATTAGTCACAATTATTTCACATCCTTCAACATTTTTCATTCACATCACTTTAAAAAAAATCATGAATATCATTACATTTTTCCTTTTTGAAACCAAGCATACAACATGTATTTTAAATGTCTTCTTTAATCATAAAAATCCCTTAGACATTTAAAAATCATCATTTAATCATGAACAATTCATAAACACTTAAAAATAATCATATTTTCATAAAAACAGCATTTAGGGCACTGCCATGACCTTTACTAATTCCCCGGTAAAGAGACCGTTTTACCCCTTGGACTCGACATTTTACGTTTTCGACTTTTTTCTTGATTTCATGACTCTAACAAATCCCAAATAATTATTTAAGCTTACGTGAATTTTTTCATAATTTTATTTGGCTTAAATGTTAGACTTTTTCAATTATCTTTTCTTAATTATTTTGACGGTGTTTTAATCCCGAAAAATCCCAAACTTTAATATAAAATTCCTAAATTCTAAATTTAGTCTTTTTATATTATTTTAGCCCTTATGGACCCCGACTCGACCCCCGTGAGCCGTTTTCCAATTTTTTCTTCTTTTAAATACCCTATTTGACACCTAAACTTCAACCCCGAGCCAACTTTCGATTTTCACGAGTTACCCCCGAACAATATCGAGCCAAAACTTGCCCAACATGCCAAAGTACCCTACTGGACTCTAAGTTCACCAAGAATCCACCCCAAAACCTGAAAACAAGTTGCCCCAAGCACCACCATGTTCTGGCCGAGAGTTCCAATGAGATTGGACTCTATGTTCTGGTGCCTAGACTCTAAGCCAACGCCCTAGCCCCTGAACCAACGTGTTGTGCACTGCCTTAGGACCCTAGTGAACCACCCTTGCCCAGCCCGTGCCCCATGCATCGAGCCCCTGGCCCCTGCAGCCGCGCGAAGACCCCCCCCTCAGCTGCTGTCCTAGTTTCTCGGGTAGAGTCCTAGCTTGGCTAGGACTCTATCCCGACCCTTAGCGTGAGTCCTAGCATGGCTAGGACTCCCACAATGACTCACTCAAGGTCTTGGCTAGCCCCTGGAACCAGCCAACCAACCCCCCAGCCCCTGCACGACGAAACCGAGCCCCAAACTTTTGACAGCTACCTTCGGTTCCTGCATGTGTTCTTGTTTCCTTTTTCTTTCATGGTTTCAGTCGATTTCTGTGAAGTGTGTGGGACTCTAAAACAAGTGTAAACCTTACCCAAACATACCTAGATATCATGGCAGCCCCATAGTATGAAAGAGGAGTGAATCGAAGCATCAACAAGTGGCATAAAAATCACAAATCCAATGCATGTACAAGATGGGTTTCGAAAATTCTGAATATATACATATATGAACTTCAAGCTTTTCATGCACACATAATTTAAACAATATTATGATATAATGGATGAGAAAAGGAGATGTATGGCGTGCCTTTGCGTTTTATACGCTCGAAAATCCGTTGACGACGAAGAACGGAACGGAACCTTGGCTTGCTTCTACCTTGCACCTTTCGAAAAATCCTTCCAAAAAGCTGTGTATGTGTGCCGTGTGTGTGGAGAGAATTTTTTCAAAAATAAAAAGTGTGGCCGTGAGTTACAATTGCAAAAGTGAAGGGTTTAAGGTTTTTTAACACTTTAAATACTAATTAGTTTACTATTGGGTCTTAGGCCTAATAAGCCATTAAATTAGGCCCATTAGTCTAATTAGGATTTAAATAAAATATTAACAAAGTTTTTGTTTAAATAAATTTGTGAGTTTATTAGCCGGGTTTGCCAAAAAGCTTGCATTTTGTTGAAAAGCCAACACCGATAAAATTTTCGTCCCGGCGTATAAAATTACCTCAAAACCCCTTATTTTAAAAAATACTAAAAAGCATCAACCATATTTTCAAATAATTAAAAATAATTATTTAATAAAAACATTTTACATTTTTCAGGCCTCGGTCCCCGTTCCTCGATCGTCACTCGAATAACCTTTAAAAATATCTTTTAATGCAACCATGTGGAAAAATATAATTTTAAACATGCAAATATGCACAACATAATAATTAATGCAATCAAAACATTTAATTAAATACAAGAGAATTTAATAACTGCGTGCATGTGATTTGCGTGGACTTTTAAATTTTCGGGGCATTACACACTCAATATACCTCCTCATATGCAACCATAGTAAAAATTCATGCATCCTATCTATGGCTCTAGTTACTTCATGGCTACCAATCAAACAAATGTCACGTGCCTCAATAACAAGCAACAACTAATGCAATGGGTGTAGGATGAAAAATTTATTCTCTTTAAACAGGTATTCATCATGAACAAAGAAATAATCATGTTCATCCTTGCACCTCTCAAAACCATCAAACGAACATAAATCATGCAAATAGAACATGCCACATGTACTATCCATGCAATCTTTTAACACATCACACGAATTTAAGTCCAATGCATATGAACTCTTGTAGAAAACAAAGCCCATCAACTTAGTAAATCGTAAGACAACAAAATTCATAGTAGGTATATGCAATTCATCCATGGTCTCAAATCCATAACAATCAATGAATAAGGATAAATTTACATTCGCCCCTTTAACCACCAAATGTGCAACACGTTCTCCAAGCTCTTGAAAACGATACATCAAATAATTAAGATAAGGACGGATGTCATACCTCATGGTTGTTGCGTTGGCAACTAACCTTACCTCGCCTTGATTACTTCCAACATCATGTTGATCAACACATGGCTTTCCTCCACCATCAGTTCTTGCTCGCCTCCTTATCATGACATCTTCATAATCCTGCAAGAGTGAAATAACAATGATCGGGATTGAACCGTCGATATCATCATAATGATAATAAACCTCTTTATACAAAGGTACAATAAGGGGTTTATACAAAAGTAAATAACTCTCAACCTCACTCTTTTGGGCCTTAAATTCATTTTTCTTTTCGTTTTCTTTGGCCTCTTTTTTTTTTTCATCTTTTTCTTTTTTCTCTATGGCCACCTCACTTTTTTGTTGACTCTTTCTTTCGGCATTTCACATTTCGTCTCACTTAATTCATGAATAAATTTCAATTGATCCTCAAGAACATTTGGATTCAATTGAACCAATGAAACATTTTGTTTCTCAAGAAATTGATGTACATTAATTGCTCCTTGCCTACTCCACACACCATATTAGACAATTTAAGCACTTCTCCTCCATCTAATGATTCATAATCCGTTGTATACCGTTCAACAACATTCAACTCACCAACTAGCGGAATACCACCATCATCAACTCTATTAACCACAACCTCAAATTTATGTTCCACTACAACCTCAACTTCATGTTCAAGTTCAACAACAACTTCAACCTCCACTTGAGATTCAAGCTCAACCGCAACATCAACATCCATTTGAGATTTAAGCTCAACTGGAGATTTTATTACTTTCATCTCCTCACGTGTACATTGGCTAATACTATGACCAAATTCTAGACACCAACAACATTTAATATCAACAGTACGAGGACTAGAAGTTTTAGATGTACCTCGATGTTCATGCCTTGTAGCTTCATGCCTCGACTCAACCATTGGCTTTCCCATGATTTTCTCGTTTCTGTTGGACCGCCAGGTGGATGCCAACGAATCATCATACAAGCCACGCTCATCTCTCCTACCACCTCTCCTATTATTGTGATTTGGAACAAATTGCTTCCTCATCACCCTTTTCGTCTCATCCCATGTAATTATAGGGTCATCCCCACATCGTCTCCTACCCATTACTAACTTATGCCACCAAGTAGTAGCATAGTCGGTAAACTCACTACAAGCGTGTCTTACCTTCATTGCTTCGGTATAATCCTCCCGGCTCTCAAATATACACTCCATTCTCTCTTCCCACTCAAGGTACGCCTTTGGATCGGATCCCCCACTGAAAGATGGAACTGTCATCTTAGTATCACTTCTCCTGTACTTTTCCCGGCTTTTATACCCACTATTCTCCTCACACCGCCTATCATCACCATGATTTACATGCCACGTTCTATTTAGAACAACTCCTCTACCTCGCATATTCTCACCAACCCGTCTATCACACGTCTCTTCTTCCTCACACCGCCTATACCTCTCACGTAGAGGCTTTAACTCTTTCTTCCACATTCTATCCAACTCCCCTAACATCATTTGAAATTGACGATCGTTAGACATTATACATGCAAGAAAAAGTTAGTAGAAAACAATAAAGAATAAAATTTCCTCACAACAAATCCTCAATGGTCACTCCAATGAAAATTCACTCGACTCTCTTTTTTTTTTCTTTTTTTTTTCCCTCACTACAAAACCTCGCACGTCACTCCAAGAAATAAATGCTCTCCCTCAAGTAGTCCACTCGATTTTGAGAATTCTCTCGTAGGGTATGCTTTCAGGCTTTGCAGCTTGTGTGCATCAAACTCACAAGTTCAAACTTCACGACACTTACAAACTGACATACACGGACAGCGTAAAAACAAGAAATTTGATTTTTTGTTTTTTTTTTATTTTTGCGATTGTGAGTCTCACTTGAACATGACTCACAAAAGAGAACAAGATTCAATGCTAAATAATAGCACAATATTTTTTTTGATTGTGAGAGACACTTGAATATGTCTCCCACAAGAGAATAGAACAAAATACCAAAATTAATTTATGGCAAATTTTCGAAATTTTGGTACTTTTTTTTATTACACAAGGATTGTGCACTCGAAAAAAAATCACAAATTTCGAGAATCAAAGATTCACGAAAGACGAAGAACGATAGAATAAAACAGATCTGATAACAAAGGAAGGATAGATACAGATCTGATAATAAAAAGGATATATTTACTTCAATCAAAGGAACCTAAAGCTTTGATACCAAATGATGCGATTCTTCGACCACGAAAACCAAATGCGCTAAAAAATGGAGTCACGCCCTCAATTCGATGAAACAAAAAAACGATTGTGTTGTCCCGATCTTTTTGAACAAGTAAGGTTGTAATATTCACCTCTAAATTACGAAGAATTAGCAACACATTAACGAGATAAACAATCGAAATTCAAACGAACCTTCAAAGAACTCGTCTTTGACAATCCGAGTGAAGAACAATCGACAAACGCCACAAAGTATTAAACTTTGATAAGTTTGATTTTAGAAACACACAAGGTGTATACAAAGCCAAGCTTTGAAAAGTTGAGAGAAAAACTAAATCGATTTGATTAAACTCAAAATTCATTCTAATGTGTGTTTACAATCAATAAAATTCGTCCATATATTGTTACAAAATCAAAAAGATATGAAAATTTAATTACCTAAACAATTAGGACTCTAAATTAGGAAGGAAATATTTTTATCGTAGCAGGGAGCGCTCGGGCGCGAGATTCTACCGCTCGGGCACGGGGTCTTCTGGACAGTCGCGCTCGGGCGGTAAGATGTTACCGCTCAGGCGCCGAGTGTTCTGGAAATCTCTTCTGGACAGTATATTTGACGCTCGGGTGGTAGGATTTTACCGCTCGGGCGCGAAGTGTTCTACCTCCCTCTTCATTTAACACTCGCACAATGATCCTATGTTCCCCAAACTCATTTCCATGCATCACGAGGCTTGGAACCTTGCTCGCAAGCTCTTCTCGATTGTTCATTAGTCCTTGCAATGCCTCCTTCAACCTCCTTACAATCATTTGCATACCATGCCCGGCCAAATTCATATCACATTTCGAAAAGCAACCTAAACAAAATATTTTAATTACCATCTAATGGACCTAATGGGCCTAATATACTATGATTAATGGGCCTAAACTTATACCATGTATTTTATATATCAACGAGCCCTAAAACCCTAACCTAAAACTATAATGGCCCGGAAATTCATGTTTGAAAATTTGCGGAAAAATTAAAAATTTTCTTTTTAAAATAATTAAGTTGTCTCATTCACGAAATAAACTGATAAATCAAGTTAAATGTTCAAAATTGCAGTGGAAGAAATTATTTAAAGTAATGCAACAACTGATAAAATGTTTGAGCATAAAAAAATGGTAAATGCTGTAAATGAGGTCCTTGGGTTCCACTACTGCCGACCCAAGCTAGCTCACTGGTCCCCGCCCTCGGCCCCGACATCATCAGTACCTACAACAATCAAGTCTAGTGAGCCTAAAGACTCAGCATGCATATATCGTAAATAACGAGTAAATAATATAGTAAAATTTTCATGGGAGTGAAAATATCATGTCATGAGGCATAATGTGAAAATAACTTGTCATGAGCAATTATAATACGTGCATAACTGAACTGAAAATCATAGTGAAAATGTTTGCTCCTTGGAGCTCTGTAATAAAATAGCATGTCATAAATTTTCTGTTGAGATTATGGTCTATGCAAGTGGCCCCTACACTGAACTGAACTGAACTGACCGGTAACTGGCGACCGGGTGAAGTAATGAACGTCTGATCAGACTAATGCCACAGTATACTGGGTGGTACATAACTGAACTGACCGGTAACTGGCGACCGGATAATACAATGCTCCCATGATAGTGAAATGGCCACAAACAATATCGCATAAATATCAAAAATGAATATTTTATATTTTTATGCACGTAATATAACTAAATGGCATAATGAAATATCCTGTATTATTTTACCACATGGATTGGATCGTTCCCAGGCTCGCTGCAAACTAAATTTATCATGAAAAATATGCAAATGATTTTCTTGAGCAAACTTTGTAATTGAATCCAAAAACGAGACAATTATGCCCAACGACTTCGTATTTAATCATGACTCCGTGCCAACCCGAACCAACACCAAACTTTGCTTCGTTTGCTGTCTTGTGTCGTTCCAGTGGCCATTTGATTGACCATGGCACAATCTAGACATCCAGAGGTATGGTATGAACCGTGGCTAAGGGCCATAGGCCAACCAAGATCCACACCATTCCACAAAACCGAATGTTACACTTGCTGAAAAATGAGAAGGCCGAAGGGGGTAGGGGCTGTTCTTGTGTTTTGATTTAAAAACCGATGGAACCATGGACCAAGCCTCAAAAGGGCAACTTGGTCACGTCTTAGACATGCTAGGGAGGTGTTCAAACCAGGGTTACAGGCCCAAGAGCCAACCAAGGTTCGATCCATCCATAGACAAGCAAAACAAAATTTTCGAAACCCAATTCTGCACTTATGGGGAGGTTGCTGCCATTTCGATTTCCAGCAAGCATCGGGGCTGAACTAATGGACCAAAATGGTCCTAAACCATTCTAGTACATGTCTAGGAGCCGCCTTGGGAGCCTAGGGTCGAACCAATACCTGAAACCATCAAAAACGTGCAAACCGTGAAGCATGAAATGGAATGAAACCGTGCAGAATTTTGTTTACCAACAAGCTGCTGTCATATTTCGGTTTTGATTGAAAGATCATGATCATGTAGTGCTTAAAATTCATAATACAACTTGATTGAAGAATAAAGAAGAACATATGCATGCTGTTTTGAAAGGAAAACGAACGAAACGCAACGACGCGGCGCGGAGGAGATGGAGCGATCTTCTTGATCTTCCTTCTACTCAATTATTTCTTGCTATTAATCTCTCTGTTTCCTTTACTGAATGGCTACTGATTTTCGAGATTAGGGAGAGGGGAAATGGTTAGGAGAGTGAGGGAGATCAAATAATAAAGGGATTCAAATGGTATGACCAAGTCTCCTCTCTTTTGAAATTTGAATTTGCTTGATATCAAATGATTTTTGGAGGGATAAATGAATGGGGTGTGGCCGATTTTTGCATGCCATATCAAGGTTAGGAAAATGATCTAATAATAAATAAATGGTGGTAAATAAATGAAGGGATTATCATGTTATGAAATGACAAGGAATGGGTCAAAGGTGAGTTGGCAAAGAAATGTTTAATCATCTAAGAGGGGTGGCCGAAAATTAAACAAATAATGGAGGGGAAATATTGTTTAGTTAGTAGATTTTTTAAACCTTAAGAGCCTTACCTATCCTTTAAATAATTTAAGGAATTAACACCTTAATCATGGAACCTAAATGAACTTATTTCCTACTCACCTCAAGTTACTAAAATAATGCCTTAACCCTCCTTCTAACTTAAATCAACTTATTAGCTAGCTAAAATAAACTCTGGGAATGATTTCTTAATCTTAAATTCTATCTCAAAACTCCAACTCCAGTCCGGTCTAACTGAATTAACTGAAAAGATAAAATTTAAACTACTACATAAAATAACTAAATTTTAAAGAAAAGCATTTAAATACTCATGCAATAAAATCATTTTAATTTAAAATACTAGAATTATGCATGGCTTATACGTAGTCTAGTTTACGGGTTCTACAACTCTCCTTCCCTTAAAATAAATTTTGTCCTCGAAATTAAAACTCACCGAATAACTTGGGGTACCGACTCCTTATCTCTAGCTCAGACTCCCACGTAGCTTCCTCCTCTGAATGGTTGAGCCATTTGACTTTCACTCGCTTAACCAGCTTGTTCCGAAGCTTCTGCTCCTGTCTGTCTAAGATCTGCACTGGTCTCTCCTCATAAGACATGTTCGGAGTAAGCTGCAACGGTTCAAAGTTCAAGACATGCGAAGGATTCGCCATGTACTTCCTCAGCATGGAGACGTGGAACACATTGTGTACTCCGGCCAGATTCGACAGAAGAGCCACATGATAAGCTAACGTCCCAACTCTGTCGAGTATCTCAAATGGTCCAATGAATCTTGGAATGAGCTTCCCTTTCTTCCCAAATCGAATGACACCATTCATAGGTTCTATCTTCACAAAGACATGGTCGCCAACGGCAAACTCTAGGTCTCTCCTCCTCTGATCTGCATAACTTTTTTGTCGACTCTGAGCAGTCCTCATCCTATCCCGGATCTTGAGTACTACATCGGCGGCCTGCTGAATGATCTCCGGACCCAACTCTGCTCTCTCTCCTACTTCGTCCCAATGAATAGGAGATCTACACTTGCGGCCATATAGTGCTTCATATGGAGCCATACCAATAGATGACTGGAAGCTGTTGTTATAGGTGAACTCTACTAATGGCAAGTTCGACTCCCAACTCCCGAAGAAATCAATAACACAAGCACGGAGAAGATCCTCCAAAATCTGAATAATTCGCTCTGACTGCCCATCTGTCTGCGGATGGAAAGCTGTGCTAAACAACAACTTCGTACCCATGGTCGAATGCAAATTCTTCCAAAATGAGGAAGTGAATCTGGGATCTCTGTCAGATATGATAGAAACTGGAATACCATGAAGTCGGACTATCTCTCGGATATACAACTCTGCATATTGAATCATGGTGAAAGTCGTCTTAATAGGCAAGAAGTGCGCTGATTTGGTAAGACGATCTACAATCACCCAGATAGCATTTGATCCTCTGACTGACTTCGGCAATCCGATCACGAAGTTCATGGTAACATTCTCCCACTTCCACTCGGGAATGGGAAGAGGCTTGAGCAAACCTGCTGGTCTCTGATGCTCCGCCTTCACTAACTGGCAAGTCAGACACTCGGATACAAATCGTCTGATGTCTTTCTTCATCCCAGGCCACCAATACAATGACTGCAGATCTCGGTACATCTTCGTACTTCCTGGATGAATAGAGTACGGCGACATGTGGGCCTCTGATAGAATATCTGCTCGAATAGAACCACTGCTGGGAACCCACATCCTGTCTCGGTATCTCACAATACCGTCGCTGACTGAATACAAGACACTGCCCTTGGCTTCATCTCTCTGCTTCCACTTTGCTAACTGCTCATCTGCTGACTGACCACTACGAATACGGTCAAGAAGAGAGGACTGAATAGTCAAGGTAGATAGACGGGGAACTCTACCTTGAGGATATGACTCTAGATCAAACCTCTGCATCTCCAGCTGAAGAGGTCTCTGAATCGTCAAATGAGCCATCACTGTGACTTTTCTGCTCATTGCATCCGCAACTACATTAGCTTTACCCGGGTGGTAGCTAATGTCACAGTCATAATCCTTCACAAGCTCTAACCAACGCCTCTGACGCATGTTCAGCTCCTTCTGCGTAAAGAAATACTTGAGGCTCTTGTGGTCGATAAAGATCTGGCACTTCTCCCCATACAAATAATGCCTCCAAATCTTCAAGGCAAAAACCACGGCGGCTAACTCTAGATCATGGGTAGGGTAGTTCTTCTCATGAGTTTTCAACTGTCTAGAAGCATATGCTATCACCTTCCCATGCTGCATCAATACTGCGCCCAAACCGAGCTTCGAAGCATCAGTATATAAAACAAAATCTCCGGGCCCTGACGGCATGGCCAAAACTGGTGCTGAGATAAGAGCTTGCTTCAAAGTATCAAAACTCTTCTGGCACTCCTCGCTCCACACAAATTTAGCATTCTTCTTGGTCAATGATGTGAGTGGAACGGAAATAGAGGAGAATCCCTTAATGAACTTCCGATAATATCCTGCTAGCCCAAGAAAACTGCGGATCTCTGATGCATTCTGCGGCACAACCCAATCTCTGACTGCGACAACTTTCGCTGGGTCTACCTCAATACCACTGCTAGAAACAATGTGGCCTAAGAACGCCACCTTCTCTAACCAGAATTCGCACTTACTGAACTTTGCGAATAACTTGTGCTTCTACAAGGTCTGCAGCACTGTGGTCAGATGTCTGCTGCGATCCTCCTGATTCTTGGAGTAGACGAGAATGTCGTCTATGAATACTATCACAAACTGGTCAATATACGGCTGAAATACGCAATTCATGAGATCCATGAAGATCGCTGGCGCATTCCTCAGACCGAACGGCATCACAAGGAACTCATAGTGGCCATAACGAGTCCTGAAGGCAGTCTTGGAAACATCAGCATCTCTCACCCTCAACTAGTGATAACCGGAACGCAGATCTATCTTGGAGAATATCGAAGCTCCCTGCAACTGGTCAAACAAATCCTCGATCCTCGGAAGTGGGTACTTGTTCTTCACTGTGACCCTGTTCAACTCCCGGTAGTCAATACAAAGCCTCATAGAGCCATCCTTCTTCTTCACAAATAAGACTGGCGCGCCCCAAGGTGAAAAACTCGGACGAATGAACTCCTTGTCAAGAAGTTCTTGAATCTGCTTCTTAAGCTCTGCCATCTCTGTCGGTGCTAGTCGGTACGGTGCTTTGGAGATCAGAACCGTACCTGGCATAAGCTCAATAGAAAACTCCACCTCTCTCTCGGGTGGCATACCAGAGACGTCTTCCGGAAAAACGTCTAGAAAATCCCTGACAACTGGGACATCTGAAGCCGACTGACTGGGTGCCTCAGGGACAGATATAAAGGTCGCTAAAAATGCCCGACATCCTCTATGCATGAGCTTCCTAGCCTTGACATAAGGAATAATGCACGGTAAAGGAAAGTACCTGTCCGGCTCGAATAAGAACTGCGTCATTCCAAGCGGTCGGACTAGAACAGATCTCCGCTGTAAGTCAATCAAAACTCTGTTCCGCAATAGCCAATCCATCCCTAGAATAATGTCAAACTCTGGCATAGGCAACACGATCAGATCCGCATAAACGAGGTTGCCATGGAGCTCAAGATCTATGTCTCGGATCACATTGGTAGCTGCCATCTCCTCACCAGAAGGCACTACTACTGAATAGGCTACATCTAGCCCGATGGTCTTAACTTTGAGAAAATTAGCAAACGCCTCCGAAATAAATGAGTGAGTGGCCCCTGAATCTATCAAGGCCTTCATAGCGGAACCAGATATAAATATTCTCCCTGAAAGGTTGGAATACTAAGCTGAACCCAATAATCACATGAACTAACTTATAGACATGCAAAGGTCAAAGTTCTTCTAACCTAATTCCCGAAAATAATACTGAGTAGAGCATGCAATCCTATCGCAATTCTAAGTTCAAGATCTCAATCCCGATTCCCAAAACATTAAATCCCAAATGTAAACTTAAAGCTTAAATGTACCTGTCATGAGCATCGTATCTGGGTTCGTCTCCGTAGCATGGAGAACAAAAACTCTGTCTTGGGTAGGCAGATTCCTCTGAGGACACTGCAGCAACATGTGGTCTGGACTGCCACACTTGTAACACTTCCCTGAGCCAAACATACATGTTTCAGGATGGCGACGTGAGCACTTAGGGCAAACTGGGTGCTCAAAAGTACTCGGGGCTGGGCGTCCCCGCTGCTGCTGCTGCTGCTGCTGACCTCTGTTTCTAGGCGGTCCGTGAAAAGGCCTCTTGTTCTGCTGCTGATGCTGCTGAGGAGGAGGGTGGTGTGGTACCTGGACTGGGCGCTTGCCCTGGCGGTCTCTCTCGATATCACGCTGATCCTGCTCTGCGGCTAGAGCTTTGGAGACAGCGACCTCATAAGTAGTAGGGTCAGACACCCTAACATCACGGCGCAATATCGGCCGTAGACCCACCAGGAAATGCATCAACTTGGCTTTAGCATCATTCGCGATCAGGGGCACAAAATGACAATCCCTCTCAAACTTACGGATGAACTCCGTAACAGTCAGATCTCCCTGTCTCAGGCTCATGAACTCAGTGGTCAACCTGGTGCGAACTTCCTCAGTGAAATATTTGGAGTATAATACCTCCGTGAAGCGTGTCCAGCTCAGCGTAGCCAAGTTCAGGGCTACTGACGCTCCTTCCCACCATAAGCGGGCATCTCCTCCGAATAAGTAGGTGGCACATCGGACTCTATCTGCATCTCCAAGCTCCATGAACTCGAAGATAACCTCGAGGGACTTGATCCAGACCTCGGCAATCATGGGGTCCGTCGTCCCTGAAAATTCCTTAGGACGCATCTTCATGAATCTCTCATAGACAGCCTCGGGCCCTGTCGGCCTGGCTGCCACAGCCTGATTCCCCGCAAACTGTGCGAAGAACTGCGTCATCCCAGCTAGCATCTGGGCACTCATGTCAGGTGGAGGGGGTGGTGGAGGTGGTAAGTGTAGAACCCGTAAATTAGACTACGTACGAGCCATGCATAATTCTAATATTTTGAATTTAATTGACTTCATTGCATGATTATTTAAATGTTTTTCTTTGAAGTTAATTATTTTAGCCAGCAGTTTAATTTTATTCTTTCAGTTATTTCAGTGAGGCCGGACTGGAGTTGGAGTTTAGAGATAAATTTAAGATTTATAAAATATTTCCAGGATTTATTTTAGCTAGCAAGTAAGTTAATTTAAGTTAATAAAGAAGTTTAAGGAATTATTTAAGTTACTTGAGGTGAGTAGAAAATAAATTCATTTAAGTTCCATAATTAAGGGGTTAGTTCACTAAATTATTTAAGGGATAGGTAAGGCTCTTAAGGTATTAAAATTTATCAACTAAACAACATTTCCCCTTCATTTTTTTATTTTGTAATTTCGGCCACCCTTAGTTGATTAAGCATTGATATGCCAACTCAACACCTTTGACCCTTTCTTTGTATTTAATTAGTAGGATAATTCTTCTATTTTTGGGAGCACCATTTAATTAGTGATCAACCTTATCCTCACCTAGTCTAGATGGTAATATGATCGGCCACCTCACCCCAACAAGCACCAACAAATCATTTGATATCAAACTAGAATTCAAAATTCAAAAGGTGAAGACTTGGTCTTGAGTTATCCCCTATATCTTGCACCCACTTCCCTCACTCTCCTAACCATCATTCTCCCTCCCCCCATGACCGAAATTCAGAGCTTAAAGAGTAGAAAAAATCGTGACCCTCATAGCTAGAAACAAGAGAGAAAAAAATCGAGCAAGAAGCAAGATAAGAAAACGCTCCACCTCCTCCGCGCCAAGTCGTCGTATTCTTTCGTTTTTCATTCAAACGAAAACCAAGGCATGTCTAGATTCTTTCAAACCTCAATCAAGTCCTATTATCATTATTTTTACATTACATGATCATCATTTCCATGCAAAAACCGAAACACACCAAGAATCTTTCAGAAAAATATAACACGCATATTTTCGGTTTCCATGACAAGCTTCACGGGTTCTCTTGTTTTGACGTTTCAGGTGGATGGCTCGACTCCAGGCTCACTAGGCTACATCTAGACACATACTAGGGTGTGTCAAGACCATGATGGTCCATTCAAACCATCCCCATGCATGAAAGAAACCGAAATTGACAGCAGCTTCTCATTCATAGCCATTTGTGTTTTTCGAAAATTCTGTTTTGAGGTCAAGGGAAAGGATCTGATCTTGGCTGCCCTAAGGGCCTATAGCCATGGTTAGACCACTTTCCTAGCATGTCTAAGACGTGACTAAGTCGCCCTTTTGGTGGCTTGATCCATGGTGAATCGGTTTTTAATAAAACAACAACAACAGCCCCTCCCTTCTCGGCCCTTCGGTTTTTGACAGCATGTGTGTGTTCGAGTTTTGTGGAATGGTATGGATTTTGTTTGGTCTATGGCCCTTAGCCACGGTTCATACCATGCCCCTAGATGTCTAGATCGTGCCATGGTCAATCAATGGCCACTGGAACGAGTTGAGACAGCAAGCGAAGCACAACACCACACACGCACGCATGAGGGCCCTCGGTAAGAGCTTTTGTTTGGTTGCTGGAATGGTGAGGATTGTGGCTGGCCTAGGGCCCTTAGCCATGGTTCAAATCATTTCTTGGGATGTTGGTAAGAGTCTCTGGTTGGTGGTTCATGCCCCAATGGCCGGTAGTCTCGAAAACAACACAAGACACGCGATTGCACAGCTGCTGGAATTTGACAGCAACTTGCTGTGACGGTTCGGAGGCTCGTTTGAGTTCTCGGTTGGCTTTTAGCCTATGGCCTTGGACTGGACAGTGCCTCATCAAGTTAGGAAGGTTGTGTTTTTGACCGTTCGTGATTCGGATCATTTTTGAGGTCGTACGAGAATTTACGGTGCGATGTGCCAAATTGACTCTCGAAAGAGCGTTTCTTGTTTTGGCCTCCATTTCACCTAGATTTCGACCCTCATCATTTTAGGAGCATTAGTTCATAATTTTAAGCGTATTTTAATCATGACTATACGTCGGTTCAGTGTCGGTTCGGGTTGGTTCGGAGTCATGATTAAATACGAAGTCGTTAGACGTAATTGTCGCATTTTCAAACTTAATTGCATAGTTTGGTCAAGTATAAGCTATTGCATATTTTTCATGGCATATTTAGGTTGCAGCGAGCCTGGGAGTGATCCAATCCAGTTGGTAAAATATACAGGATATTTTCATTATGCCATTTAATTATATTACGTGCATGAAAATAGAAAATACTTATTTTTGAGATTTATGCGATATTGCTTGTGGTCAATTCACTATTATGGGAGCATTATTACATACGGTCGCCAGTGACCGATCAGTTCAGTTTGGTACCACCCGGTCGCCAGTGACCGGTCAGCTCAGTTCAGTTTGATACTCCCCGGTAGCCAGTTACCGATCAGTTCAGTTCAGTGCAGGGGCCACAGGCGTAGACCATAATCTCAACAGAAAATTTTTATCAGTTATTTCAGTACAGGGCTCCAAGGAGCAAACATTCTATTTACTATGACTTTCAGTTCAGTTATGCACGTATTATAATTGCTCAGTACAAGTTATTTTAAGTATGCCTTATGACATGATATTTTATCCATGCAAAATTACATTTTCTCGTTACCTACGATATTGGCATGCTGAGTCTTTAGGCTCACTAGACTTGATTGTTGTAGGTACTGATGAGGCCAGGGCCGAGGACGGGGACCAGTGAGCCAGCTTGGGTCGGCAGTAGTGGCACCCGAGGACCTCAGTTTCAGCACATGTCATTTTATGCTCAAACATTTTTACCAGTTGTTGGACATTCTTTGAATTGTTATTTTTGGCAAACTTTATTTTCTTCCGCTGCTATATTTTTTTTAACATTGAACTTGATTCATCAGTTGATTTTATGGATGAGGCACTCCATTTATTTTAAAATAAAAATTTTTAATTTTCCGCAAATTTTCAAAGTAAGAATTTTCGAGCCTTGACAGTAAGTCTCTCTCCTGCCTCTGCTTCTCCATGTCCTCTTGGCGAGGCTCCTCATTTCTAGTGCGCTCGAGAATGCGTCTAGGGGGCATACTGTTCCATACATAACCCATACGTAACCAACATGCATAATTCCATAATTTATTTAAATTTTAAATACTGAACCATAAAAATCTGGACGTAAAATAATTAATGAAAACATGCTGTTAAATAATTCATGCTTTGAATAAAATGCGTAAATGTAAAACTTACAGACCGAAAACGTGACTTCATGAACTTCTCGTGGTCAGTAGTAGTACAACCCTTTACAGAACCTGGCTCTGATACCAGCTATAATGGCCCGGAAATTCATGTTTGAAAATTTGCGAAAAAATAAAAAATTTTCTTTTTAAAATAATTAAGGTGTCTCATTCACGAAATAAACTGATAAATCAAGTTAAATGTTCAAAATTGCAGTGGAAGAAATTATTTAAAGTAATTCAACAACTGATAAAATGTTTGAGCATAAAAAAAATGGTAAATGCTGTAAATGAGGTCCTCGGGTTCCACTACTGCCGACTCAAGCTAGCTCACTGGTCCCCGCCCTCGGCCCCGACATCATCAGTACCTACAACAATCAAGTCTAGTGAGCCTAAAGACTCAGCATGCATATATCGTAAATAACGAGTAAATAATATAGTAAAATTTGCATGGGAGTGAAAATATCAGGTCATGAGGCATAATGTGAAAATAACTTGTCATGAGCAATTATAATACGTGCATAACTGAACTGAAAATCACAGTGAAAATGTTTGCTCCTTGGAGCTCTGTAATAAAATAGCATGTCATAAATTTTCTGTTGAGATTATAGTCTACGCAAGTGGCCCCTGCACTGAACTGAACTGAACTGACCGGTAACTGGCGACCGGGTGAAGTAATGAACGTCTGATCAGACTAATGCCACAGTATACTGGGTGGTACATAACTGAACTGACCGGTAACTGGCGACCGGATAATACAATGCTCCCATGATAGTGAAATGGCCACAAGCAATATCGCATAAATATCAAAAATGAATATTTTATATTTTTATGCACGTAATATAATTAAATGACATAATGAAATATCCTGTATTATTTTACCACATGGATTGGATCGTTCCCAGGCTCGCTGCGACCTAAATTTATCATGAAAAATATGCAAATGATTTTCTTGAGCAAACTTTGTAATTGAATCCAAAAACGAGACAATTACGCCCACGACTTCGTATTTAATCATGACTCCGTGCCAACCTGAACCAACACCGAACCATCATTTATTCATGATTAAAATACACTTAAAATGAAGAAATAATGCTCCTAAAATGGTAAGAGCCGAAATTTTGGTGAATGAAGGCCAAAACATGAAACGCTCTTTCGAGAGTCAATTTGGCACATCGCACCGTAATTTCTCGTACGACCTCAAAAATGATCCAAATCACGAACGGTCAAAAACATGACCTTCCCAACTCAATGAGGCACTGTCCAGTTCAAGGCCATAGGCTAAAAGCCAACCAAGAACTCGAACAAGCCACTGAACCGAAGCAGCAAGTTGCTGTCCACAAAATACAGCAGCTGTGCTTTGATTTCCTTGCATCGTTTGCGAGGCTAATGGCCATTGGGGCTTGAAACACCGACCAGAACCTCTTACCAACATCCTAAGGAACGATTTGAACCATGGCTAAGGGCCCTAGGCCAGCCACAATTCGCATCACACCAGAAACCAACCAAAAGTCCCACCCGAGAGCACCCTTGCATGCGTGGGGTGTTTTGATTTGTTTGCTGTCTCGTGTCGTTCCAGTGGCCATTTGATTGACCATGACATGATCTAGACATCCAGAGGTATGGTATGAACCATGGCTAAGGGCCATAGGCCAACCAAGATCCACACCATTCCACAAAACCGAATGTTACACTTGCTGAAAAATGAGAAGGCCGAAGGGGGTAGGGGCTGTTCTTGTGTTTTGATTTAAAAACCGATGGAACCATGGACCAAGCCTCAAAAGGGCAACTTGGTCACGTCTTAGACATGCTAGGGAGGTGTTCAAACCAGGGTTACAGGCCCAAGAGCCAACCAAGGTTCGATCCATCCATAGACAAGCAAAACAAAATTTTCGAAACCCAATTCTGCACTTATGGGGAGGTTGCTGCCATTTCGATTTCCAGCAAGCATCGGGGCTGAACTAATGGACCAAAATGGTCCTAAACCATTCTAGTACATGTCTAGGAGCCGCCTTGGGAGCCTAGGGTCGAACCAATACCTGAAACCATCAAAAACGTGCAAACCGTGAAGCATGAAATGGAATGAAACCGTGCAGAATTTTGTTTACCAACAAGCTGCTGTCATATTTCGGTTTTGATTGAAAGATCATGATCATGTAGTGCTTAAAATTCATAATACAACTTGATTGAAGAGCAAAGAAGAACATATGCATGCCTGGTTTCGTTTTGAAAGGAAAACGAACGAAACGCAACGACGCGGCGCGGAGGAAATGGAGCGATCTTCTTGATCTTCCTTCTACTCAATTATTTCTTGCTATTAATCTCTCGGTTTCCTCTACTGAATGGCTACTGATTTTCGAGATTAGGGAGAGGGGAAATGGTTAGGAGAGTGAGGGAGATCCAATAATAAAGGGATTCAAATGGTATGACCAAGTCTCCTCTCTTTTGAAATTTGAATTTGCTTGATATCAAATGATTTTTGGAGGGATGAATGAATGGGGTGTGACCGATTTTTGCATGCCATATCAAGGTTAGGAAAATGATCTAATAATAAATAAATGGTGGTAAATAAATGAAGGGATTATCATGTTAAGAAATGATAAGGAATGGGTCAAAGGTGAGTTGGCAAAGAAATGTTTAATCATCTAAGAGGGGTGGCCGAAAATTAAACAAATAATGGAGGAGAAATATTGTTTAGTTAGTAAATTTTTTAAACCTTAAGAGCCTTACCTATCCTTTAAATAATTTAAGGAATTAACACCTTAATCATGGAACCTAAATGAACTTATTTCCTACTCACCTCAAGTTACTAAAATAATGCCTTAACCCTCCTTCTAACTTAAATCAACTTATTAGCTAGCTAAAATAAACTCCGGGAATGATTTCTTAATCATAAATTTTATCTCAAAACTCCAACTCCAGTCCGGCCTCACTGAATTAACTGAAAAGATAAAATTTAAACTACTGCATAAAATAACTAAATTTTAAAGAAAATCATTTAAATACTCATGCAATTAAATCATTTTAATTTAAAATACTAGAATTATGCATGGCTTATACGTAGTCAAGTTTACGGGTTCTACAAAAACACCCCAAACACACGCACACTCCAAAGGAAACACAAGGACTCTTCCTCCATCAGCCTATACGATTATACACCACACATATCACACGAAATTTTGAGAAGGAAAATCACGAAATTTGAAGGAAAAATCAGCAATTTTGCATCCCTCGTCTCTCCGCCAATGTTTCTTGCATCACAAGTCGTTTTTCGTAGGTAATAAACGCAAAGGCACGCCTTAATCTTCCTTTGATCATCTTTAACACCATATTATATGTTTTGATACATGATTGCATGAAAAACATGAAACACTTTGTATATTTTTGTTTTTATGGCATAATATGAACAAAACTAGAATTTTCATATTTTAAAACTCTTGCTTATGATGCACAAAGAGGCTGCCATGGTCGGGTTACTAGAAGGGACATTTTTCCACATGTTTAAGGTTCCTTAGGTTCATGTTTAAGGGTGGACAAGATAGGGTAACATGATGAACGAAAATTGGGTTTCTAGAATCCTAGGGTTTCAAACTTGGGTTCTAGGTGTGCACAGCTGTGGGGGCTCCTGTTTTGGATGTGTTCAAGGGTCCTAAGGAAGTCTAGTATGGGCTGTGCAAGGGCTGGAAACAAGCTAGGAGAGGGGTGCACTTTTTGGGATTTGAGGGGAAACCAGGGTTCGGTTGGGTCTCCTTGGAGGGTGGGGCTGCTGGCTGCTGTTAGGGCACGCCCAGGGGTTCTAAGGGGGATGAGTTAGGGTCCTAGATAGGTTGAGGTAAGGCTGGTGCGAAGGCTAGGGCGGAAACATGAATATCGGATGCATGATGGCTTGTAGGGTACGAGTTTGAGGGCTGGTTGTGTAGAGCCTGTAGGGCTTGGTCCAACAGCTATTCTAAGGTTCGGTGTAGGTCCTAGGGTGGTCAACTAGGTTCTGGACATGATGGTTAAGAGCTATGCTTGAAGGAATTCATGGGTTGTCAAAGCTAGGGTGTAGAGTGTTTGTGCAAAAAATTTCAGTACTTGTTTAAGCTTTTCTATGGGTTCTGAATGGCATGATTTGGGTTTCATAGGGTGTGGTTAGGTGTTAATAATGTAACGACCCGAAAATCAGACTACGTATAAGCCATGCATAATTATTACTATTTAAATTTAAAAATGATTTATATATATATATATATATATATATATATATATATATATATATATATGAAGGGTCTAATTCATTTTGATATTTGACAAGTCATAACTATTTATTTTAAATGCAAAAATTTAGTTTTATCTTTTCAGTTAAATACGCGAGGACGGACCGGAGTTTGAAGATTAGAGATAAGATTAATAATAAGAAAGACATTCCTAAATTTAAGTTAAGTCAAAGAATAATTTAATTTAAAGAAAAAGAATGTCCTTGGGATTTAATAAATTAATTAGAGTTAAGTTGGTAAATAAGTTCTTTTGGTTAATATATAATTAAAGCTTAAAAAAAATTTGTAAATAAATGGAGGATGAATTAAGCTAGGTATAAAATAGTCAAGAAATTTAAACATAACATTTAAATACATAAATTTTAAGTCAAGCATGCCATGCAATGTTCTATTCTAAATTAAATTGTAATTCATTAAAAATATATATAATAAGTGTATTAAACCTTAAGAATTTAAAATGCAAGATTTAAAACATTATTATACCATGCAAGAAGTAGTAATAATATTTGGTTAAGACAATTCAAAAATTGTAGTAGACCTCATTCAAAGTTAACACTAAATGGTTTTATGGTGCATTCACTTTCTACCTTTAAGCTCCATAGTTATGGGTAATTCAAACACCATAATTAACCTTAATCCTTCCTCAACAAGTTACAAGCAAACTCACGTGTAATGCAACAAAAACAAATGCAAGAATCCATCGGCAACAAGGAAGGAGGAGAATTTCAAACTATTCAACGTCTTGCACTCGTAACTCCCCACCTAAATGCATATTATGACCCCTTAACACCTCCTATATCATTCACCTTCATCCCTAACATCATCTACACTAATAGGCTCGAAATTATCAGAAGAAACACAGCTGAAAATCGTGCATAGCAGCAGAAATAAAATAGAAAACAAAGCAAACACAACTCCGACTCCGTCGCTCGTATTCGTCGTATTGGTTTGTTTTCGTGTCAAAACAATTTCCAGGCATGTATATATTGTTTCTTTGCTCTTCAATCAAGTCATATTAGATAATTTTAAGCAGTATATGTTCATGAATCGAGCAGCATCACGAAAATGACAGCAACATTTAAGCAAAAATATGCACAAAATTTCTTGGCTCTCTTGTTTTTCCACATCACGGTTTGGTGTGTTTTGGTTGCTTACAGGGAGTTACTCGGTTCCAGGCACACATGGCTGCTACTAGGCATGAATTAGAGTGTGTTAGCAGTGTTATTGGTTCTTTGGTTTATATCCATACACGCACCAACAAAGTAGTGACAGCAACTTTTCCTTAAGTGCAGAATTTGAGTCCAAGGTTTTATCATTTGGTGGTTTAAGGTGAAAGTTCGAATCATGGCTGTCCTAAGGACTGTAGCCACGGTTAGAACCCTTCCATACCATGTCTAGGACGTGACCAAGATGTCCTTTCAAGGTTTGGTTCATGGTTCCCTCAAAATTTTTAAAACAACAACACAAGTGCATAGTTCGAATTTTCCATTTCCTGTATTAGTGTGTCTTCGGTTTTGGGGTGTGGTTTGGATTGTGGTTGGCTTTTAGCCCTTATCCATGGTTCAAGACATGCCTTAGGATGTTGGTAAGAGTTCTTGGGAGGTGGTTCAAGCCATTGGTCAATAAATTTCAGAGTTTACACCACAAACGCACAAGTTGCCACTGCTGGTTTTTTTTTTTGACAGCAACTTTCATCTTCGGTTTTGAGGTTGGTTTGAGTTGTTGGTTGGCTTTTAGCCCATGGCCTTGGACTGGACAATACCTTAATGAGTTAGGAAAGTCATGTTTTTGGCCGTTCGTGATTTGGTCGAGTTTAGAGGTCGTACGAGAATTTACGGTGAAAGGTGCCAAAATGACTCTCGAAAGAGTGTTTTATGTTTTTGGATTCTTTTCACCTATTTTCGTGTTTTACAGTTATTATGCATATTTTTCAGTATGTTTGGGGTATTTTAATCATGGTTAAACGTCGGTTTAATGTTGGTTCGGGTTGGTACGAAGCCATGGTTAAAAATCAAGTTATTGGCTCTAATCGTCTCGTTTTTGGTTCTATTGTTAAGTTTTTTTGTCAAGTTAAGATTTATTGCATGTGTCACATATTAGTAGTAAGTCGCAGCAAGCCTGGGAGCGATCCAACTCATCCGGTAAAAATAAGGTTATAATTATATTACGTGCATAAAAATATAAAATGTTTATTTTTGAGATATATGCTATATGTCTTGTGGCCACCTTATGCTTATGGGTTTGGAAGTCGGTAGGCGCAACCGAGGACCTCTCCGCCCGATGAATTACGACCGGTTTATGATTATGTATGGGTACAGACATCCAGTCCAAGGGCTGTGATTTATCTCTACCGCCCAGTATACTATGGTTTAGTCTGATCAGACGCTTACGATATGTTATGGGCCACTTGCTTAGAAACATTATCTCTACCAGAAAATTATGATATGACATGACAGAGCTCTATTGAGCAAAGCTTTTACGTATGATTTTCAGATATGCACGTAGTTATAATTATTCATGATGCTATTTTCACCGTACGCTTTACGATACATTATTTTTACGTTGCATGCGATTTTATGATATATTTACTTGTTATTCACGATATATACATGTTGAGTCTTTAGACTCACTAGACTTGATTGTTGTAGGTGTTGATGAGGTCGAGACCGCGGGCGGAGACCAGTGAGCGATCTTGGGACAGCAGTAGTAAACCCGAGGACCTCATGATTTCATGATTTAATTTATGCACCTTTTATTATTCAAACTCAGTTTTAATACGTTGGATTATTTTTAAGTTGATGTTTACGTTGGATTATTTTTAAATTGTTGGTTGAAAACAATATTTGCTTCCGCTGTTATTTTAAAGTTAAAATTATTTACATGTTTATTTTATAAATTGGACAAGTTATTTATTCATTTAGAAAATTTTTAATAATTCCGCAAAATTATGAATACGAAATACGGGCCTTGACAAATAAGCTATGGTTCAAGTTTGGTAAGGTTTGGTTAAGTTTTGAGTCGATTCGGGTTAAAATCGGGACGTACGTTTAAGTTTTAAAACCGGGACCTACATTTTGGGAAATTAGTCGAGGAGCTTAAGTTTATGTCTAAGAAATATTTATGGGTTTATTTTAAGGTGTTATGTTAAGTTTGGATGGATTTGGGTCGTCGTTTTAAGGTCTAAGGATAAATTGAGAAAGTTAGGGTTTTAGGGGCAAAACGGTCATTTTACACCTGAAAAATGTTAGACGTCCTGGCAGTGCCCTGAATGCTTTAATGAATGTTAAAATGTTTATTTTGAATGTTTATGGGATTTTATGATGAAACGTTAATGTTAAAAGACATGTTGCATGCTTGGTTTAAAAGAAAAATGATTTATATATGCATGAATTTTAATAAGTGATGGAAATATAAAAGGTTGAAGGAGGTGAATTAATTTTAACTAATACGATGATATATAAGGCCAAGGCTCAATTGACGGGTGAGAGTGTCGTTGATTTTCCCGCCGCCCTTTACCGTGGTTATACGTAGGTGGATCCATCGACCTACATCAGATATGAAAGTCACAATTGAGGATCTGAATTCAATAAAAAAAACGTATACGTATATGATGAAGGGAAAGAAAAGTATATGATGAAAGGAGAGGTTTATATGAAAAGAAAACTGTTTAATTTTATGCATATTCATGAAAAGCTATTTTATTAAAAGTATTTTCACTATTGCATGTAGATGTATATGTATTACTTTCTATCATGGTTAAGGTTTGCTGAGTCATTAAACTCACTAGATGTGATCGATGCAGGTGAGCATGATGTTGATGTTAATGGAGGACTTGATGGTTGAACTAGCTTGACTTAAGTTGCACACAACTCAAGGACTGTCGCTAGTTTTCCGCAAAATTACGTTTATGATTTAAGTTTACTTTAAAGATTTTATGACTTATGATGCTTTGAGTGGTTTTGAGAGATTTAAGAGTTTATGCCTTATTTTGAAAAATGCTAGTTTTAGGTTTGGTTGGATGATTTACGATTTCACGTTTTGAATTGTATTTTTGGGATTTTTAAATCATAGGTTGGGTGGTATTTAAATAGCAAAAATATTTATATATATATATGTAGTGTTTCGGTTGAAAGTATGGATGGAAAAAATCTATTTACTTTAAAGAAAAACGAGTAGTGGAAACGTTCCTGCAAAGGGTTGTGCCACCTCCAGTTCCGGAAAGCTCAGTCGTCAAGCCTCAAGTCTGTAAGTTTAAATATTTTTAATGTAATCACCTGCATGTTTACGTGGTTTATACGTTTAAGTTACATGTTTAAACACGTTTTGAAGTTAAATGACATTTATGTTTAAGTTTGCATGATAAATGATTTTTATGATTAAACTTGCATGGTTGCATGATTTTTTTATGGTAAAAGATTAGATGATTTAAAATTTTTATGCATGTTACGATATGAAATAAGAAATCATATGGTTCTCATACATGTTGGCTTTGTAGTGGAATTGAACATGTCTAAGAATTTGGTTAATGGGCGTTAAGAAAGGTTGAAAATGGTTTGACTATATTGATTTATGGGGTTTTAGTACTGATGTTTTACTTTTTGGGCCATAAGTTAATAATGAAGATTCTGAATGCTTTTGGGACATGTAGATTTTCTAAGAAAATATTGATGATTTGTGGTTACTAATTGATTTAATTTTTGAGAATTTCATATAAAAAATAATGATTCGAATATTGCGAAGGTCTTTAGAAATATAAAAATGTATACTTTGGGATTTTAGGTTTTGATAGAAAGGTTCTTGTAAAAAAAAAAAGTTTTGATGGAAAGATAAAATTGGTTATGTAAAATTGATTTTGGGTTTAATAAGCTTAAAATTATTGAACGTTATGCTATGGGAAACCTATAGAATGGAATTAGGAATGCCAAGAGCTTATGATTTAATTTTATAATTTTCGAAATTTAGGACCAATTGGACAATTTTTGTGAAAATTAGGAATTAATTTTGCAATTGTTAAGAAATTTGGGGATTAATTTAGCAATAAGTGAGAATTGAATGGTTTAAATGATAAGAATTTTTTATGATTTAGGCTTGAAGGGATATTTAGAACCTTGAAATATCTTTGTTATAATGCTATAAGGAATGGTAATCATGGGCATTGTAGAATGAATCAATATTGGGCTTGAAAATTTAAGCGTTAGTGACATAATGTTGGGGCAAATTAATTTTTTTGGAGTGATGACAATTTAAGGTAAAGTTGATCAATTAATTAAGTTATATGATTATACATTAAGTTAACATATTTTCGGGAACTTAAGGTTTGATTTACATGTATCATAAGTTTAGTCATGATCTTAAAAGTTAAAATTATACCCTTGTTAGAGTTATTTTTTTTTAGAAAGTTGGGTATGATTGATGGTTAAGTTACTTGAAAGACGTAAGTAAGAAGTGAGATAGATACCACGTCTTGGGAAAACTAAAAATGTTTGTTCTTAAAAGTCTAGTAATATCGTAATATTTGGAAGTAAGTATACATGGTATACTCATAAAAATTTAGATGTTATGCTTTATAAGAAATAAAGGCACTTGAGGAATTTTTGTAAGTCAGAAAGAAACTTGGGATTAAGTGGATATGTGTGTTGGAATTATGTTGTCTAAGACTATTTGGGTTGTGTACGTTTGAATTACAAGTTTATGAGATATGTGTTTACATAAAAATTTTGGGTGAAATAAAAACAAAAAAAAATTAGTTGTGTTCAACATAGGTTAAATTAATTTTGTTCAACATAGGTTACCAATGAACAAATATTAAGATTTTTATCGAGTAAGTAATCTAAAATCTTGATATGTGGATTCTAGAATTCTACAAATTATAAGTGAAGTCAAATTATTATAATTAGTCTAACACTAACATAGGATAACTTATTAAGATTTATACGCTAGTGTAAATTAAACATTAAGGATACGTCAGAATACGATATTTGTTCCAATGAGGAAAGTCCAAATGTCTAAAGCCTCAACTAAATTGTAACTGAGAAGAAAATAGTTTAAGCATGTTATTGATGCTAGAAGGGGTTTTATTATAATGTAAATTTTTGGTTTTATGGATTAACATTACTCGAAATTTAAGATTTGCAACAATTTTATATTTGAGATATACTTGTAAATAGTTAAGTTACGTTAGTTTGGTGCCGTAAGATAAAGATTCGATTTAAGGATCTTAGACTAATATTATTACGGGGTTGAGATAAGGTTTAACTATTAATTCGAAATTCGAGGTTTTAGTAAAATAAAACTAAGTCACCATAGGTCGTTTTAAGTCGCGATTCGCAAACGAGGATCTTGAAGGCAAATTTAATTAGGATTGAAAAGATATAAGGACAGCCTAAAACTTATTTTATCAGAATGACGGAGCAGAAGCGTGGATTATTGAGATAATTGAATTAAGAGTCTAAAATTTTTTATTATAGAGGATAAGCGAATTTCGGGGACGAAATTCAATTTAAGGAGGGTAGTTTGTAACGTCCCGAAAATTTGAAGGTACACGTGAACCATATGCATGCAAGTTATCAAATTCTTATGTATTTTAGTTAAATTGTTTTAATGGCATGAAGTGATTATGATAGGCATGTTTACATGTTCAAAATGTAGTTTCTACTATCAACCTAAACAAAATATTTAATTACCATCTAATGAGCCTAATATACTATGATTAATGAGCCTAAGGATATACCATGTATTTTATATATCAACAAGCCCTAAAACCCTAACCCAAAACAGCCCAAACACACGCACACACCAAAGGAAACACAAGGACTCCTCCATCAGCCTACACTATCACACGCCAGCAGCTATTATAAGGTTTTTTCTAGGTCATAAGGTGGTCGATTAGGGTCTAGACATGATGGTTAAGGGCTAGGCTAGAAGGAATTCATGGGTTGTTAAAGCTAGGGTTTAGAGTTTTTGTGCAGAAAATTTCAGTAGTTGTTCATGCCTTTCTATGGGTTCTAAATGGCATTTTTTGGGTTGCATAGGATGTGGTTAGGTGTTAATGAGCTATGGTTCAAGTTTGGTAAGGTTTGGTTAAGTTTTGAGTCGATTCGGGTTAAAATCGGGACATAAGTTTAAGTTTTAAAACGATTTGAGAAATTAGTCGAGGAGCTTAAGTATACTTCTAAGAAATATTTATGGGTGTATTTTAAGGTGTTATGTTAAGTTTGAATGGATTTGGGTCGTCGTTTTAAGGTCTAAGGATAAATTGGGAAAGCTGGGGTTTCAGGGACAAAATGATCATTTTACACCTGAAAAATGTTAGACGTCCTGCCAGCGCCCTGAATGCTGTACGTAATGATTTTTAATGAATTTATTTTGAATGTTTATGTGATTTTATGATGAAACGTTAATGCTAAAATACATGTTGCATGCTTAGTTTAATAGAAAAATTGTTTATATATGCATGAATTTTTATAAGTGATAGAAATATGAAAGGTTGAAGGAGGTGAATTAATTTTGACTAATACGATGATACGATGATATGTAAGGTTAAGGCTCAGTTGATGGGTGAGAGTGTCGCTGATGTCCCCGTCGCCCGATACCGTGGTTATACGTAGATAGATCCATCGACCTACAGCTGATACGAAAGTCACAATCAAGGATCTGAATTCAATAAAAAAAGGGAAACATATACGTATATGATGAAAGAAAAGAAAAGTATATGATGAATGGAAAGGTTTATGATGAAAGAAAAAATGTTTAAGTTTATGCATATTAAAGAAAAGTTATTTTATTAAAAGTATTTTCACTGTTGCATGTAGATGTATATGTATTACTTGCTATCATGGTTAAGGTTTGCTGAGTCATTAGACTCACTAGGTGTGATCTATGCAGGTGAGTATGATGTTGATGTTGATGGAGGACTTGATGGTTGAACTAGCTGGACTGAAGGTGCATACAACCCGAGGACCGTTAATAGTTCTCCGCAAAATTAAGTTTATGATTTAAGTTTACTTTAAATATTTTATTACTTATGATTCTTTGAGTGGTTTTGAGAGATTTAAGAGTTTATGCTTTATTTTGAAAAATGCTAGTTTTAGGTTTGGTTGAATGATTGACGATTTCACGTTTTGAATTGCATTTTTGGGATTTTCAAATAATAGGTTTGGTGGTATTTAAATAGCAAAAATATTTATATATATATATGTGTGTGTGTAGTGTTTCGGCCGAAAGTATGGATGAAAAAAAAAATTCTAGTATATTTTAAAGAAAAACTAGCAATGAGCATTTCAGTTAATATTAAACTTCAACGTTTTAAAACTACAACCATAAAAATCCAAATTTAAAAACATGCATCATAATTTGAAAATTTTAACCTACTATAAAAAGTTCATCATACTAGTAACCAAAACCAGTGCAATAAAATCAAAGTTGTAATGCCCGATATTTTAGTTTGATACTTTTGAATTGTTATATATTATGAATAAGGCGATGGAAGAACAGACGTGGAGAAACGACGTTGCAAATTGAGTTTGTTGACAAAGAGAGAGACCGCACCCGCGCCAAGAGGTTGACTGCACCCGCGATGTAAGGGCAGAAAGTTGGATTTTTTATTTCAATAGCCACCGCACCCGCGCTTAAGCTTCCACCGCAACCGCGCTTGGAGGGCAGTAGGGTACGTTTTTTTTTGGGGCAGAACGTGCACCGCACCCACGGTACCAAAGGGAGCGCACCCGCGGTCCAAGCTTCTGGAAAATTTGATGTATATCAGTACACTGAGCGCACCCGCGGTGTGACGTGCAGGATTAAAAATAAGCCACGTTTCCTGGTGTTGCATGCAGTATTTATATGATGTCTTCTTTCGAAATTAAGAGAGAAAAGAGCCGAGACTCTCTAGGGAAAAACTTTCTTGTTTTTGTAGGTTAAATTGTGAATTGTGAGAAATCCGTCCGTCCGATTTTGAATCCGACTTCAATTCTGAGTTCCTCTCGACACGAGCTACACAAGGACGTAAGTTCTATTACGTTTTGAGATGATTTGAAAATATGATGTTGATGGAATTGAATATGATTCATATATGTTGTTCTCGAGACAATAGACATCGTATAATCGAAACCGGATTAAAGAACAGACTGTTATGCAATTGTTATGAATTTTCAGAGTTGATTCAATTGTGGTTATACCGATTTGATATCAAAATTATGTTGTTATCGATTATGAGGTGTTGGAATTGATATCTGATTTATACTGTATCGCTGGGTATATTGATATTATTCAGATTTGGATCAGATGAGTTGTTGATTCGAATATACTGATATTGTATTGCCGGTATTGCGAGACTGTACAGAATTGAGATTATGATTCGTATTGATAGCGATTATGAGTTGTATGATTATATCTGTGATGTTGAGATTGACGGGGCTATCAAGACCGTATTGTTATGCCGTCGAGACATCAGTAGATTGATTTTGATCAGATTCAATAGTGATTGAGATTGCATTGTATGTCGTGGACATTGATCAGATTATGTGTTGCTTTGAGTATTGATCAGAACAGGTATTGAATTGAGTTGTTCACTGATATTATACATATTCGATTGTCATTGCTAGATTGGGAATGGACAGATTTGAACCCAAAACTTCAACTTCGTCAGATCGAGAAGAGAAATGTATAAATTGATGTTAACTGGGAGATCGACTTGAGTTAAATTTAACTCGAGTTTGCCTAAACCACATACTTGTATGGTATTGTTTTTATACCTTTGTGTTTTAATGATTATGTTTATTCTATTGAATTAAAAAGTAGAAAGCAGAGGGCTATTGAGTGAGAGTCACTGACAGAGGGGCTAGACTATGACAGAGGAGTCACTGTCCCATTGCACATTGTTAGAATAGGGTTAGTCTTGGACAGACATGCCAAGACACTGGACGTTTGGTATATCGAGATGCTTCAGATACAGATAGCATCCTTATTACAGATTATTCGATATAGACTAGACCAAAGTCCAGAAATAAGAACGTACCGCTACCGCGACCGGTAGTAGTAGGTGGGAGACCTGTTACGTTCTTATTCACCGGGATCCCTAGATTAGATGAGAGATGAGTCGAGTCTGAGATGCCGAGTCATGAGTTGAATTACAGATTGTATAATTTATGTTTCGTAGATTTCAATTCATGTTTTATTTAAATTTTGATATCTATTCGCATTGTCAGATTATAATACATGTAGTGATATCTGTTTCATGCTTTATTATACCATGGCATGTACACATTTTTTATACTGGGATTTATTTTCACCGGAGTTATTCGGCTGTTGTCTTGTTTGTATGTGTGCATGACAACAGGTGGGACATGATCGGGGTCAAGAAGATGATGAGAGAGGACAAATTTAGCGTGGTGATTTCGGTACTTGTTGTAGATATGGTTCTAACACTTGGAATCTAGTAGTTGAACCTTAGTCTAGTCTGAATGTGTATTGTACAGAATGGTATTTTTATACTGATATGTATATTAATTAAATTCCATTATGTTCCGCCCTTGCATTGTGAAAGAAAAAATTTTTAGACCCTATTTATATTAATTGATAATTAAATCCCAAAAATGATTAAGAAGATGATTAGCGTCCGGGTCCCCACAAAAGTAAATAGTTTTTAAAACATGCATAAATAAATCTCGTAATCTACAAGGTTCTCGGGTTTGCACTGCCACGGGTCCGAGCCTGCTTACTGGTCATCACCTCATGTCTCCTCATCTACACCATCTACATTGATCAAGTCTAGTGAGTTGAATGACTCAGCATACATAAACCGTGAATAACAAGTAATAGATAATAAAATTCATGTAATTTTAACATAGCTTGTACATAGAATAATATAAGCATAAATATGTATAACACGACTTTCCTACATAAACATTTTCATAAAATCATATTTTCATGCTCGTCATAGTAATCGTAATCATAAATAATTTTGTGTAGAGTCCTGTTCAATGCAAGTAGCTCATCACATAAATCGTTTGCTAAAACTAACCACAGTATTAGGCCGGCAGGGATCACCACAGCCCTTGGACTGGATGTTTACTCCCTAACATAACATAACCCCTCCGAAGAGGTTGGAGAGGTCCCCGAACACGTTCTCTGGCTTCCAAACCGTAACATAATTTGGCCACAAGACAAACCGCATACTTAAAAAATAATTATTTTGCACGTCATACATACTTATGAACATCGTGAACCTCGTGGGATCGTTCTTGGATAAGATGCCTTAACATACTAAAATTTATACCCAAAACAGCACCTAAGGTGAATTCGGACACATACGACTCCTGAATTAATAGAACCACTTAGGATGTACCAATCGACTCGAGATTCGACCCATACATAAAATACATCATAACCTACTGCCCAAGGCCCTAAACCAGCCCCAAAGCATGCTCGAACTCGTACCATGCACAACAAACCTTAATAACACAAGCTGCCCAAAGAGTGACGCTATGGCACCTATGTATCCCGTATGACATCCTATCGATTCCGACTCGAACCAAGCCCTAGACTCGACCTTTAGACATAACTTAAGACTCTGGTCTATCCCCTTCCAGCCCCTACACACGCCCAAACCTTGAACAACACAAAAGATGTAGCCCTAAGCCGCGCCACCTTCACATGTACGCATAGTGTGTTTCTAACTCCAGCAGCTATTCCATCCAACTAGACCCTAACCAAACCATACCAGACTTACCCCGAGACCCTAAGACCCCGCCTAGACCCTAGCCATGAGCCTTAATCAAGCCTACAAGCAAAACCCAATGCTGAACCCGTGCACATCCCTAAGGAGCTGCTTTGACCTTCCTCACGCCATTGCTTCACAAGCAGCCTTCTTGCCCATCCAAAGCACTTAGACTTCTAAATAGATCCCTTAACATTGTCATACGTAGCAGAAAGCCATAGGATTGGTCCAACGAAGACGACAACCAAATACTCGAGAAAACGAAGGAGTTCATGCATATCATATATCGAAACGAGTTTTAATTACGTTCTAGCATACATATAATCAAACCAATGTGTTTCATGCATAATTTGTATCAAAATATAGTATATAACATGATCGATGCATAGAAGAAAAGTTTAGACATGCCTTAGCGTTAAAAACATATGAAATATTGACAACAAACGCGAGAAATAACGGAGGCCGAACGGAGACGGTTTGCTGTGTTTTATAGCTTGAAAAGTGGCTAAATTTGTCAAGGAACTTCGTGTGCTGATCGACATATGTTGCTGCTTGGGGAAAAACCGAAAAATACCCAAGCCCTAGGTGATGAATTCTCGGCCAAGTGTGTGTGTTCTTGGTGTTTTGTGTGTGTTGTCTGTGTGCACGATTTTGCATGTAGGTGTAGGGTAGGAATCCTCTAGTATTAAAATAAGATAATGACTATGGTTTTAGGTTGATTAAGTCACAATTTAAATTACTAATTAATCCCATCAATTTGTCAAATTAAGAATCATGCAATTTTTAAATTCTACCCATAATTAAATATTACCTAATTTATTGAATTAAGTCATAAAAATAATTATTAAAATTTTGTATTTCGAGTGGACGTATTTGAATATTTTATTTTTGAATTTTGATAATTAAAATACTTAACGTCTTTATTTCACTCGATAAATTAAATTTAACCCTTAAATACTAAAATTTAAAAAATCTTTTAAAATACTTACTTCCTTGGCTTAAAATAAAATTATAACTTTAAATTTTACATCTCAAACGTCTCCGGTCTCCTTTCTCGGTTTGTTATCGAATATTCGCCTGAAAACTAAAACTCAAGAAAACATTTTAATTTGTATAAAATAAATAAATATATTTAAAATAATTTATCACATAGCATTCAATGATAGTCAATCCATGCCAAGTATGATATCGAATTCAAGCATAGGGAGTACGATGAGATCTGCCCGAACCACATCTTTTGCAAACGAAGCTCCAGATTCTTTACAATGATCATGCATCACCTAAAATATTAATTAATTAATTAAATTATTTTAATGATGCATGGGGTTTACCTGTACTGCTTTTTGGGCACTACGGTTTCTCTCCCCTTAAATTAATTTCGTCTTCAAAATTAAGGCATACCAAATAACTTTGGGTAACGGCTCCCTATATCGGCTTCGGTCTCCCAAGTAGTTTCCTCGTCGGAATGGTTTAGCCACTTGACCTTAAACAACTTGGTAACTTTGTTCTGTAGTCTCTTCTCCTATCGGTCTAGAATCTGAATAGGCCTTTCCTCATATGATAGGTTTGGTGATAGCTGTAATGGTTCAAATCTTAGGACATGCGAAGTATTTTTCATTTACTTCCTTAGTATCGAAACGTGGAACACATTGTATACATCTGCCAGATTCGGCTGCAGTGCTACCCGATAGGCTAGTGTTCCCACTTTCTCAAGGATCTCGAATGGTGTTAGGATCGGTTTGGGTTGGTAAAGTTTTTAGAAGTGGAGGTTGAATAAACACTTTAGCTTTTAAAATTCTTTCATAAAAGTATGAATTAGTTCTATGAGGAACTGATCCGAGAATATTGTGTGTCGATATAAATCAGTGTCAACTTAAACAAGTGCAGAAAAAGACTTAAATATAGATTGAATACTTTAAATGGATATAGCTGACAACTGAAATGAACACGAGAATTTTTCTGGATGTTCGGAGACTTCAAATGCTCCTACGTCACTCTTTCTATCACGAGGATAGGATTTCACTAAAAAACTTTGATATATTACAACAGTTTGTAATAATCTACTTCAGTTGGTCTTACACATTGCCAAACTGAAGCTCATAGTATGACACTTCTTATACAGTTTGTAAAACTGAAATATGCTCTAATTCGTAGCCTGAATGCTACTGATAAATACAATGAATCTAGAGTTTGAGTATGCGATCAGAATTCTTAAGAATATTGTGTATCGCAAATGATTGATTTGATCACTTTGAATATTCACTTTTAAAAAGCTCAACTAGCACCTTCTTTCAACTGATTCGTTCAGCTATATATAGTCTTTGATCTCAACGGTCATATTAAATGCATTTAATGCTCATTAAATGACAAATATCCATTGATTCAGCTATATATAGTCTTTGAAACGTTGTCAGGGAAAACACTGGAGAAGTCTCTGACCAATTTGACCTCCTCTAGCTTCTGACTGACTGGGTCAGTCACTGACACGATACTGGCCAAAATGCCTGGCAGCCTCTCCTCATGAGCTTCCTCGCACAGTTGCAAGAAATGAAGTGAGGCATCTGCTGATGTCTGGCTGCCTCAAATAAAAACGGTTTAATGCTAGGCGGTCGGACAGATACTGATCTCTGTCGAAAATCTATGACAGCTCCGTTCCAAGAAAGCCAGTCCATGCTGAGAATAATATCGAACTCCGGTAGCGGTAGCACAATCAGGTCTGCTCGTACCGCATTTTTCTGTAATCGAAGCTTCAATGCCTTCACTATCTGGGAGGTAAACATCTGATCTCCGGACGGAATCAAAACTCTGAATCCCAAATCCATTGCCTCTGGTATGATTCCAAGTCTCTTTACGAATGAATCGAGTATAAACAATGTGTAGCTCCGGAATCTAGCAATGCATACGTGGTTACACCTGAAATATATATCCGTCCTGCGACAAAAAATACCATCAAATCTGATCGCTTGAAACTTAAGAAATTTTCTACCAGCAATTATCCTAAAATCGCCGAAAAATTACTGATCTAATTATAGTACCCAATCAAAAACTCGAATTTTACCTCAAACAATATGGAATTGCAAATTGGCCCTACCATTTCTTGAAAATTGCAAATGCCTCAACTTCTAAGCGGCGTCTATAGCGATAAGGGGCACAAAGTGACAGCCCCTGCCGAACTTCCGATTAAACTCGGCCACAGTCGAGTCCCCTTGGCGGAGACTCATGAACTCCCTCGTCAGACGAACCCTGACATCAGCTGGGAAATACTTGCCATAGAACACCACGTTGAACTGCTCCCAAGTGAGGGTAGCCAAGTTCACTCCGTGGGCAGCTCCCTCCCACCATAGGGATGCGTCTGAAAGAGGATCGTTTACGGTGCCCGGAAATGCAACGGAAGTTTCAAAAAAGGTTTTCACAAGGAAAAATTCGAGCACCCCACTTTGATGTGTAGCAAATAAAAAAAATACAAAAATGACATTCATAGTGTGTTAAGTAATTTTACCTATCAATAACAAAGATTGATTATTGGCTCCAACTAAGTTGTAAACAACTTAGCTCTTGAAGAGTTGACCCAATCTACAAGCTTCCTAGAGCATTCCTTACTCAAATGGATTCTTTCCTTCAAATTAGGTCCACCACTAACAAGGTAGATCCACTCTAATTTTGCACTAGAAAAATTAGAGTATTTTGCATTGAGAAGTGTATGCAATCCTCAACAATTGAAGAAAAAATATTATGGAGAATAATGGTTGGAAGTTTCGGCCACTTCACATGGAGGAGAGAAGGAGAAACCTTTTCTTGGTTGTGCAAAAATTTAAGTGCATGTGAGACACATGCCTTGTTTATTGAAGAAGTTGTCTTTCAACTCTTCACCTCCCAATGCATATTATTTGGACTTGTAACATTTACAAAGCCCATTGACTTTTATTTAAATATCTCAAACACATTTGAGATTAATTAAATCTTACTCGAATTTACTCAAGCCCACTAGTTGAATAATTATTTCCAATTGGGCTCTACAAGACCGAATGTTATTTAATTAATTCAACACTTGAATTAATTTAATTATTTGGACTCTACTAGGTCCACTAGTGTTTAATTAATTCAACACTTGAATTGAATTAATTTAATTTAGTCCATAATAATGTTTATGAAAATCACAATTTTCAAATACATTATTTATTTGGCCAACTTTTAATTTAGGAACACTTACACAAATTAAAAGTTACATTCCCCTTATAGAAGTCATACTTCTAATTTTTTTTGTGCTTATAAACTCCTTTATAATCCGTTCAACACATTAAATTATTTTTTTTCTCAACGGGATCTAGAAAGTTAGCACTTGTGTGACACTCAATAGTTCATTGATACAACTAGAAGTGAGTTCACATCTCTATGTGATTCGGGACTAAGCATATTTTTATATGAGCATACCCCAATTGCTCCATTCTTACTTATCAACTCATTGACAATAAGAACGTCAGAACTCAATTCTGATAGTATCCAACCAATCATGTTAAATGCCTAGCAGCATCGCTTACATGATTCCTAAGTATCAAATGATAGTGCCTATAAGAAGCATTCTATTATGGTTGTTGGAACTTTTCAATTTCGCAATCTTGATTTTGATGTTAACAAAACTTGTTATTGTGTTTCTAACATATTTACTCAAGTGTGAAATTGCAAACACAAGAAGCAAGCTGAAACTGAATTTTGCACAAACTGAATTTCTGGCGAGCTTTGGTATATTGATGATATCTCTCAACTGGATTATCCAAATGACAATCCGCCAACTGGACTTATTAGAAAACTCAATTTGGAACAAATCGTATTTCACGTCAGTTGGGCAAAATCGGATGTTATCATGGTTTAACCGATCGCTCAATTACCGAATTGATCACACGAAAACAGCAATCAGTTGAGTTTGAGCAGCTGTGGTATTTTGGTCATATCTCTCAGCTCGGTCATCGAAATTAAGATATTCAATATGCGTTGGAAAGATAAGACGATGATCTACAAATCATCTTTAGAAGTCAAAGTCTGAATCAAAGCTTAAGATGCTGATAAATGACGATGAAGTTACTGGTTCTGCACAAACTGAAATCAGCTAGGCTGATTTCAGCACACCAGCTGAAACTGAACCAACTGTTGACCAGCTGACCAACCAACTGAACTGAACCAGCTGCTGACCAACTGAAACTGAACCAGACCAGCTGAAGACCAGTTGAACCAGAACAGCTGAACTGAACTAGTTGAAACTGAACCAGACTAGCTGAAGACCAGTCCAACTGAACTAGTTAAACTGAACCAGACCAACTGATTGACCAGTTAAGTTGACCAGTTGACCAAAGTTGACCAGTCGAGAAAATGTCCGGCAAGACGAATTTGACCGTTGCAATTTCAGAAACAGTACAGAAACTTTCCAACGGTCATATTCTTGTGTCTAATGTATATATCAGTGTTGGAGCCTATAAATACAACATATTGAAGATCAAACAATAGCTTTTGAAGTGGATTCAAAGCATGGGCAGTTAGGATGAAGATATCAGCTAGTTGAGAGCACAAGCCCTTGTGTGAGGATACATTTGAGATATGCACTGTAAATGATAAATTTCTCACAGACAATCCTCACACATATACAGAGAGTTTGAGCTGAAAAGATTAGTAGAGTGAGTCTTGCACAAAGACAATAAACTTGTGTATGTAGTCTTTGCATATGAGACATTAAACAATATGCTGATTGTGAGGTGCTGCCTACAATCTTGAGTGCTAGGAGTTCTAGTTGGGTGCTGCCCTTCCGGAATGGGTTTGTACAAGTAGTTGTATAAATCAAAGTCTTCTAGTGGATCCTTCCCAAGGGGAAGAAGGGGTGACGTAGTAGTGTTTGAAATCTCTGAACATCCATAAACAAATTTGTGTCTATTTGTTTATTGCATTTGCTAATCATTTTCACTGTTTTTAAAGATGCGTTGTTAAAGCATTTTATGTGTTCTTCAAATACCAAAATGTTGCACACCAAGTATTTGATAAAATGCTTCAACCAAAATATTTTTACTCATTCAACGTGCATATATTTTAAATTGTTTACAAAATATTTATTCGATTTCTACGAAGGATTATTTCGAGTATTTTCCGCTTGGTTTGAACACCAAACGCGATTTAATTCATCGGTGTTCAATATTTCAGAGACCGAGCTATTGTAGCTCAACGATTACCCCCCTAATCGATCTCAACAATTGGTATCAGAGCAGGTGTTCTTGAAAGAACATTGAAACTGATTTTGATGTTTAAAATTCGAAAATTTCAGATTTTTTTTACACAAATATATGCAAAACTGAATTTTCGCGTAGCTTGCAGCGACCGTAGGAAAAATGGCATATCTCCTTGCTCGAGTGTCCAAATGACAAAACCTTTTTTGCGTTGCAGACTAGACTCATAGAGGTTTAAACGGTATAAAATTTGCAGCCTAATTATGCTCGAGAAAATACAGTTTATTCGTTGAAGACAGAGCATATGTGCTGCAGCAGAAAATGAGCCATGGAGAAAATTGGTTAGTTATCCTTTTTCTTTTATAATTTTCAAAATTTCAAAAAAATATAGGCGGAGAACTCATTGTAATTTTAATGGAGTTATTATTTTTAAATATTGAGGGGGAGAAAATTTTGTTTAAAATATTTTGAAAATATGACTTTTTGATTCACACAAAAAGTGAGAGAAATATGTTAGTTGATTGTTTATCCAAGTTCTGTGATCATCAAAAAGATGGAGATTGTTGGAACTTTTCAAGTTCGCAATCTTGATTTTGATGTTAACAAAACTTGTTATTGTGTTTCTAACATATTTACTCAAGTGTGAAGTTGCAAACACAAGAAGCAAGCTGAAACTGATATTTGCACAAACTGAATTTCTGGCGAGCTTCGGTATTTTGATGATATCTCTCAACTGGATTATCCAAATGACAATCCGCAAACCAGACCGATTAAAAAACTCAATTTGGAACAAATTGTATTTCACGTCAGTTGGGCAAAATCGGACGTTATCATGGTCTAACTGATCGCTCAATTACCGAACTGATCACACGAAAACAGCAATCAGTTGAGTTTGAGCAGCTGCGGTATTTTTGTTATATCTCTCAGCTAGTTTATCGAAATGAAGCGATTCAGTATGCGTTGGAAAGATAAGATGATGATCTACAAATCATCTTCAGAAGTCAAAGTCTGAATCAAAGCTTATGATGCTGATAAATGACGATGAAGTTATTAGTTCTGCACAAATTGAAATCAGCTAGGCTGATTTCAGCACACCAGCTGAAACTGAACCAACTGTTGACCAACTGACCAACCAACTGAACTGAACCAGCTGCTGACCAACTGAAACTGAACCAGACCAGCTGAAGACCAGTTGAACCAGACCAGCTGAACTGAACCAGCTGAAACTGAACCAGACCAGCTGAAGGCCAGTTGAACCAGTCCAACTGAACCAGACCAACTGAACCAGACCAACTGAACCAGTTGAACTGATTGACCAGTTGAGTTGACCAGTTGACCAGTCATGAAAATGTCCAGCAAGACGTATTTGACCGTTGCAATTCCAGAAACAGTACAGAAACTTTCCAACGGTCATATTTTTTTGTCTAATGTATATATATCAGTGTTGGAGCCTGTAAATAAAACATATTGAAGATCAAACAATAGCTTTTGAAGTGGATTCAAAGCATGGGCAGTTAGCATGAAGATATCAGCTAGTTGAGAGCACAAGCCCTTGTGTGAGGATACATTTGAGATATACACTGTAAATGATAAATTCCTCACACACAATCCTCACACATATACAGAGAGTTTGAGCTGAAAAGATTAGTTGAGTGAGTCTTGCACAAAGACAATAAACTTGTGTATGTAGTATTTGCATATGAGACATTAAACAATATGCTGATTGTGAGGTGCTGCCTACAATCTTGAGTGCTAGAAGTTATAGTTGGGTGCTGCCTTTCCGGAATGGGTTTGTACAAGTGGTTGTATAAATCAAAGTCTTCTAGTGGATCCTTCCCAAGGGGAAGAAGGGGTGACGCAGGAGTGTTTGAAATCTCCGAACATCCATAAACAAATTCGTGTCTATTTGTTTATTGCATTTGCTTATCATTTTCACTGTTTTTAAAGATGCATTGTTGAAACATTTTATGTGTTCTTCAAATACCAAAATGTTGCATACCAAGTATTTGATAAAATGCTTCAACCATAATATTTTTGCTCATTCAACGTGCATATATTTTAAATGGTTTACAAAATATTTATTTGGTTTCTACGAAGGATTATTTCGAGTATTTTCCGCTTTGTTTGAACATCAAACTCGATTTAATTCATCGGTGTTCAATATTTCAAGAACCGAGCTATTGTAGCTCAACGATTACCCCCCTAATCGATCCCAACAATGGTTAACGCACAGTACGGTCCCTTCAACTCATATATCCCGACCGATTCGACAACTATTGGTATATCGAGAGTTGCCAAAGAATCGATACTATGTGTCATGTCGTAGTTACATCGATGATGTAATCTAAGAAACCCCTTTCTTAATTATCACCAATACTCTGATAAGAGATTTGAAACTATATACACATGGGATATCCATACCCAAAGGTAAGCGGTTAATCCCCGAATACAATGTATCGACTCCTATAAGTTTCGACAAAACACCCAACCTTGCCACCTGATTACCCCATATGAGTCGATAAACAAGTCCAAGTGCAAAGCTATCATATAGAGTTTCAATGTTGTCTCGGGTCATAAGGACTAATGATGTACAACCATAAACTAGGACGTTTCCACTCGATAAGTTAGAACCACTTGGAAAGTCATTTATGGAGGGTTGTTCAGTGCACTTTACAAGGAGCACCTATCTGCATGCTCGGACATCACAATGTCCCCTACCAATGAAACATTGTACTCACATCGCAGATACTAGTCTCAAACTTCAGCGGCCTTTATCCTTCTTAGTGGCGGCTGAATCGACTAGGAACCATTTAGAATATACAGTATTCCAAATATGAGTTTCATGATACTCATCATATGAGCATCTCATGTCATGTCGTAGTTGCATCCATGGTGTAATCTAAGAAAACCCTTTCTTAATTACCACTAACACTCTGATCAGAGATTTCAAACTACATACACATAGGATATCCACACCCAAAGGTAAGCGGTGAATCCCCGACTACAATTCATCGACTCCTATATGTTTCGACAAAACACCCAACCTTGCCACCTGATGACCCCATATGAGTCGGTAAACAAGTCAAAGTGCAAAGCCAGCATATAGAGTCTCAATGTTGTCCCGGGTCATAAGGACTAATGCTGTACAACCATAAACTAGGACGTTTCCACTCGATAAGTGAGAACCGTTTGGAAAGTCCTTTATGGAGGGTTGTTCAGTGCACTCTACAAGGAGCACCTATCTGCATGCTCGGACATCACAATTTCCCCTACCAATGAAACATGGTACTCACATGGCAGATACTAATCTCAAACTCGAGCGGCCTTTATCCTTCTTAGCGGCGGTTGAATCGACTAGGAACTGTTTAGAATATACAATATTCCAAATATAAGTTTCATGATACTTATCATATGAGCACCTCATATTCTTTCTACTATTTGTATATTCAAGAACTTTATCTATGCAACAAGCATGGGTATACAGATAAAGATGTGCCAAAACGATAATTTCATATATTATTAAAGTAAAGATTGTTTATACATATAGTTTCAATGTGAACCCTTGGCCAACACTTGTCTCGACTGGCACCTATTCTAACAATCTCCCACTTGCACTAGAGCCAACTATCATATGCTTCAAACCCATTGATTCGCGATGCTTCTCGAATAAAGGTCCAGGTAAAGGCTTAGTTAGTGGATCAGCAACATTATTTGTGGAGTCGACTTTTTCAATAGACACTTCTCCTCTTTCCACAATCTCTCGGAGGATGTGGTACTTTCTCAATACATGTTTGGATTTCTAATGAGACCTTGGCTCCTTTGCTTGAGCTATGGCCCCCGTGTTGTCACAAAACACCTGGACAGGAGCAACTCCATTAGTAATGACGCCCAACTCTTGGATGAAATTCCTTATCCAAACAACCTTTTTTGCTGCAGCTGATGCACCAATGTATTCGGCCTCAGTAGTGGAATCCGCAGTACTATCTTGCTTGGAACTCTTTCAAGAGACAGCTGCACCATTGAGCATGAATACGAACCGAAAGGTTGACTTCGAGTCATCGATATCGCTTTGGAAGCTAGAGTCGGTATAGCCTTCCAATTTCAGTTCTCCACCCCCATAGACCAAGAACAACTTATTGGTCCTTCTCAAATACTTGAGGATGTATTTCAAAACTTTCCAGTGTGAAAGACCAGGGTTCGATTGATATCTACTCACTACACTTACTGCGAAAGTCACGTCAGGACGTGTAGATATCATCCCATACATGATGATACCAACTGCAGATGCATAAGGAATGCTTGTCATCGCCGCTATCTCTGCATCAGTCATGGGAGACATAGACTTGGATAGGGACACGCCATGACACATTGGTAGATGTCCTCTCTTGGATTCATACATCGAGAACCGCTTAACAATGGTATCAATGTATGTGGACTGGGTGAGACCAAGCAATCTTCTTGATCTATCTCTATAGATTTGTATTCCCAATACAAAAGATGCTTCACCAAAGTCCTGCATCGAGAACTTACTCGTTAACCATATTTTAGTTGATTGCAACATCTCTACATCTTCTGAATGAGTAGAATGTCATCAACATAAAGCACCAGGAATGTCACGGCACTCCCACTGACCTTCTTATACACACAGGTTTCCTCAATATTCTTAATAAAACCAAACTCTTTGATTGTACTATCGAATATGAGGTTCCAACTCCTAGATGCCAGCTTTAGACCATAAATAGATATTTGAATTTTGCATACCATATGCTCACTTCCGATAGATGTAAACCCTTCAGGTTGAGACATGTAAATCTTTTCCTCAATATTCCCATTAAGAAAGGCTGTCTTTACATCCATCTGTCATATCTCATAGTCATGCCATGCAGCTATGGCTAGCAATATCTTTATAGACTTGAACATTACAACTGGAGAAAAAGTTTTCTCAAAGTCAACTCCTTGTCTTTGAGTATAGCCTTTTGCTACCAATGGCGCCTTGAAGGTCAATACCTTCCCATCCGCCCCAAGTTTCCTCTTGTAAATCCATTTACACCCTATGGGAACAGTTCACTCAGGTGGATCCACGAGATTCCACACTTGATTTGAATGCATGGAATTCATCTCAGATTCCATTGCTTCAAGCCACTTGGATGAATCGGCATCAGATAACGCTTCCTTGAAGGTCAATGGATCAAATCCATGGTTAGGCTCGTCATGGCCCTCTTCAAGAAGCATACCATACCTGATAGAAGGTCTCGAGACTCTCTCGGATCTTATAAGATCTTGTATCTCCTCTCTTGGTTCTTCGGGTATGGGTTCTACAATTGTGGGTGTTTCTCGAACCTTTTCGAGTTCTATCATCTCCCATTTTCTATCCAATAGAAATTCTTTTTCCAAAAAGGTTGCATTCCTGGAAACAAACATCTTTGTTTCTTGGGGATGATAGAAATAATATCCAACTGAATTCCTTGGATATCCCACAAAATAACATAAAATGGATCGACTATCCAATTTATCTCCCACTACCTGCTTCACATGAGCAGGGCATCCCTATATTCTAAGATAAGAATATTTGGGAGGCTTACACATCCATATCTCATATGGTGTCTTAACAACTGCATTTGAATGAACATTATTCAACAACAGTGCCGTTGTCTCAAGCGCATATCCCCAAAAGGATGGCGGCAATTCCGTGAACCCCATCATAGATCGAACCATGTCCATCAAAGTCTGGTTACGACGCTCTGAAACACCATTCAACTGTGGTGTAGCAGGAGGAGTCCACTGCGAGAGAATCTCATTCTCCCTAAGATACTCTTGGAATTCGGAATTCAAGTACTCACCAACTCGATCCGATCGAAGTGACTTGATGCTTCGTCCTATTTGTTTCTCTACTTCATTTTTGAATTCTTTGAACCTTTCTAAGGTTTCAAATTTGTATTTCACAAAATACACATACCCATAACTCGAAAAGTTATCGGTAAAGGTGATGAAGTAAGTAGGTCCATGCTTAGTGGTGATGCTAAGTGGACCGCACACATCGGTGGATCAAATCCAATAGTCCTTTGGCTCGCTCCACTTGGCCCTTAAAGGGAATTTTGGTCATCTTTCCTTTTAGACATGATTTACAAGTTGTGAGAGAATTAATATCAGATATATCAAACATGCCTACTCCCACTAGCTTGTTCATCCTTCTTAGGGAAATATGTCCTAATCGAGCATGACATATTTGTGCCGAATTTAGAGTATCTTGTTTTCGCTTGTTTGTTGTTGTTATTGCTTGGACATTGTTTAGTGGAATATCTTTCAATTTTAAGTTGTGCAGATCGTTTTCAAGTTCTCCAGTACCAATCAAACATTCATTCTTGTAAATGTTGCAAACACCCTTGCTAAATAAACAAGAATATCCATCTTTATCAAGCATATAAATGGAAACAATGTATTTTACCAACTCTGGTACAAACAAAACATCTCTAAAAATTAACTTAAAATCATTGTTCAACAATAAGTAAACATCTTCTACGGCCTTGACAGCAACTCTTGCTCCATTGCCCATCCTCAAGAAGGTCTCACCTTCCCTAAGTCTTCTACTTCTTCGCATCACCTGTAAATCATTACAGAGATGTGAGCCACAGCCGGTATCTAATACCCAAGAAGTAGAGTTAATTGAAATATTTACTTCTATGTAGAACATACCATTTCCAGAACCTTTTTGGGCAAGATATTCTCTGCAGTTACGTCTCAAATGTCCAGGCTTCTTATAGTGATGACAGATATCAGCAGTCTTGTCAGCCTTAACTGGAGTGGCTGCCACAAGGGGATTCAGAGCTTGCCTCTTCAAGGACACGTTCTTCTTGGGACTTTGGAAAAAACGCTTCTTTCCCTTCCCATGTGGACCATTCTTCGTACCAGATGAAGAACCCACATAAAGATCCGAATTCTCTTTCTTGATGGAGGACTCAAATGTAACAAGGATATTCACCAACTCCTAAAGGGTAGGCTCCAGCTTGTTCATGTTGAAATTCACCACAAAAGGATCAAATGAGCTAGGCAGTGACAAGATAAACACGTCAGTGGTCAACTCCGATGGCAACGTAAAATCCATGCCAACGAGCTTGTCCACGAACCCAATCATCTTTAGGCCATGCTCATCACCGAGGCCCCATCTCGCATGCGTAAAGTGATTAACTCCTTGACGGTAGCATGCCTAAGAGGCCATGTTTGCTCACCAAAGGGCTCTTTGAGATGCATATGAATGTCAGCAGCATTCTTTGCATCCTAAAAACGCCTCTGCAGCTCATCATTCATAGAAGCCTGCATTTAACACTTCGCTCGCAAGTCATGGTCACACCAATCCTTGTAAGTCTGCAATTCCTCAGTAGTGCAGCTAGTCGGAGCCTCAACAGGGGGCAACTCAGTAAGTGTACATGCTATCCTTTCCGAATTCAAGACGATTTCAAGTTTCTTAGCCAATTGAGGTAATTAGGTCCAGTTAATATGTGTTTGTCGAGTATTGCGGATAATGGGTTATGAATCGAAGACATTGTCAAATTTGTACTGAAAAGTAAAACAGATAAATGTGAATGACTATTTTAAAATATTTAGTAAGATATAAAGTATGGATTTTCACTTCATAAATGTTTACTCCCACTGTTTTGACATTTTTCACTACCCTCTAGCGAAAACGGAAAACTCCTTTTCTCAGTAGGTACGTAAGGTCCAATTAGCAAATTATGATCTCGAATAATATCAGCTAATCATAATTTTTAAAAAGTAGTTTCCAATTGCATCTCCATGCAACCCTTTACGTAAAATTTTGTCTCACGTTTGATTAGGACTCAATAATATGACGTCGTTCATCTTTACGTGTCAAGCCTTATCCATCGATATTGAAACTTAATGGACGGTCGCCATGAGATCCCTCAATTATATGAGCCGAAATCATGGGAGTTCCACATAGTTCACATCACCATGTCAATAGATGTCACAGCCTTCCGGCGTCCAGGGCTCCCCCAATAATATGAGCCGAGCCCCGAGCACGAGTAGCGTTATCATGCACCCATTGTCGATGGAAGACATGGAAATTATAAACACCTTTTTAATTCTCTTTTTCGGGCTTGATATTAATTTTGAATCTTATTGAAAATGAGGGTTTCCAATTTTGAAAGGTCTCATCATTAATTTTATTTAAAAGCTCGCCATGTTTGATTGTATGTTTGCCGGATTCATGCAACTTTGTTATTATAAAATAATAACACACATACTCATTATTTATAATATATCATGCATATATTATAAACAGTAAACTAAACAAGGATGATCAATCGTCCCAATATTAATGGCCCGTTTGAGCTAAGCACGGGCCTAGGTCCAATCCTTGGGAATGCATGGGATGCAAATGCACAATTACATAAGCCTCTAATATTTATATGTCTTCGATCTTCATAATAATCAAGGCCACCATCTTCCAATCTTGATCTTCCAGTATAATAATATTTACAAATAAATATCAATGGCAAATAGGGATACATCTCATGGGGTGAGAACCGGCTATAAACCAAGCCCACTTATAAATTGATAGTTATTACAATCATTCAACACAAAATATCCTAGCATACACCTAGCAAATTGGTCTTGGGCTTTTTATCATCCTTCATGCATAATATAACATATCATACACTATCAATTAATTATCACAATAATCAATTGATTCAATATTATATATCTTGATCCAATCACTAACCGCCATGATTATAAACTAAATCAACAAAGTAAACAAACTCCTTTGTCTACTTTCTAATTAATTTATTTATAACCGAATTTTTTTTAAATCACCATTTACTATAAATAATTAAAGTCCAACTTCAATTATTTATTTTATGAGAAAATATGTACAACTTTTGTAGATTTAAATTTAAGAGCCCAATAAGACATTTTTCACCAAAAATTATTTTGGCCTATTTAAATTTCACAAATTATGTTAGCCATCTAATGGTCCAACAACCCAAGGTCCATGACACTTTGATATTCCAAAAAACTTTTGGAAATCCTAGTCGTCATCGCCGTTGTCGGAGCTCCGTCGCCGAATTCCGGCCAACAAATTTTTTTTTTAAACGGGGGTTCGGGCAGCCCCAAGGGCTACCCTTGCTGCCCGAAATGGGCGGCCCCCTGAAATGGGCAGCAACATGATGCCCGAAAACCTCACAAAAACCAGCCTTGATTTGTTGCAACGAATTATCTCATGCGGTTAGAAATAGTTCTCAATATAATATCATGTATTTGCCACACAAAATAGTAACCTTAGCTCTGATACCACTTGAAAGGGGATCGGTTATGGTGCCCGGAAATGCAACGGAAGTTTCAAAAAAGGTTTTCACAAGGAAAAATTCGAGCACCCCACTTTGATGTGTAGCAAATACGAAAAACACAAAAATGACTTCATAGTGTGTTTAGTAATTTTACCTATCAATCACAAAGATTGATTATTGGCTCCAACTAAGTTGTAAACAACTTAGCTCTTGAAGGGTTGACCCAATCTACAAGCTTCCTAGAGCACTCCTTACTCAAATGGATTCTTTTTCTTCAAATTAGGTCCACCACTAACAAGGTAGATTCACTCTAATTTTGCACTAGAAAAATTAGAGTATTTTGCATTGAGAAGTGTATGCAATCCTCAACAATTGAAGAAGAAAATTATGGAGAATAATGGTTGGAAGTTTCGGCCACTTCACATGGAGGAGAAAAAGGAGAAAACTTTTCTTGGTTGTGCAAAAAGTTAAGTGCATGTGAGACACATACCTCGTTTATTGAAAAAGTTGTCTTCCAACTCTTCACCTCCCCATGCATATTATTTGGACTTGTAACATTTACAAAGCCCATGGACTTTTATTTAAATGTCTCAAACACATTTGAGATTAATTAAATCTTACTTGAATTTACTCAAGCCCACTAATAGAATAATTATTTCTAATTGGGCTATACAAGACTTAAAATAAATTAATTCAACACTTGAATAATTTAATTATTTGGACTCTACTAGGTCCACTAGTGTTTAATTAATTCAACACTTGAATTAATTTAATTTAGTCCATGATAATGTTTATGAAAATCAGAATTTTCCAATACATTATTTATTTGGCCAACTTTTAATTTAGGAACAATTTCACAAATTAAAAGTTACATTCCCCTTATAGAAGTCATACTTCTAATTTTCTTTGTGCTTATAAAATCCTTTATAAGCCGTTTAACACATCGAACTATTTTTCTTCTCAACGAGATCTAGAAAATTAGCTCCTGTGTGACCCTCAATGGTTCATTGATACAACTAGCAGTGAGTTCACATCTCTATGTGATTCGAGACTAAACATGTCCTTATATGAGCATACCCCAATTGCTCCATTCTTACTTATCAACTCCTTGATAATAAGAACGTCAGAACTCAAGTCTGATAGTACCCAACCAATCATGTTAAATTCCTAGCAGCATCGCTTACATGATTCCCTAGATTTCAAATGATAGTGCCTGCAAGAACCATTATATTATGGTTAGCGCACAGTACGGTCCTTTTAACTCGTATATCCCGATCGATTCGGCAACTATTGATATATCGAGAGTTGTCAAAGAATCGATATTATGTGTCATGTTGTAGTTGCATCGATGGTGTAATATAAGAAACCCCTTTCTTAATTACCACCATAACTCTGATAAGAGATTTCAAACTACACACACATAGGATATCCATACCCAAAGGTAAGCGGTGAATCTCCGACTACAATGCTTTGACTCCTATATGTTTCGACAAAACACCCAACCTTGCCACCTGATGACCCCATATGAGTCGGTAAACAAGTCAAAGTGCAAAGCTAGCATATAGACTCTCAATGTTGTCCCGGGTCATAAGGACTAATGATGTACAACTATAAACTAGGACGTTTTCACTCGATAAGTGAGAACCACTTGGAAAGTCCTTTATGGAGGGTAGTTCAGTGCACTCTACAAGGAGCACCTATCTGCATGCTCGAACATCACAATGTCTCCTACCAATGAAACATGGTACTCACATCGCAGATACTAGTCTCAAACTTGAGCAGACTTTATCCTTCTTTGCGGCGGCGGAATCGACTAGGAACTGTTTAGAATATACAGTATTCCAAATATGTGTTTCACGATACTCATCATATGAGCACCTCATATTCTTTCTGCTATTTGTATATTCAAGGACTTTATCTATGCAACAAGCATGTGTATACAGATAAAGATGTGCCAAAAAAATAATTTCAAATATTATTAAAATAAAGATTGTTTATACATAGAGTTTCAATGTGAACCCTCAGCCAACACTTGGCTCGACGAGCACCTACTCTAACAGCGTCATCCCTCAGCATGTAAGCGGCACACCTGACCCGGTCGCCATCCATAATCTGCAAGTACGGGAAGTGTAGCTCCAAAGACCGAATCCAAGCCTCCGCTACAAAAGGATCAGTTGTGCCCCTGAACTCCTTCGGGTTGAGCCGTCTGAATAGCTCATAGATGTCGGTTTGAGGTCGGGGAGCCTGCTCCATAAGCCTAGCAATACCCTCGAGTACACGGGTATCTGCGTCTCCTGGCGGCGGTGGTGGTGGTGGAGGAGGTCGGCCTCTGCCGCCTCCTGGGGTATCATCCTGACGGTCTGTACTAGGGGCGCATGTGGGAGTCATGATATCTGAACATAGTCCAAATTATAAACGCAACCCATCATGCAATTTAATCTAGTTTTCAAAACATTTCAATCCTTAAATCATGAAAGTGGCTAAACATGTACTGTAAATCATAAATCATGTAATCATGCAGATGATATCATTAAAACATTTAAAATGTGTTAAATATATAAACTTACAGACTTGAGACTTGAAGACTGAGCTGCAGAAGATGGCGGTGGCACAACCTTATACAGGACCCTTGCTCTGATACCGACTGAAACGTCTACTAATTTTTTTTGAAAAGCTAATTTTCGAAAATGACATTTACAAGCATGCATGCTATAACTGCTGTAAATCACACCTTCTTAAAATAAGAGAAATCACTGCAGTTAAAATAATCTCAAAACTCCCGAAGAATCATCAACATAAAAAAATACATAGTTTGAAACTATCCAAAACACTCATATCTCATAAACATGATGTGCGGAAGAAGTAAGGTCCTTGGGTTAGCGTGCGCGCATCTAGCCCTGCATACGGTCTTCAGCACCTCCAAACTCCTAATCAACATGCTCACCTGCATCATTCACAACTAGTGAGTCTAAAGACTCAACACACCTGTAATGTTATAGCAAATACATATACATAACAGGCAACAGTGAAATGTACTATAATAAAGATACGTTTCATGATCTTATAAAATCATATGCATAATCATGGTCTGTTAAAGCATAAACATTTCATAACATATCAACATATACATGTTCGTTTTCTTAATTTGAATTCCGTTCATTAGTTGTGACTTTCGTATCATCGTATTAGGCGATGGATCCATCTACGTGTAACCGCGATACCCGGCGGCGGGGACATCAGCGACAGCATTACCCGTCCACTGAGCCTTGACCTTACATATTATCGTATTAACGTATTCGTATTAGTCACAACCAACTCCCTTCCTTCAAAAACATGTAATCATATTCATCACTAAATAAAAACATGCATATAGTAAATTTTTCTTTAAAATCAAGCATGCAACGTAATTTTCGTATTTACATAAAAATTCGTATCCATAATAACATAAACGTTTAAAACATGTAAAATCATGTTTAGGGCGTTGCCAAGACTGCTAAATCTACCCGAAGATGACCACGCTTAAATCATAATTCAAAGGTTCCTAATCAAGCTTCGTATGACCTAATCTAACCATCACTAAACTTGGTCATAACGACGTATTATTACACAAACGAGAGAATAGCACTTAAACCTAAAGCTCCCCAAACCCTGGACCAGCGCTTAGGCACTGACATTGTGGCAATGCGGAGCTTGGTTAGTGCCTAGGCACCTGGCGTCAGCACTGCAGCGCTACCTATTTCGAAGCACAAGTGCTGCGGCGCCTAAAGGGAAGCGCCGGGGCGCTAACCCTGCGATAGAAACGACCCCAAACAAACAATGCCAACATCTACCCTACTCTCAACCAACCCAAGCAAACCTCGAACCAAAATTTTCTAGCCCACCTTTGGACCCTCCTGGATCAACCTAACCCAAGCTCACTGGCCCATGCACGCTGCAAGACACGAACGATTGCTAGCCACCACCATAGCACCAACCGAGAACAACCCTAGCATCATACACTCCATCGGCCTCTTCCCTAAATGAAGCCATGTTCGAGCCATCCTAGGCCATGGCTAAGACCCACCAAGGTCTAGTCTAGGGCTAGAGACGACCCTTGCACAACCGGCGTACCAAAATTTTCCGATCTAGCCATGAAGCCCTAGTTCCTTCACTCAAAACCAATCGGCCCTTCCTCTAACTAACCGTGACTCGACTCCAGCTCTGAGTCCCCTCTTGTCCTAAACAGCCCTCTAACACAAAAATTCGACAGTCCCTTGCACAAGGACATGAAAATGTGAGTTGTACACAAGATTAATGCATGTTCATGTCAAAACTTTTGCAAAAACGATGCTATATGATAGACCAACAAAATTTCATGCAAAAACATATACCAAAACACATAGATGGTGTAACTGATGAGGAAAGAATGATACAAGGTGTGCCTTAACATTTTATGCTAAAAAACTTGATGATTCGCGCGTAGGGATTGCACTGAAAGGGCGGGGGAAGGTTTCTCAAAAGCTACTGAAGAAACCGATGAGATGCTATTATTTCTCAAAAAATTGAGGCTGCTAATGGAGGGAAGGGGCGGCTACAGCTAGGTTTAGGGTTAGGGTTTAAGGGTGTAGGGTTTAAGTAGGTAATACATGCATAAATGGGCCCTAGCCAAATTAAATGAATTTTTAAAAAAATTTTAGGCCCACTAAGCACTAAAATAAACCCATCAAACCCGAACACACTTCTAAAAAATATTTTGTTTTGGTACGTTTTTGAAAATATTGCCCGAAGCCTCAAAAAGTCTTCCAAATCGGTAAAATTTGTGTAGCGGTTTAAAATACGTCCCAGCGAGTAAAAATACCCAATCAAGGTCCATTTTTGAAATTCTCCCTTAAATTCACCTTATATTAAATAATTAAAAATAATTATTCAATAAAAATATTTTCCTGATTATCCCCCAGTCTCCGTTACTTTTTTTAGCGCGAAATGCTTCTAAACACCCTAATGCGTGAAACTTAACAATAATCATGAAATAAACTCTAACCATGGAATAATCATGCATGAAATGCATAAAAATCATTAAACACATATTTTTCAATAAAACCATAGATTGCATGCAGTCGGGTTACGTCCTTTGAATTTCCTAGACCTTACATCTTCTCAGCTGGTCCTTTATCAGTTGGTTTTGTCTAGTTCATTTCTCTTCTTGCCGCTTGTTCCTGCTGCCTCTGTCTGCTATTCTTCCCCATTTTTTTCAACACCGACCACTCTTGTGAATAGTAGGAATGCTGAACTTACTTGAACGAACATTTCAGCAAGTTGTTGTTGCATTGAGTCAATATTTTTAGAGAGATTGGTATGAACAAAATCAATGTGATTGCTGAGTTGGTCTTGTGAAGTAAACAGAACAAGAATTGTAACCAATTCTCTTTTGATCTTTTCAACTGAATAAAAAAGAACAACCCCATCCTTGTTCAGTTTCTTTAAGTCCATCATTGTATGTTCTTTCAAGGAATCCAAACTTAAAAAATGCAGTGTTGAGTTGATTTGATCTGACTAATGCTTGAACCAAGATTGCTTAGTTATTAAACTATGGTCTCCAGCATTAAATCAGCGTCGAGGGGTCTTTCAGGAGAAAATTCTTCAATGGGATTTTTTTCTTTCCCCTTGCCCTTCTGAGAGTATTCCACAAATGCAAGCTGATTTGGAGCAATATCTTGGTCAATATCAGCGGAAAATTTTTCTACTGTCGCTTCTTGAGCTGACTGACTGGGAGGGTGATCCTGATGATCAGTGGAAGAGTTGGATTGCATGACAGTATGTTGAGCAGCAAGTAACTGAATAGTAGCTTCAGTCATATAGAAAGTCTCAAGAATCAGCTAATCGATAGATGGCAGAGTATGTGCAGCTGTTGGTTCCTGGACTGAGAGGTTTCAGTTTGTGCTTCTGCTTCTATTGTTGGTATAATAATTTGATCTTCAATATGTTCAACAACGTCATTAGCAACAGAGTTATCTTTGAACTCCATTTGAATTTCCTCGGTGATTGAGTGCAACATATCATCTAAATTTGCTAGTGTCATAGTTCTTTCAGAGAATGTAGACGACTGTGCCGCTGGTTCTGAGATCGGGAGGATAGTCAATGCAGTAGATGAGGAGGGTTGGTCATCGGTGTAGAGTGGAGCAGGTACGACGAGAATTGTTTCATCGAATTGAACTTGGAACTGATTCTACTTCAGCTAGAGCCATTGGTTGCTCCTCTGCAATTTCAGTTGGAATGTCCTCCTCAGCTGATGATGATTCGTTGGTCCTTATTTCAACATGGAATTGATGTTCCATCTCCCAAATCTTTACTTTCATTTGAAGGGAGATAAGATCAGTGTCCAGTTGTTGAAAGACTACTCTATCTTCATAAGCAGTAGGACCAGCAGGATCATAGTTGGCCTTTAATTCAGTTGTTACCACAGCCTGCCTTTGGATTCTTATAAGATCAAAGAGGTATGGTCGTCTCTCCATGGCCTGGGTGACCGTAGTAACTTTAACAGCTGATTCTAAGGAGATGAATTTCTTCAAAATCTTCTTCTTCTTTATCTTCTTGGCAAGTGTGACGGCGCGAGAGTTCACCCATTCGTTGAAGAGGTCCAGCTTCCGTTAGGCTTGCTCATTGATATCTTGCATGAGAAGATCAATTTGCTTCTGAATGGCATTGCTGGATCTTGGTTTCTCAATCAGCTTTGCTTTGCCTTTTGTACCAGTTAGAACATGAGGCAAATCCAGTGTCGAATGAGTTGTGTCCATAGCTTCTCTGATGATTAATTCTTTTGAGCAAGCCGGAGGTAGAATTGTAGGACAGACAACTGTTGTGAGATGAGTTGGGACTACTGTCAGTTTCATATTTTCCCCAAAATCAGTGATGATAGAGGAGGGGTGAACGACTACAGTTGTTTGCTTTGGTGGGGTAACTGTTTGAACTGACTGAAGAGGAACAACTGAGAGCTGTTGTTGAGCTTCGGAAGGCAACAATCGCAACTCAGGAAGAGCTCCAGGAGTAGCAGTAGGTTTGGTCTTCTGCGAGACTTGGGGGCAGCAGCTGGTTTTATCTTGTTAGTTTTCTTAACCTTTGCTATTGATTTGGTAACCCCAGTCTTCTTCAGATGCACTTTGGAGGCTGCGAAAATCTTAAACTTGATTAGTGAATAAGAGTGTACTGGAGGTTCCCTGATTCCTCAATGAGCCTACTCAACTGAAGTGCGAAGCCTTTGGACTGCTTTGAAGTTTGAATCACGTTCTTCAGAATTGAGAAGATGATTGATGACTAGTTCATCTTTATACCTTTGACAATTACATCCTAACTTGAAATTTTTCAAGAGTTAGGGAAGCAAAGGATCCGGCCTTTGCTAGAAGACCCTTGGTAACGATATCTGCCAGTTGTTGGTATTCTGGCTTCAGTTCTTTCTTGGGATCAGACACTTTGATCTTGTCCCCAGTTGCAAATAGAGTAGTCTGCATTTCCTCAATTGCAGCAGCTGAAACCTCTAAGAAGCTTGAGAGGCCTACAGTTGGCAGCTGAAACAAGTTTCTGAAGAAATCTTCATCCACAATCAGAGTGTGAACAATTACCTTCATGTGAATCTTCTCGTCAGTTGTGACCGAGCTTGATTCGTAGATGGAGGTAATTTCAGTAGAGTAGATTTCTTGATTTGCTAACCCTAGAAAAGTGTGAAGCCCAAATGCTTCGATCTTCTCAAAGACGAGCCGAAATGATTATTCAGAATGAGCAAATATTGATTCAAAATCGACTGCAACTGCGTTGGAAAGGTAAGCAGGAATGTGCGATGCCATTTGATTTGAGTTTTGCTGGAAAATGATAAGAGCACAACTGAGTACGGAATTTTGAAAATGGTGAGGTACTTTCTGATAGACGGTTTCTATTTATATCCATGACCTTTCAAAATTTTGGACACTTGGCAGTCCGTGAGAGGTTTTGATCAAATAAATAGGATAATTTGATAATCAACCTTTAATAACTGGTTAAACTGGTTTAGATGAGAACTGATAAACGTTTGAAATTATAAAAGTTAAATGAGTAAATTTTACTTGGTCATGTATTTAATCAAAGAATTTTAACACGAATTAAAATTTGTGTACATATGAGATAAGATCAGTTTATTCAGATACTAATTGATCAGTTCGAAACTAATGCAGTTTAGTTTATGAATGACTGATTTATTTTCTAATCAGTTGTCATGCTTAAATTTGATATTCCTCCTAAATTGAACATACTGCAAAGTCAAGTAATTTTATCCTTGGAAGCTGAGCAGTTGGAGGATGACGAAAGACTCTTAGCATTCTCCTGTCACTTCAACAGTCACCATAATGAGTGTGACCCTTCGTATGGTTAGAATCTATAAATAATACTAAACAGTTGAAGGATGAAATCACTTCAGATTCTTTTAAAAAAAAATTTCAGCTAAGTAAAATATGGATGGAGCTAGCAGTTTTTTTGAACCAGATTTTGCTGAAGAGTTTAAATGAGCCATAGTGGCCAGTCGCAAGAAAAAATATGAGGACGATGTCTTGGAGAAGACGATGTTAACCTGGTCCAAGCTTCAGGAGCTGCAACTCTTTAGGGAGTTAGGTCTCCCTTGTAGAGGACCTGTTTCCACAAGGAAGCTTGTTGCAAGGGAGAGGAAATACCAGCACCGTCTAGATGTCCCCCATGCTGCTGACATCTTCAAGGGTGAAGTTGACTACCTCCTGATGATCTTCAAGGAACAAAAGGTTCGGAGAAGGATTGCCTTCTCAGATGAATTATTTAAGACCACCACTGGCAGGATGGACGCATGTATGTCCTTCTGGAGGGATGCTGTAGGTAGGGAAATAGATGTTGCAAAATCCAGAACAGTAGGGCTAAATTAATTTAATGAAATAAAAGTTTATTTTCTTTATTATGCTTTTTGTGTTCATGATTTCTTTTTCATTCTTTCCAAAACTAAATCCTGGAAGTAAATAACATATTAAAATGTTAAATAGATCAAGTTAAATCAATTAATCCAAGTATATTTCGGAAATAAGAAAACTTAGCGTCCGGTAGAGGTTTTGTGAATATGTCTGCTGTTGTTTTTCAGTTGAGATATACTCAAGTCTGATATTCTTATTGAGAGCATGGTCTCTGATGAAATGGTGTCTGGCATCATTATTCTTAGTTCTAGAAAGAAGAATTGGATTGTATGTAATTGCAATAGAGCTGGTGTTGTTGCAGAAGATTGGTGACTCTTCAGCTAGTTCTCTATAATCTTTCAGTTGCTGCTGAATCCAGAGCAGTTGGGCCCAACAATTTCCAGCAGCTAAATATTCAGCTTCAGTTGTGGATGTAGCTATGGATGTTTGCTTTTTGCTGAACCATGATATCAGTCTGTCTCCTAGAAACTGACATGATCCACTTGTACTTTTGCGATCTAGCTTACATCCAGCATAGTCTGCATCTGAATATCCAACTAAGTTGAAATATGAGTCCTTATCATACCATAAGCCCATATTTTGTGTGCCTTTTAGATATTATAATATACGTTTGGCAGCCAGGAAATGCGATTATTTAGGACTGGCCTGAAATCTAGCACATAAATACAAGGAAAAATATAATATCGGGACGACTAGCAGTTAGATACAATAGAGAGCTTATTAAACCTTTGTATACTGTCATCTCAGTTGATATTCCCCCTTCATCTTTATCTAATTTAATTGATTAGCTCATGGGAGTGGATGTAGCTGAACATGTTTCCATGCCAAATTTCTTTAGCAATTATTTCATATATTTGGTTTAACTGATAAAGATACCAGTTTCTAGTTGCTTTACTTGCAAGCTGATAAACATAAAAAATTGTACATTAACTAAATATTTTATAATATAAATTTATAGTTTTTGTTTTATTAAATGTTTAAATATTATATGTTTTATAATAAATTGTATAAAATATAAGTTTTTGTGTAATTATATGTTTTTACTATTTCTACAGGTTCGATAAAACAAGAATAACTTTGGCTTTGCAAATGGGATTAAGATGATTCTTGGACTTGTAGAAAGTTGATTTTAATATCTATAATTTTGGTGGCAAGAATGAGATAAAAAACTTCTCACAATTGGGATCAAATTAAGCAACAAATAAAGTTACCAAAGGAGTGACAGTTTTACCATGCTAGAGCATTTTGACTATATCTCTCAAATTACTTGGTCAAACGGTAACAAAAAAATACCACAATTCAAACAACTCAATTATCTACATGTTTTGTTTTATGTGGAAAAGCCAAATCGGATGGGAAGATTTTCAAAAGTGATGTGTATTATGACATAATTTCTTGGAACACAAATGAAGATTTATGTGTACAAAATAATATTTTATTTGTAGTTTGTTAGAGTAGATGCCCTGTAAGCCAACTTTTGGCTAGAGAATTTATTGACTCGGTTGTAATAAACAATATTTATTTTAATATAATACATTATTTCGTGGTTTATTATTTCTTTATGTGTATACCCATGTGATCAACATAGATAAAAACCTTGATTATACTTTAATACAAATGAATCGTAATTCGATGTTGAAACTCATTTGTAAACACTGTATAATCTAAATTCGTTCCTAGTCGATTCAGCCGCCTAAAACATGGATAAAGGTCGCTTGAGCTCGAGACTATCATCTGTGATGTTGTGTACCGAGTTTCTTGGTAAGGGTATAGAGATGTCCAAACATGCAGATGGGTAGTCATATGATGAATATACCGAACTACCCTCCTTAGGACTTTGCAAATGGTTATCATTCATCAAGAGAATAAGTCTATGGTTAGGATCGTACATTATTATTCCTTACGACCCGGGACAAAATTGAGGCTCTATATGGTAGGGCTGTGCTTTGACTCGTTTACTGATTCCAGGAGGGTCATCAGGTGGTGAGATTGGATACAGTTGCGACACATGTAGGAGCCAGTGCATTGTAGTCGAGAATTAACTGCTCACCTACGGGTGTGGATACCTGTGTGATCTGATGAAATAATAATGCATGGAATCTCTGGCCAGAGTATAGGATGTACATTGGAGAAGGAGTTCTCCAATTGTACATGCGATGCCACTATTTATTATCAAAGATGTGTTACAGAGTTATCGAATTCTTATGCAACCCTCGATGAACCAATGGTTGCAGATTCGATCGTGATATCTGAGATGAAGGGACCGTACTGTACGTTAATCATAACCGACAGGTTCTTGTAGGCACGATAAGTGATACCTAAGGAATCATGGGACGATGCTACTAGACGCTTTTACCATGATTCGATGGGTTTAATTAGAAATATGATTTCTGACATTCTCATGATCAATTGTTGATACATAGAATGGGGCAAATTAGGGTAAGCCCGAACAAAGTATTATGTTCTGAATCACAAAGAGTTATGAACCCACAGCTAGCTATATCCCTGAACCGTTGAGGGTGTGGCGCTCCAAACCTCGCCACGTAATCATACAACAAGTTACGTCATATGCATAAAAATTTTCTTTTCAACGACGTAATAATATAATACATATACGACAAAATAGTGCAATCACCACACTATCTACGTCAGTGTCGCAGAAACAGTATAATAAATACACACATACAACTCAAATAAGAAAATAAGTTATACTGTCTCTATCTACTATTATCTACAGGACTGTTTGACTAGACACACCTAGTCCTCACCACTATCCTGTCTCACGGCATAGTCCTATAACCTGTCCAACAGAACCCCAAAGGGTAAGCATACACAACAATCATCATCGAAATACATAACAGTTATATTATCAACAATATAAAATATAACTGGAATGATAACAGAAATACCCCTTTTCTGTTTCTGGACAATCAAGTCACCAACGATATCAATGTCATCACTCTCATACTACTGCAACAACAACATCGACGATACGTCACACCCCAACACCGGCGACAGCAATATCGTCGAACGAACAACAACATCAACGATACGTCGCACCCCTATTCCGGCGACAGCAATATCGTCGAACGAATAACATCAACGATACGTCGCACCCCTACTCCGGCGACAACAATATCGTTGAACGAACAACATCAACGTGACGTCTCCCAACAACGACAGTCAACAATATCAATAATAATAAACAACGACAGATATAATATCAAATCACCCAATTCCAGTGATTTATCATCGTTCAACGCAATAGTATTTAACAATACTAAACAATAGCAACGTATGCTCGTATGTCAACACGTACCTGATAATCGAGTATATATAAGATCTGGCTATTTCTTTGATCCCGAGGCTTGTGATGTATCTAAATAATTCAACAACAATTATCAGACTATTATCATCGTATCAACACAATCATAACAGCCTCAATATATAACATCAAATAGTCCAACAACAATTAATACAACAAAATATAAAACTCGATTATAAATTCTTATCGTTCAACACTTTAATATTCTGGTGTATTTAATTCACAATACTACCATCAAATACACCGTAATTAATTAACTTCAAATAATAGGCTATTTTACAAAATCCGTTAAACTACGAAAACTTTATATCAGCGTGTAGCCTATACTTCGTAGACTCCGAATATATAATCAGAATTAATAATAACTGACAAACAACTCTCCAATCTCAATCCAATTATTAAAAATCCCTATTTATAATAAATTAGGAATAATTCAAAATAACACCACTATAATCTTGTTTACTTCGTTAAAATCATACACTATTCAACAATCTTCAATTTCTGTATGATTTAACAATTTATCGGATTTATTCCAAAAATAGACGAATTTCAAACATCACCAAAAATATAAAATTTATACCTCAAATCGAAGACCTCGTGTCAACGATTCTAGAACTGAAGTCGGTTCGTCGATTGGATAAACCGATAAATCGCAAGATCGAAAGGAAAAAAAATCGAAAACCTTCTTTATCTTCTCTCACCTCTCTACTATATCTTTCGGTTGAATGAATGAAATTCATTCGAATTCCAACGTCTTTTAAAGTTGTCTTTCTCTTTTCTTAATATTATAATAAAATAATAATATAATATAATATATAATATTGAACAACTAATCAAAATAACTGAAATTAACTGAACTGAAGATTCGTAAATGATAGTTGCCCGAACTGAAGATTAATTCATAAATAATAAAAGGCAACTGAACTGATCAAAGCTAACTGAAGTTGTGTAGTCAACTGGACGATCAGTTGAGACTGATCAGTTACACAACAATCAGTTAATCCTATCGGCTATAAAGATTCAACTGATAAATCAGCTTGAAACATCATCAGTTAAGGAACGTAGCCAACAACCGACAATTGTACAAGAGCATACTTCAACTTGTAGTAGGAACGTCTCATTTTAGAATAGTTATAGTGTACGATTTTCAGAAGAATATTGACGTGTCTATTCAATGGATATAAAGATTCAAATATATTCATTGTTACCGTTGGAAGCAAAGCCTATAATGTCACGCCCCGATACCGGGGTGTCGGTGACATCCGACATTGTTTATCAATTTTCATGAAAATAATGAAGCCTCGTAGCAATAGCCAAAAACCAGTATTTTCATAAAAATATTTTCTTTACAATGACAACAAAATAAAATTTTACATCACCAATGCAGAAGCGAAATACAAATGAAATACAAATTTAATCCTAGATCTCTTGATGCGTTCACCAGCCCCAGAATGCTTCTTGCTCTTCATCATTCACTTGTTCCTCAGTCTTACTGGGAAGAGATGTAAGGGTGAGTGCTTTAAGAAACACTCAACAAGTCGGGGCCGATCGATTTCCCCAAATACATATAGAGATATTTTTAAAGGCATCTTTTAACAGATTTTCAAAACTTATTACATTGACTTATCATAAATGAACTGAATCAAATTCGAAATGTGAGGCAGAGATTATTAGACAATACAGAACAACTCAGAACAATCAAAACACTGTTACTCATCTTATTTTCCAGGGTCAAATTGTCCCCCCATATGTTAGTCCTCTAAGGGGTGAGGTCAGAACAAAGTTTTATACCCACTGATGGGGGCCAGACAGAACTACAATTTTTGTTCCATATCCAACTCGAATTGTAACAGTGTATCACAAAATCGGATTTATCGAACAGAACTTATCAGAATTTTGAAAGAAATCAGCGGAATCAAAGAACATCGAAACCGGAAAGAACATATCATACATCGATTGAGACTTTAAAAAGAAGATAGCATTTTTCGAAAATTAATGGACACACATGTAAGCATGTCATGATATATTTGTACAAAGTTTAAGTTTACAAGAAAAGTACATAGCAAAAACCCACTTACGGATAGTTTAAAAGTATGGTACGAAACTTGTTCAAACTTGGACGAACGGTGACTGAATTTGGACAGGATCCTCACGACAGTATAAGCAGTAATTCACTGCATGAAATAGCCGGAACAAACCTTCCTTCTTCTTCTCCAATGGCATCGGCCGAGAGGTTGAGTTTAGGGGAGAAAAGCCGAAATTTTAGAGGCTTGTGAGGGATTCTTGGAGTGCAATTGTTGTGAGGTTTAAGGTGATATTTATAGAAAAAAAATGGATGTTGGTCTCCTCCATTTAGCCAAACCTTGAAGCCCAAACATGCATATAAATGTGGTCAAAACTCTATCCATTCTCAAGAGACTTCTTGATTTACTAAAGGGACAATTCTTGCACAATAAATTTTTCCAAGCCTCCTAGCTTTTCTCTTAGCTCCATTTTTGGTTCTTTTAGGACAAGGAGGGATGAGATTCTTTGAGCTAAAAGATTGAGTTCATGAGCTGGGGGTTTACTCCCCCGGTGATGACTCATCGATTGTTGTGGTTTTCTTGTAGCGTAGATCCTCTTCGAGTTAATCTTCGAGCTTTTGAGTTACTTCCTCGAGCCGTGTTAGTTGAAAATTTAAGTTTATAGTTGATTTTTATGATTAAGTTTAAAGTTTTGAGGTTCATGTCGAGTTTTATGACTTACATGATTTGCTACAAAATTTCGAATCCTCACATCCCACCCTCCTTATTGGAAGTTTGATCCTCGAAACTTGGATTAGCTAGATCCTTTAAAGAGATGAGGATACTGAGTGCACATTCTTTCTTCTAATTCCCAAGTTTCTTCTCGTTCAGTATGATTTTACCACTATATTTTGACATATGGGATTGTTCGATGTCTCAGCACTTGATCTTTGGTGTCCACTATTCGTGAAACGTCCACTACTTTTTTTTCTAATCATAAATCATAAACTCGAAAATACTAACTAAATAAAATACTTAACATATTCATAGATCATAATAATTTAACATCTAAATTCTCAAGTGCATAACAAAATCCTAAATCATCAATTAACCAAAACTCCTAAATCGACCTTTAAAAAGATCAACTGACAATAAAATAAAACATAAAAATATCTCTTATAAAATCATTAACATCAATCCTTTAAATCTTTTATCTATGTAGCTAATGCAAAAATAAATGGCCCTCGGGAGTGTACTGCTGCACTCAATCCACTCAATCGTCTCACCTCCCATAATATCATCAAATCCTGCATCATACAAACCTAGTGAGTCTAATGACTCAGCACGTTCTAAACATGAATGGCAAATAATATATATACAAGCACAAGCATTTAAAAATCATATTTTTATTTAAAATAGCTTTTGAATATAAATAAATTCTATAAAATCATGTTAAGCATAAATAAATAATAAATCGTAAAATCATTTAAAATAGCTTTTGAGCATAATCATTTTAATCGTAAAGTTTTCAATCATATATCATTTGTCACAGTCAATTCACATCCTTCAAAATATTTTTCCTTTTCTTTTAAAATCGTAAAATATCATAGCTTTACAAAAATAGCATTTTAAATAGTAAAAATTGCACAGCTTTACAATAAATCAAAAAATATCATATTTTCATCAAAATCATCATTTAAAATCATAAAATATCATTTAACATGCATTATGATCCTTCGGGACGCTACCAAGATTTTACGTAATTCTCAAGTGTAAAATGATCGTTTTGGCCCAAGACGTAAAAATTCTCAATTTTATCTTTTTATTAATTTTAATCACATGGGCTTATCCCAAATAATTATTTTAGCTTAAATATATTTTTTCATAATTTTATTCAGCTTAAATCTAGGCGTTTCAATTAATTTCATAATTAACTATTCGTGATGCGTTTAAATCTCGAATAAATTCAAAACTCAATATTTTCTTTCCAAACTTTAAAAATAACCTTTTTATTACCTGTGAGCCATGAACCACACCCATGGAACCATGGTTCCAATTTTATTCTTATTAAATCGAAATATGACCCTTATGTGAACAACCCGAGCCATCCCTCAATTTACTCGAGCCATGGTCAAGACACCTCAAGCAAAACCCAAGCCAACCAATCTAGGCACCCTACTGACCGACCCCAAGCCATTGACCTGCCCTTTGTCTTACACAATCACTCCTGCCCCTAGACCTGAGCTGCACATGATATCTCCTTGGCTCACTAGGACTCCTATCCCACGTAAGGACCCTCTTGCTACTTAACCACCGAACCCCTCAGACCCTCACCCTCCTTGGACCCTGCTCAGAGTCACCCAAACCCAGCCCAAGCCCTCGAACCAGTAGCGCGAGCTCTTCAATCAGAAACAGGTTGCGCACCCCTCCCTCAAGAGCTTCTAGTGTCCTAGCCTTACTAGGACTCTACCACTTCAGCAGTCACCGAGTCCTGCACATCCTCACCGACCCTGGACCATGCCCAGACCAAACCAAGCCCAGCACAGACGACTGAACCCCTGCAGCGAACCACTTGAATCAAGAGACAGCAGCTGCGCCCACAAGCTGCTTCCCACGACTGCTGCTGTTATCTTGTGTGGAGGTTCCTACCAAGGCCACCATTGAGCCCAGCACTTCATAGCCCTCACTGGACCATCCTAAGGTACCGTCCAGACCACCTAGCCCACCCCTCTCTCAAGCCTCTCTCTGAAAACTCTCGGCCAAACAATAGCACACCCACGGGAAGAGTCCTATCCAGCGAGGACTCTTCTCCAGCCATGCTGCGCGAGTCCTAGCCCTACTTGAACCCTTCCTAGGACCTAATCACATCCCATACAAACCCTCCTCAAGACGTGGTCGAGCCCCATAGCCCCATGCACCCTAGACGAGCCCCTTAAATCAAGTGCAACCCAAACAAACCTTCGGTCCTCTTCTGGTTTTTCCCTCGGTTTTTCAATTTGATTTCCCTATTATTTTTATCATGTTTTAACCATATTTTATTCATATAACATCCTACTTTGGCAGCTTACTCGTTGGATTAAAAATATTTTACATAAAAGCGTAAAAACATTGTATTTTTGAAAATAAACGTTCTATCGTAAAAATATTCAAACACATATTTTTTCATGCATATTATGATTTGTATGATGTTTAAAAGAGTTTAGAAAACATTTCTTTGCTTTTATATCGTTCGAATACTCGATCGTTGGAGAGGGTGCGAAGTTGGACGATAGGACGACGAAGAACCCTAGCTTTTCTTCCCAACCTTATTTTGAAAATTTTGAGAGTTAATGGTGTGTGATTTCGGCTGCAAGGGCTGAATTATGGTGTTTGGGAAGCCTATGTATCTTATTTATAATTTAATCAACATGTTAATGGGCTTTGGTTTTGGGCTTGCAAGCTTCAGGGTAATTGGATCTAATAATACTTATTTAATTAAAACATAAAATTTTATAAAATTAGTTTCCAAAAAATAATATTTTTGATCTTTTAAAACTCCTTGTTTGCCCAAAATCGGCTTCCTGGGAAAAATCTAGCTCAACTCGTAAAATAATTCGAACTCTAACATTTTTAGGAAAATTAAATCATTTTTAATCATATTAGGAAGCCTTGCAAATATTTAATGAAAAATACATATTCTTGTCTTGGTCGTCTCCAGACTCCTTTCCCATGTCTATTATCGATTATTCGGGTAAAATACTTAATTTCATGAAATCATGTCATATTATCATTTAATCATGCAATCATAACTTTAATCATTTAATAAAAATCATGCAAGCATTTAAAATCAATTAAATAAAACAATTAAGCAATTAAAATAATTTGCATGCATGTGGTTTACGTAGATTGGTTTTCCGGACGTTACAATTCAGATTAGGACTTCTTCATATTTCAGCTCTTCTTTCAGGTGTCCTTCGATTATCAGCGGTGCAACTTTAAGAATGTGACTTGGATCGGGGACATATTTCCTTAGTTGTGAGACGTGGAAGACGTTGTGAATTCTGGACATGACTGGTGGTAAGGCCAGTCGGTACGCTAGGGTTCCCACTTTTTCAAGTATTTCGAAGGGCCCGACATGTCTTGGATTTAGTTTTCCGGACCTGCTGAACCGAACAACTCCTTTCATAGGTGAGACTTTTACATAAGCTTTTTGACCGATCTCCAATTCCAACGGTCTTCGCTTTAAATCAGCCCAGCTCTTTTGTCGATCTTGAGCTGTTTTGAATATCTCTCTGATTATGGCTACTTTGTCAATGGTTACTTGAAAAAGCTCAGGTCCAGTGACAGTCTTTTCTCCGACTTCATCCCAATACAGAGGTGACCTACACTTTCAGCCATACAATGCTTCATACGAGCCATTTCGATACTACTGTGATAGCTGTTATTATAGGAAAATTCTATCAGAGGTAACTATTCGCTCCAATTTCCATGAAAATCCAGAGCACATGCCCTTAACATGTCCTCGAGGGTTTGAATTGTCCTTTCACTTTGCCATCAGTGTAGAGCCCAAAATCAGTACACGTAAAATCCATGCATTTATTTAATTGTTAAATCATTTATTTAAATTTAAAATGATTTTTAGTGATGCATGACCTGTTTAAATTGCATTATTTTAAATTATGTATGTTTATGTGATGCACATTAAAATATTTTCTCGATTTTCATGTTTCAGGTGATTATTCGATGCGGGACCGAGGAATAGAAACCGGTGACAATTTTGGCAATTTTAAAATGTGGTATTTTATTTTAAGTTGAGTTTGGGGCATTTTAAATAAATTATTACGTTTTTAGCATTTTTCGAGTCTAATTTATTTATTTAGTGAGTTTAGAATTTTAAAACTTTTAAAGTTGGCTTTGTGCAATTTATTTTGTTAGAAAGGAGAATTTAATAAAATTAGTGTGTATTTTATTTCAATTAAGGGAATTGTTAAGTTAGTGCTTGATTAACTTTTATTGTGGTTAATTTTTAATTAAGCAAATCAATTCCCTAAATTACTCTAAAACACACGCACACACACCCCTACACACACACTCACACGTAAAAACACACAACACACACCTACACATTTTATTTTTCAGAATTTTGAGAGACAAAAACCTAGGGTTCTTGAGAGAAAAGCATCCGTCCCTTCCCTTTGATTTTCCAGCAAGTTTTCGGTGATTGTTATTGCAAGAAAATCACTCCACGATCGTCCCAGATCAAGCCTCGCACCGTCTCCGCTTCCGTATCGCCGTATCGTGAGTTTTTCACATCAAAAGACATGTATATTCTGTTTTTCCTGCGTCGATCTTGTCATAGTACAAATTTTATTGTGTTTTGTATGAAATCATGTGAACGTTATGTAGTAGTTTGAGCAGAAAGTTTATTAGATGTGTTTTGAAGAAATTTTTAGATCTGAAATTTATAACCCTACTGTACTTTGAATTATTGCGATTTTTCGGTCGTGATTTTAAGAAAACTTTCAACATGAATATCATAACTTTTTAATACCTTCAATTTGATATAAAATTCGAAATAATTGGATAAAAATTGATTGAGTTATGGTGTTTTTCGTGGGACTTCTCAAACTGCGTTTTCTGAAAATTATGCTATTGATGTGTTCTTGAAGTTTATTTGTTGCAGGCTTCGTTGGGAATTGCCGGGTGATCGCTGCTATGTTTAGGTATATGGAGTATGAGTTTGGGATGAATTTTGATGCTTCGTTTCGTCTCGATAGTCGTTGGTCGCATTAAAAATCATAGGAATCAATTGGTGTCAAAATTTGAGTTTACGGATTTGTTGCTTATTTGGTGTGCGTCGTCGTTTGGGACGTTTTGTGGAGTCGAGTCAGTGCCATAGCATCCTAGGATGAGTCTCGAGGCGTTGTTCACTGTCTGTGTAATCGCAATTGGAGAGTATAAGTTTCTGAGTCGCGGAGTCCAGTTTGCTCGACGCTCGAGTGATAACTTTTTACAGCCCGAGCGCCACTCTTTATGTCCAAGTGTTCTTTCCAGTAGAACTGGCGCTCGAGCGGTAAAGTTTTACCGCCCGAGTGCGGCCCCATCTATAAAAATGTTTGGTTCTTTCTTCTTTTCAAGTTCAATAGTGAGTTCATGTCTTTTATTTTTGGGGAAATGTTCGCACATCATTTTAGGGATTGTTCGGGGTTCGATGTCATGGGTTAGTACGATGATTTAACGAGGTCAAGTTCCGAGTGATCTAGAATGTCTTAAGCTATTTTCGTACTTCGGTGGTGAGCACGAGTACCTACGTTTAAGCTATGAAATTTAAGTGTTTGAAATCATGTTAGTTTGTGCAGCAGTGACCCCAAGCGAGATGTGAGAACCTGGATTTTTCGAAGCAAAGAACCTCAAAAACTCAGAAAGTAGCTCAAAAAGAAGCTGAGGCAATGCAAAACCTTGAGAATTGAGGGTGCGTCGCTCGGAAGAGGAAACCCTCAGCTCACAAGCTAAAACCCTCAGATCAAGGAAGCTCCAAGATTCTTGGAAAAGAAACCCTCAGCTCAAAAGCTAAAACCCTCAGCTCAAGGAAGTTCATTCATTCTTGGGGAGAAAACCCCTAGCTCATGAGCTCGATCTTTCAGCTCGAAGAAGCTCAACCAAGCTTGTCCTAACAAGACCAAAAAGGGAGCTGTAAGTTGAGCTAAAAGTTTGGACAGATTAAGTATGCAAGAAATGACCTTTAAGTAAACCCATAAAGGAGCTAAGGGAGGAGCTAAAGGACTAGGACATATTGATGATGCAGGAAATGACCCTTTAGAAAACCAAGTAAACATTTAAAGAGTGCATGGTATTTTGGATCACAATAATGACTAGTCTTGGACTTGGAGGATACATGAGATTTTGGAACCACATTGATGGCAACCTTGGAGCCCAAGAAATCGACCAAGGCAAGGTGGAAGGTCTTTTTTTTCTATAAATACCAACTCAAGGATGATAGAAAAGTGCACCAAAAAGCCTTGAGAAAATTCGGCTCCCTCTTCCCCTCACTCTCCAAAAATTCGGCCAAGTCAAGCAAGGGAAGAGAAGGAAAGTTCGTGCAGTCCAGTACAATAACCCCGTACCGAAGTGTTCCCCGATCGAAGACAGTATTTGTGAAGTTGCGCCGAAGTGCTGCCAAATTTCAAGAAAGAGCTTTGTATAAAAATTCATGTAAGTGGGTTTTTGATATGTATATTCGTTTGTATTTTTAAATCTTGAATATATAAGTTATGACATGCATGAATGTGTGTCCTCATTTTCGAAAACAGCATGATGTCCGTCTTTTAAAATTTCGATCGATTATGTGTTTTCTTCTATGTTTCGAAATTCTTTGATTCAGCTGAATCCTTTGAAACTCTGATATCTGAAACTTCTGATAAGTTCTGTCTGATAAGTTCTGTCTGTTAATTCTGAAATCTTTGTTACACTGTTACGATTCAATTTGAAATGGGACGAGAATTGTGATTCTGTCTGGCCCCCAATGGTGGGTATAAAACCATTTCCGTTTGGCCCCCAATGGTGGGTATAAAACCATTTCTGTCTGGCCCCCACCGGTGGGTATAAAACCGAGTTCTGGCCTCACCCTTAGAGGACTAACATATTGGGGACAATTTGACCATGGAAATGAGATGAGTAACAGTGTTCTGTCTGTTCCGATTTGTTCTGTTCTGAATTTTTCTGATCTGTTTTTGAACTGCTCTGAATCGTCTGATAATCTCTGTCTCATATTTGTTTCGTTTCTGTTATGATGAGTTAAAAGTAATAAGATTTGAAAGTTTGTTAAAGAAATGTTTTAAAGATTAAGTTCTATATGTATCTTGGAATCGATCGACCCCCACTTGCTGAGTGTTTCCCAAAACACTCACCCCTTACAAATTTCAGATATAAATGAAGAGCAAATGAATGAGGAGGAACAAGAAGCCTTCTGGGGATGGTAGCCGATGAGCAAGATACAAGAAATCAAGACTTTATTTTCCTTTTGTCTAGTTTCCGCATATACAACTCTGATGTAATTTTCATTTCATTATCGTTGTAAAGACAATATTGTTTTATGAAAAAGACTGGTTTTTGGCATTTCGATACGAGGCTTAATTGTTTTCAAGTAATTGTTAAACAATGCCGGATGTCACATATGCTTCGGACACGGGGCGTGACCCGAGATCCAACGAATCCCTTAACTCCAATTAAGTAAGTATGTTCGACGTGCAAAGAAAATATTTTCAAGCTTTTGAGGTATGCTAAATGTCGTGTGACCAATTTATGAATGAGTTTGGAAGTCGGTGAACGTGGCTGAGGACATCTCCACCCTGTTAAAGCATGAACGGGTTTAGATCAGGATTGGAAAGCGGTAAAGCATGACCAGGGACCAATCCACCCGATAAAGCATGAACGGGGGATCTCATGTATGTGGCAGTGGATTTTTCCTGTCAGTCCAGTACTGTGGTTTAGTCTGATCAGGCGAATTTATGTATGGGTCACTTGCTTTGAAACATGCCTCTACGCAAAATGATGAAGTTTATGTATGTTCAAGTATGCAAGCATGTTTAAGAAAAGTTTCATGTTATGGCACGTCGACGTATGTATGCACGTATGTTCAAGCTTTGGGTATGCAAGTTCAAGTTTCAGTATGTACGTTCTATTTTAAAGTTGCATGTGATTTTATTACGTATTACTTGCTACTTCCAGTTTATACGTGTTGAGTTTGTAGACTCACTAGACTTGATCGATGCAGGTGATGATGCATTTGAGGAGACGAGAGGTGGGGACCAAAGGATCTGGCTTGGACTGAGCAGGAGGCTAGACTCGAAGACCGCCCAGTTTTAAGAGTTTATGAAATGTTCAAAATACTCTGATTTATGTTACTGATTATGAGATTTAAAACAAGTACTTTTGGCAAACTTTATTTTTGAGATCTTTGGTTGCAACTATGTTGAGATGAATAGTAGTTTTCTCGAATTCTGAAGGTTAACGATTTATTTTAAGAAAATTTTTAATTTTTCCGCAAATTTTAAGTAGTTAAAAGTACGGTACGTTACAATCAGTCTGTGGATGATAGGCTGTGCTGAGAGTGACTTTGGTCCCCATGGCCTTTTGAAAACTTTTCTAAAATCATGATACAAATCTTGGGTCTCTGTCGGATAATATACTTTCCAGAACCCAGTGTAATCTCACTATATTTTCCATGTACAGGGTGACTAATTTATTTAGGTTGAAATTCATCCGAACTGGTATGAAACGTGCTGATTTGGTTAGACTATCAATGATTACCCAAATCCCATCGTGACTTTGTCTTGATTTTTGTAATCCCACTACAAAGTTCATGGAGATGTTTTCCCACTTCCACTTTGGTATTTCTAATGGTTGAAGGAGTCCTCCAGGTCATTGATGTTCCACTTTGACTTGTTGATAGGTTAAGCACTTGGAAACAAAGACAGCTACGTATTTCTTCATTCCATTCCACCAGTAATTCTTTTTCAAATCTCGGTACATCTTTGTGCTTCCAGGGTGGATTGAAAATTTTAATTTATGTGCCTCTGCCATTACTTCTTCCCGAATCTCATCGACGTTTGGTACATACAAACATCCTTTAATCTAGAGAACACCATTCTCATCAGTCTGAAATTTATGGGTTTTTCCTTCTTGAATTTGTTCTTTAATCTTTGTGAAGGAGGTATCTTGGCTTTGTTTCAATTTGATTGTTTCTCAAAGGCATGGTTGCGCTGATAGAGAGGATAAGCTCACCTTCCCAATGTTATTTCGGTTCAAAGCATCCGCTACCTGATTTGCCTTACCCGGATGGTAATTAATCGTAATATTTCAGAAGTTCAATCCACCTTCTTTGCCTTATGTTTAGTTCTTTTTGAGTGAATATGTATTTGAGGATCTGTGATCAGTAAATACTTAACATTTGACCCCATAAAGGTAATGTTTCCAGATTTTTAGCGCAAATACAATTGCAGCTAACTAAAGATCATGAGTCGGGTAATTTTGTTCATAAGGTTTTAATTGCTTTGATACGTAGGAAATTACCTGACCTTCTTGCATAAGCACACAACCTAATCCTCCTTTTGAAACGTCACTATATATTATGAAGTTCTTGCCGTCCTCGGGAAGAACTAGTACTGGTGTAGACGCGAGCTTTATTTTTGGGGTTTCGAAACTTTTCTCACATGCTTCATTCCAAATAAATTTTGAATTCGTTTGTGTGAGTTTGGTGAGAGGAATGGATATCGAAGAAAATCCTTCCACAAATTTTTTATAGTAGCCAGCTAAACCTAGAAAACTTCTTATTTCGGTTATAGTCTTTGGTCGAGGCCAGTCCATGATTGCCTCTACTTTCTTAGGGTCCACTGACACTCCTGCTTAAGAGATTATATGGCCTAAGAAAGCAACACTTTTTAGCCAAAATTCACATTTCTTGAATTTGGCATAGAGTTCCTTTTCTCGCAGTGTCTGCAAGGTGAGAAGCAAATGTTCTAGATGGTATTCCTCACTTGGTGAGTACACAAGGATATCATCTACGAAAACTACCACAAACTTATCGAGGTATGGCTTGAATACTCGGTTCATATGGTCCATGAATGCTGCAGGAGCATTTGTTAGACCAAAATGATTTACCGTGAATTCGTAGTGCTCATATCTTGTCCTAAAAGCTGTTTTAGAGATATCCTCTGCTTTGACTTTCAGCTGATGGTAGCTTGATCTTAGATCGAGTTTTGAGAAAACCTTGACTCCTTTTAGCTGATCGAAAAGATCATCTATTCTTGGGAGATGGTACTTATTTTTTATTTTGATCTTATTCAACTCCCTATAGTCAATGCATAGTCTCATGTTTCCGTCTTTTTTCTTTACGAACAGAATTGGGGCTCCCCACGGGGATGCGCTGGGTCGGATTTGTTTCTTTTTCCAATAACTCCTGAAGTTGCTCTTTTAATTCCTTTAGTTCTGTTGGTGCCATTCGGTACGGTGCTTTTGAAATTGGTGCAGCACCAGGAACCAAATTAATTTTAAACTCCACTTCTCTATCGGGTATCACACCAGGTCAATCCTCGGGAAAAACATCTGGAAATTCTTGGATGACTGGAATATCCTCCAAATTTGGGACAGCTTCTTCTTGGACTTTGTTGATCATTGCAAGGTAAATTTCTTCACCGCCCTTTATAGCTTTCCAGGTTTGTGACGCAGATAGAAGAGATTTTCGTTCCTTGGTCTTTCCATGATATATGATTTCCTTTTGATTTGGGGTCTGAAGTTTGACATTTTTCTTTTGACAGTCTACCTCTAGCTAACCAGTCCATACCGAGAATGATGTTGAACTCAATCATTTTGAGTTGAATCAATTCTGTCACAAAGATCTGTTTACTGATGTGAATTTTACAGTTCCGGTATACTTTATGGGTTTCAATTGTTTTGCTAGCAGGTGTTGCAACTCTTAACGGTTCACTAAGAGTTTCATGCCCAAGTTTTAAAATTTTTTAGCAAATCGTCTAGACACGAATGAGTGGGTAGCACCACAATCAAACAAGGCATAAGCAGGCATTTCATTGAGTAAAATAGTACCTGCCACCACATCATTGGTGTTATCTGTTTCTTCTTGGGTTATAGCATACACCCAAGTATTAGTCTTGTTTTCATTTGGTTTGTATGGTCCAGTCCCTTTATCTTTGTTCTCAAGACACTCTCTAATCCGATGTTCCAATTTTCCACATTTGAAGCTAGCTCCCGTCTTTCTATAACATTCTCCAATATGATTTTACCGACAAGGATAACACCACTTTCCCTCCTTGTTGTCAGCATTGGTAAAGATTCCCTTTGAGTGGCCACTTGAATGATTTGACCTCTTGAATTTGGGGCCATTCTGGGCAGACTGACTGATGAAGGGCCTCTTGTTTTTGTTCTCCTTTTTCTAGCGCTTGATGTCTGTTTCTGCACACATTACTGCGCCCATTGAGTCCGCAAAATTGTTTGGTCTGAACACGGCCAAAGCCGACTGAATTCGGCTGTTCAGCCCTTTCTTAAAATGGTGTATTTTCAAGGTTTCATCTGACATGATAGTTGGAACATAGGTTCCAAGATCATTGAACTTTGATGTGTACTCCATCATTGTCATGTCTGAGGTTTGCTTAAAACCTTCGAACTCACTCAGATTTTGCAGACAAAATTCTGTTGAGTAGTATTGTCTCAAAAATTCCCTTCTGAAGATTTGCCATGTGATCTGCTCAATCTCAGTCAAGAATGGTGATATCGTTTCCCACCACTTGCGTGCCGGATCTTCAAAAAACGGTACCACTACTTCAACTTTAAGCTCTTCAGGTATTTCCAATGGGTTTCAACATTCTTAAGCCAGGCATGACTGACTTCTGGATCAGGATTCCCATCAAAGGTTTGGACCCGGTTCCTCCGGAGGGATTCGTAGTGATACTTAATTCCACGCGGTTGTGGTTTTGGTGGCGGCTGAATAGCGTTAGCGTTTGGGTATACAATTCCTTATAGGGTTGCAGCTACTATAGTAGCTATTGCCACCATATCCTCCTAGCTAAGATTTACTCTTGGTGGTGGTGGTGGATTCTCATTTTCGTTTTGATTGGTGCCGCTTGGGTTACGGTTGTTTCTGGGTGGTCTTCCCGCCATTTCCTATAAACATATATTTTATCAAGTTATTTGTAAATAGACATAATCAAAATAATTTCATTAATTTTTAAAATGCATACATTTAGTCTTTCAATAACAAAATTTATTTGCCTAATTGGCCTTAATAAAATCAATGCTTATTCTAGGGATTTTCCTACTCGTCTAATACTTCGCCATCCCCTATAGCTTCGTCAATTTCTTCTTCCATAGAGTTTCCTTTGTTTTCTTCAATTTCTCCCATGATGTATTCCATATTGATCATGTCATTTTCCAATGGATGGATGTGGCGTTCCAAAAGAGTAGTGATTTTTCAGTATTTCCACTTCCCCTTGTAGTTGCTGAATTGTGTATTGGTTTACGTTCTCATTGACTTCATGTTCTTTGATTTGTTCCTCAAGGTGACGTGTTTTGAGACAACTGTCATCCTGAATCTGGAGTGTTAAAATCTTATCTTGCGCTTCGTCCAACTCTCATTTGGTTATCTCGTGTTGCCGTTCTGATTCTTGATGGTAGGCGGCATAGCATCTGACATCTTCTCATAACTTCCTCGCTTCTTCACGTGTCTCGTAAAGGTCATTATCCATGCATATATTATTTCCATCTAGTTGGTAATTATCTCTCTCGAGCTTGTCATTTTTCGCCTTCAATGTTTCAATTTCTGCTTCCTTTGCTTGGAGCTGTTTTTGGAGTTCAGCTATAATTATTCAAGGGTTCATGTTTGTTTTCCTATAAAGGTTAAAAAAAATTATTTTATGGATAGGTTCATAAAATTCTCATCAATTTTTAATATGTAAATGCGACAATTTAAGGATAATAATAGAGCCTTTACTTAGAAATAAATTATTACACTTAGTGCTTTTCAAAACATATTTTTATTACAATAATCATAGTAGTCTAGCCTAGTCTATCATGTCTCCATTGTCATTATCATCGTCGACCTCCTCCATAGGTGCTTACTCCTCCTCCTCCATGTTCTCCACCACGAGATGCAAATAATTATTCTGATCTTGGATCCTATCCATGGCGCTATGAAGCTTAGTGATATATCGTTCCTGCTTGTTGGTGATTTCATATTGACGATGACGAGCACGAGCAGCATGGTCTCTCTAAGTCTCCACTCTCTCTAGTAACTCCCGCTTCAAGTTAGCTAGGCGCTCAATATGAACTGAATCAGTAGGTACCAAAAGAAGTTGGCTCTCAGCCAAGTCTAGGTGATAGGTGAGTCGCTGCACGTCAGTCTGGAGTAGGTTCTTGATTTCTATAATTTCCTGTTTTTCTTGTTTATCCCTAGCAAGTTGAGCCTTCAGAGTCGAAATTTCTCTAGCTTGGTTGTCAATGGTGAGTTGTCGCATGCGAAGGGTAGCTTGAGCACGGGTTCGTGGAGCAACCATTTCCTAAAATAAATCGAGGTAAAATTTCAGAACAGTAATCAAGGATAAAAGGGCACAAAATTTGAATGGAAACAAAGTTGAGTGGAATTTTTAATACTAAGAATTTATGAAATCATCGAAGGAGATGAAATTTGAGTTTCTCGAAAAATTTAGAGAAGGATGAGATTTTGTTTCAGAATGCACTAGGCTTTTGCCAAAATCGTCAAATTTTTTCGGGATTATGAACATGATGGCTCTGATACCACTTAAATGTCACGCCTCGATACAGAGGCGTTAGTGACATCCGGCATTGTTTATCAATTTTAATGAAAAGAATTAAGCCTCGTAGCAATAGCCAAAAACCAGTCTTTTCATAAAAATATTTTCTTTACAATGACAACATAATAAAATTTTACATCAGTAATGCGGAAGCGAAATACAAAGGAAATACAAATTTAATCCTAGATCTCTTGATGCGTTCACTAGCCCCAGAATGCTTCTTGCTCTTCATCATTCACTTGTTCCTCAGTCTTATCTGGGAAGAGATGTAAGGGTGAGTGCTTTAAGAAACACTCAGCAAGTCGAGGTCGATCGATTTCCGCAAATACATATAGAGATAATTTTAAAGGCATCTTTTAACAGATTTTCAAAACTTATTACATTGACTTATCATAACTGAACTGAATGAAATTCGAAATGTGAGGCAGAGATTATTATACAATACAGAACAAATCAGAACAATCACAACACTATTACTCTTCTCATTTTCCATGGTCAAATTGTCCCCCATATGTTAGTCCTCTAAGGGGTGAGGCAAGAACACAGTTTTATACCCAATGATGGGTGCAAGACAGAACACAGTTTTATACCCACTGATGGAGCATGACATAACTACAATTGTCGTTCCATATCCAACTCGAATTGTAATAGTGTATCACAAAATCGGATTTATCGAACATAACTTATCAGAATTTTGAAAGAAATCAGCGGAATAAAAGAACATCGAAACCGAAAAGAACATATCATACATCGATCGGGATTTTAAAAAGAAGATAGCATTTTTCAAAAATTAATGGACACACAAGTGAGCATGTCATGATATATTTATACAAAGTTTAAGTTTACAAAAAATGTACATAGCAAAAACCCACTTACAGATAGTTTAAATGAAACTTGTTCAAACTTGGACGAACGGTGACCCAATTTGGACATGATCCTAAGAACAGTATATGCAGCAATTCACTGCAAGAAATAGCCGGAACAAACCTTCCTTCTTCTTCTCCAATGGCGTCGGCCGAGAGGTTGAGTGTAGGGGAGAGAAGCCGAAATTTTAGAGGCTTGTGAGGGATTCTTGGAGTGCAATTGATGTGAGGTTTAAGGTGATATTTATAGAAGAAAATGGCTATTGGTCTCTTCCATTCAGCCGAACCGTGAAGCCCAAACATGCATATAAATGTGGTCAAAACTCTATCCATTCTCAAGAGACATCTTGGTTTACTAAAGGGACAATTCTTGTATAATAAATTTGTCCAAGTCTCCTAGCTCTTCTCTTAGCTCCATTTTCGGTTCTTTTAGGACAAGGAGGGATGAGAGATTCTTTGAGCTAAAATATTGAGTTCATGAGCTGGGGGTTTACTCTTCCGGTGATGGCTCTTCGATTGTTGTGGTTTTCTTGTAGCGTAGATCCTCTTCGAGTTAATCTTCGAGCTTTTGAGTTACTTCCTCGAGCCGTGTTAGCTGAAAATTTAAGTTTATAGTTGAGTTTTATGGTTAAGTTTAAAGTTTTGAGATTCATGTCGAGTTTTTGAGTTACTTCCTCGAGCAGTGTTAGCTGAAAATTTAAGTTTATAGTTGAGTTTTATGGTTAAGTTTAAGTTTTGAGATTCATGTCGAGTTTTATGACTTACATGATTTCCTTCGAAATTTCGAATCCTCACATCCCACCCTCCTTATTGGATGTTTTGTCCTCGAAACTTGGATTAGCTAGATCCTTTAAAAAGATGAGGATATTGAGTGCACATTCTTTCTTCTAACTCCCAAGTTGCTTCTCGTTCAGTATGATTTGACAACTGTATTTTGACATATGGGATTGTTCGGTGTCTCTGCACTTGATCTTTGGTGTCCACTATTCGGATAGGTACTTCTTTATATTTCATTTCTCCGTTCAGGTGTCCTTAGAGTAATAGCGGTATAACTTTAAGAATGTGAATCGGATCGGGGATATATTTCCTTCGTTGTGAGACATGGAAGACGTTGTGAATTATGGACTTGTCTGGTGGTAAGGCCAGTCGGTAGGCTAGGGTTCCCACTTTTTCCAGTATTTCGAAGGGCCCGACTTGGATTTAGTTTTCCGGACCTGCTGAACCGAAACACACCTTTCATAGGTGAGACTTTTACATAAGATTTTTCACCGATCTCCAATTCTAACGGTCTTCGCTTTAAATCAGCCCAGCTCTTTTGTCTATCTTGAGCTGTTTTGAGTTTCTCTCTGATTATGGCTACTTTGTCATTGGTTATTTGAACAAGCTCAGGTCCAGTGATAGTCTTTTCTCCGACTTCATCCAAATACAGAGGTGACCTACGCTTTCGTCCATACAATGTTTCATATGGAGCCATTTCGATGCTACCGTGATAACTGTTATTATAGGAAAATTCTATTAGAGGTTCTGGGTTCAAGTGTTGGGGGAGGCGAAAGAAACCACTTTCTAGTGGTGGGATATTCTATGAGTGGCGATGCATGGGCATGTGCTAGGGCTCATGCCGGACCATCATAACGACCCATGATCAGTAGTGGTGCATGGGTATGGGCCGAGGCCCATGCTGGTTTAGCCTAATTGAAACGTCCACTATTCGTTTTCTTAAAACGTAATAGAATTTTTTTTTCCTCCTTAATCTCCATAATTCAAAATATACATATATATACTTTAAAATATCTTGACACCATTTTTTAAATAAAACAACCAACTAACATTTAAAAATACAATGGACAATAGTTTGAAACATAAATCGTTAAAAGTTTTACCAAATCTAAAAGCATAATTTGAAAGGTATAGCCCATGCTATCAACTACTCCAAAATCACTCATAGACAAAAGTAAATAGTCGTAAAAATCTCTTTAACATAACTTAAAATCATAAATAATAACTAGTGCGGAAAACTAGTGTCGGTCCTCGGGTTATGTGCACCTTCAGTCCATCAAAGTCAACCATCAAGACCTCCATTATCATTATTATCATAATCACCTGCATTAATCACACCTAGTGAGTCTAAAGACTCAACACACCATAATCTTGATAACAAGTAATACATATACAGATCACATAAAACAGTGAAAATACTTGTACTTAAAATATCGTTTTCATCATGATGCATAAACTTTAAACATGAACATTTTCATAAACTTACATATTCCTATTAATCGTATTCATATCCATATTCATCATATTCATATCCATATCAACATATTCATATCCATATTCGTTTTCGTTGAATTTAGATCGTTAATTGTGACTTTCGTATTCGTATTGGGCGATGGATCCATCTACACGTAACCACAGTACTGGGCGGCGGGGACACCAGCGACACTCTCACCCGTTAACTAGGCCTTGGCCTTACATATTAACATATCATCGTATTCGTATCAATGGAAATACGATCGTCGGGCTCCCACTGGGACCTTCTCCCTCACGATATCTCCAACATATCGTATTAGTCACAATTACTTCACTTCCTTCAGCGTTTCGTATTTTCATCACTTTATAAAAATTAAACATGCATATAACGTTTTTCCTTTTAAACCAAGCATGCAACATATCTTTTAACGTTATCGTTTACTCATAAATTCCATAACCATTTAAAATAATAAATCATAACATTTAAAATAACATTTTGACATATTAAATCATATACATTTAAAATAAACGTTTTAACATATTAAAAATCCATAAAAATTTAAAATAATCATATTATCATGTATAACAGCATTCAGGACACTGTCATGACATTTACTAATTTCTGGGTGTAAAATTACTGTTTTGCCCCTAGACGTAAAATTTCACGTTTTAGACATTTCTTAATTTCATTGACTCTAACATGTCCCAAATAATTATTTAAGCTTACATGAATTTTCTCATATTTTTATTTAGCTTAAATCGAGGACTTTTAAATTAATTTTTAAATATAACATATTAATACGTTTTAATCCCGAATTAAACCAAACCTTAATATAAATTTCCCAAATTAAAAACTTAGGCTTTTAATAATTATTTGAGTTTAAAAATAATTTTCCATAATTTTATTCAGAATAAATCTAGGCGTTTCAATTAATTCTTTAAATAAAGTTTCGTGCAGCGATTAAATCTCGGATAAATCCAAAATTCATTATTTTGATCCCAAATTTTAAACATAACATTTTTATTATTTATTCTACCCTTGTGAGCTATGAACCACACCCGTGGACTCATTATTCCAATTTTGGCCTTTTAATTCTCGTTTTTGACACATAATCGAACCACCCGAGTCAACTCCTTATTTGTTCGAGCCAGGGTCGGGCCACCTCAAGCCAAACCCAACCAAACCCACCTAGGAACCATCTTGATCAACCCTGAGCCATAGAACCTAGCCCTAGATTGCTCAAACCTTGCTGGAAACTAACCCAATTGCATGCATGTGTTCGTGTGAGGTGTTCTAGTTGCACTAGGACTCATAGCTAGCCTAGGGCTCTTCCAGCCGAACCACCACCGAACCACCATGACCCTAACCGACCCTGGACCATGCCCAGAACCTACCCAGACCAGCCCAAGCCCCTGGAGGAGAGTAGCAAACTATCTGAACAAGACAGCAGCCTCGCGTCACATGAGCTCTCTCACGGTTCCATCTTTTTCCTCGAGCCAACAGCTACCCAAGCCGCACCAGCCCCTGTCCAGACCCTTGTGCACCCTCTTAGGACCCTAAATACCTAGCCTAGCCCATCCCAAAGCCCCCTGGCCGAGCCAATTCTCTCAATATTGAAGGCATTTTGCTTTGATCTTCAACACAAATAAAACTTATCAATGATTGTTTCTTTGTGGCGTTTGTCGATTGTTTTTCGCACGGATTGTCAAAACAAGTTCTTTGAAGGTTCGTTTGAAATTCGATTGTTTTTATCGTTGATATTTGTTGCTAAATTATAATCGCTTAGAGGTGAATATCACAAATCGTTACTTGTTTCAAAAAGATCGGGACAACATAATCTATTCTTGTTCGTTATTGAATTGAGGGCTCGATTTCAATAATCGTGTTTGCTTTTCATTCGTACGAGGATTCGTATCCTTTGGTATCAGAGCTTCTGGTTCTGTTTGATTCAAGTAAGTTATCGTTGTTGTTGTTATTTTCAGATCTGTCTAAAATTTCGTTCCGATCTCAGATCTGTGGTATCCTTTCGTTTCTATTGTCAAATCTTTCTATATAAAAAAATATAAGAAAAGAAAAAAACATAAATTTCGTTCTGTTATCAGATCTGTGTTATTCCTTCGTTTCTGTTTTCAGATCTGTGTTATCCTTTGTTATGTTTTCAAATCTGTGTTATTCTAGTGTTCTTGGCTTTGTGCAATCCAAGTGAGACAGTTGCAAGTGTTCACAAGTTAAATCTTGTTAGTTTGATAAAAAAAAATTAAAAAGATTGATCACATCTTTGAGAGAACTATCACATTCGAGTGAAAATATTTGAGTGCGAATGTTATTTCTTTGGAGTGATTGTGAGAATTTGGGTGAGGAACATCTTTTATTTCTACTAACATTTTCTTGCAGGCACAAAATCTGAAAGTAAAATGGAGAGGGAGGTAAGAGAGAATTCGAATCAGGGGTTCTCTAAGGTTCAAATGGAGGCGTTATTTGGGCATTTTAGTAGAAAGATGAGGGCCGAGTTGGATCCTTTATATGAGAGGTTGGATAGGCTTGAGGTTAGTACGAGTGAAAATAAATCTAAGCCTAAAGGTTTGGGTAGAGTGGAAGAAGAAGATGATGATTATGATTTGGAAGGAGAAGAGGAGAGTCAAAACGAGAATTGGGGTAGAAGCGGAAGAGGTAGAGGATTCGGTAGGGGAAGAAGAGAAGCCGTACGGGGTAGGTACGATGATGGAAATAAGGAAGATCGTAACATAGGTAGTATTAAGATGAAAATTCCATCGTTCCATGGTAAGTTAGACCCAGAGGCTTATTTAGAATGGGAAAAGCGAGTTGAATTTGTTTTTGATTGTCACCAGTATTCTGTACTCAAAAAGGTTAGGTTGGCCGTGGTTGAATTTGTTGATTATGCACTTATTTGGTGGGATCAATTAGTGACCACTAAGAGAAGATGCAATGAGAGGCCTATAGAAACTTGGGCTGAGATGAAAAGCGTAATGAGGAAGAGGTTTGTACCCCATCACTACTATAGAGAAATGTTTAAAAAGTTACAAACTTTGAGACAGGGTGTGAAGAGTGTTGAGGACTACTATAAAGAGTTGGAAGTAGTCATGATTAGAGCAAACATAGAGGAGGATAGTGAGGCTACTATGGCTCGATTTCTGTGTGGTTTGAACAGAAAAATTCAAGACCAAGTGGAGCTTAGACACTACTTGGATCTAGATGAAATGGTGCAGATGGCGATAAAATAGAGCAACGACTCAAGAGGAGAGGAGTTGGCCGTACCACCCAAGCTGGGAATACATCAACACCTTGGCGTTCCAATGTTGTTAAACATGAAGAAGGCAAGGTAGTGGTCAAGCCCAAAGTTGACATTAAACTGGAGGCGCCAAAGCAAGGAGTGCAAGGTAAACCTGAAACTACTATTAATCGTTCTAGAGATATTAAATGTTTTAGGTGTCAAGGAGTTGGCCATATTGCTAGCCAATGTCCCAATAAAAGAGTGATGGTGTTGAATACTTATGGGGAGTATGAATCTCATAGTGAGGGAGATGATGGAGATGATGAAGATGAGATGCCTGCATTAGAAGATCCTGATGAGGGATTGTGGGTGAGGCGTTAGTGACTAGGCGTATCATGAGTGCCCAAGTCAAAGAAGAGGAGACTAATCAGCGGGAAAACTTGTTCCATACTAGATGTTTTGTCAGTGGCAAAGTTTGCAACATTATTATAGATGGAGGGAGTTGTACCAATGTTGCTAGTCTTGAGATGGTGGAAAAATTGAGCTTGCCTACTTTGAAACATCCTCAACCATATAGGCTACAGTGGTTGAATGACTGTGCTGAAGTGAAAGTGAACAAACAAGTTTTGGTTGCGTTTTCGATTGGGAAGTATATTGATGAGGTGTTGTGTGATGTGGTGCCAATGCATGCTTGTCATATTTTGTTAGGGAGACCATGGCAATATGATAGGCAAGTTACACATGATGGATTTAGAAATAAATATTCTTTTGTACTCAAGAAAGAACCCATTGTTTTACTTCCTTTATCCTCAAAGCAAGTGTTGGAGGATCAATTGAAAAAAAAGAAGAGAGATGAGGCCGGAAAAAAGAGTGAATTAAAAAGTGAGATGGCCTTTGAAAACAAAAATGAAATGGCTAAAAGAAAAAGTGAGAAAGCCATACAAAAGAAAAATGAGGGAAAAGAAAATGAGAGGAAAGAGGTCAAAAAGAAAACATACATGGCCCAAAAGAGTGAGTTGAAACAATTGTTGCACACACATGATCCACTTGTGTTGATTCTTTACAAAGAGATTCTCTTTAACACAAGTGATATAGCCGGATCCCTTCCGAGCATTGTTGTTTCACTTTTGCAGAAATTTGAAGATGTATTTCCGGAGGAGCTACCTCAAGGACTACCACCATTGAGGGGGATTGAGCACCAAATTGATTTGGTACCCGGAAGTGTATTGCCAAATCGTCCAGCTTACAGAAGCAATCCGGAGGAGACAAAGGAGCTACAACTACAGGTAAGTGAGTTGTTAGATAGGGGTTTTGTGCGTGAGTCCATGTCACCCTGTGCTGTACCTGTTTTACTTGTTCCAAAGAAAGATGGCTCATGGCGTATGTATGTAGATTGTAGAGCAATCAATAACATAACCATTAAGTATAGGCATCCCATACCTAGACTAGATGATATGTTAGATGAATTGCATGGTGCTTGTATCTTTAGCAAAATTGATTTGAAGAGTGGTTATCATCAAATTAGAATGAGAGAAGGTGATGAGTGGAAAACTGCTTTTAAAACCAAATACGGGTTATATGAGTGGATGGTCATGCCCTTTGGCTTAACTAACGCTCCTAGCACCTTTATGAGGTTAATGAATCATGTTTTGCGTCCACACATAGGAAAGTTTGTTGTGGTTTATTTTGATGATATCCTAGTGTATAGCAAAAACTTGGATGAGCATTTTGAGCATTTGAGACTTGTACTGACAACACTTAGGGTTGAACATTTATATGCTAATCTTAAGAAATGTGATTTTTGTACAAGCAAACTTGTCTTTCTTGGTTTTGTGGTAAGTTCACAGGGGATACAAGTAGGATGAGGACAAGGTAAGTGCTATTCGAGATTGGCCAACGCCAGCTACTGTTGGTCAAGTTCGAAGCTTTCATGGTCTTGCAAGCTTCTATAGGAGGTTTGTAAAAGATTTTAGCACACAGGCTACACCGATGACGGCGGTGATTAAGAAGAACGTTCCATTTCATTGGGGCGAGGAGCAAGAGAAGTCTTTTAATATTATTAAACAAAAATTAATTAATGCGCCTTTACTTGTTTTGCCTGATTTTTCTAATACTTTTGAAATTGAATGTGATGCTTCAGGTATAGGTATTGGTGGTGTTTTGATGCAAGGAGGACGACCAGTGGCGTACTTTAGTGAGAAACTCAATGGAGCAGCACTGAACTATCCAACGTATGACAAGGAGTTGTACGCGCTTGTGAGGACTTTGGAGATGTGGCAACACTACTTGAGGCCTAAGGATTTTGTGATCCATACCGATCATGAGTCTCTAAAGTACCTTAGGGGACAACAGAAAATGAACAAGCGGCATGCCAAGTGGGTGGCATTCATAGGTACATTTCCCTACATAATCAAATACAAACAAGGTAAGGATAATGTAGTGGCCGACGCACTATCACGGAGGTACGTATTAATCTCTACCTCAGAGTCGAAAATCTTGGGATTTGAGCATGTGAAAGAGTGTTATTTGTTGGATGAGGATTTTAAGGAGATATTTGAAACATGTATGCATGGTCCACATGACAAATTTTATTTGCATAATGGGTTTATATTTAGAGAAGATAGATTGTGCATTCCTAAGTCATCAATTCGTGAGTTACTTGTGAGGGAGGCACATGGTGGTGGTTTGATGGGGCACTTTGGTGTGGTTAAAACTTTGAATTGTTTGCATGAGCATTTTTATTGGCCACATATGAAACGTGATGTTGAGCGTGTTTGTGAAAAGTGCATTACTTGTAGACAAGCTAAGTCTAGAACATAACCACATGGATTGTATACACCAATTCCTGTTCCTAGTGAACCTTGGATTGATATTTCTATGGATTTTGTTTTAGGTTTGCCGAGGACTAAGAAGGGGAAAGATTCAATATTTGTTGTTGTTGATAGATTCTCTAAGATGGCACATTTTGTTGCTTGTCATAAAACCGATGATGCATCAAACATTGTGGATTTGTTCTTCAATGAAGTCGTTAGGTTGCATGGTATGCCTAGGACTATTGTATCTGATCGTGATGTTAAATTTTTGAGTTACTTTTGGAAAACTTTGTGGGCAAAACTTGGCACAAAAATGTTGTTTTCTACTACATGTCATCCTCAAACGGATGGACAAACTGAAGTTGTTAATATAACTCTTGTAACACTTTTGCGTGCTATACTTAAAAAGAACTTGAAAAATTGGGAAGATTGTTTGTCATTTGTTGAGTTTGCGTATAATCGTAGCGTGCATTCTACTACAAATTATTCGCCATTTGAGATTGTTTATGGTTTTAACCCTTTAACTCCTTTGGATTTGATGTCTTTGCCTGTGAGTGAAAGATTAAACATGGATGGAAAGAAGAAGGCTGAATTTGTTAGGAGTTTGCATGAGAAGGTTAAGGCTAATATCGAGAGGAAGAATTTACAATACACGAATCAAGCCAACAAGGGAAGGAAAAAGATGGTTTTTGAAAAGGGAGATTGGGTGTGGTTGCACTTAAGGAAGGAAAGATTTCCAGAAAAGCGATGTTCGAAGCTCTTACCTAGGGGTGATGGACCATTTCAAGTGCTTGAAAGGATCAACGACAATGCCTACAAATTAGACCTACCAGGTGAGTACAATGTTAGTTCTACTTTTAATGTTAGTGATCTTTCATTGTTTGATGTAGGAGATGATCAAGATTTGAGGACAAATCCTTTTCAAGAAGGGGAGGATGATGCAAACATGGTTGGCCAAGCACCAAAGAAGGCATGGGAGTTGTTGGAGTTGCCCGAAGGACCTATAACTAGGGGACGTAGTAAGAAGTTTAATGAAGCACTTCAAGGACTCATGAAAAGCTATCAAGGAAGTCCTACAAGTTGGGTGTATAAATTAGAGAAGTTTGGTGAACATGGGCACAAAGATGGAAGTATTTGGAATGTTATTCAAGTGACAAAGGACCATGAGGACAGCAGCACACGCGCCACAGCGCATGATTCCGCGCACCCGCGCGCATAAAACCGAGAGCGCCGCGCCCCCGTGCGGCTTCCTGCGCGGCCGCGGGCGCTAGGCGCGCCCCATGGCGCCACAACTGGCGCTACCGCGTGCCGGAGGCTGCCTTGTGCAGGAACCTGCGCGCATCCACGCGAGTTCTTGCGCCACCGCGCGCCCTTCCATGTCAAAATTGTTATCTACTTTTATTAAGCCTTTTCACGCATCTTTTCTTGTATTTTATTGTTTATATAATGCATTGTATCAATGAAGGAACAGATCATTCAGACTTTAAACATCTTATTGGAGATTTCTCTTAATATTCAAGTCATTTTGCTTTGATCTTCAACACAAATCAAACTTATCAAAGATTGTGTCTTTGTGGCGTTTGTCGATTGTTTTTCGCACGGATTGTCAAAACAAGTTCTTTGAAGGTTCGTTTGAAATTTGATTGTTTTTATCGTTGATATTTGTTGCTAAGTTATAATCGCTTAGAGGTGAATATCACAAATCGTTACTTGTTTCAAAAGATCGGGACAACATAATCGATTCTTGTTCGTTATTGAATTGAGGGCTCGATTTCAATAATCGTGTTTGCTTTTCATTCGTACGAGGATTCGTATCAATTTTAGTTTGTAATTTTTGAGTTTATGATTTATTAAAAAAAAGTAGAGGACGTTTGAGTTGCTATCAGAGCCAAGGATCCCCAAAGGGTTGTGTACTGTCACTCCGAGAAGCTCAAGAAGTCACGCCTCAAGTATGTGAGTTTTTACTGCTTATATTTTATATGCTAAAATTCTTTTAAATTCTTGTATGATGCATGATATAAATGTTAGTGGTATGCTGCATGAAAAATGTTAAATGCATGTTGGTTACGTGGTTGGACGACATGTACAGAGATGCATCCTAGAAGGATTTTACATAGGAATGATGAGGTTAGACATGAGGAGGAGATTCCACAGCCTCCACCTACTCAGGATGCTAATGCCCGTGTACTAGCTGGCATGGCTCGTTTACTAGAGCAACACGTAGGAAATGGTGCGAGGGTTAGACCGGAGGCTGCTTATGAGCGTTTTAGGAGGATGAACCCCGAGGATTTTCACACAATATTGATCCATTCAAGGCTGAGGGATGGATTCGATCTTCGGTGGTTATTTTTCGTTATATGGATATGGCGGACGCTGATCGAGTTCGTTGTACCATCTATCTGCTGAAGGGCGAAGCTTCCTTATGATGGGAGGGAGCGGAGCGAGGGGTGAATCTAGCGACATTGACTTGGGAGGATTTCAAGAGGGTGTTCTATGATAAATACTTCACTACTGATGTTCGTTCTAGGCTTAAGAGAATGTTCATGAGTCTTCGTCAGGGAGATTGGTCTGTTGCTGAGTTTGTGCAGAAGTTTGATAGGGGCTG